>NC_073693.1:183566235-184166235 GCF_029784155.1 Uranotaenia lowii | reverse complement strand
TTTCCTTTGCCCGGCGGCTAGCGGGAAGTCGTGGTTCCGTGCTACTGTACTTTCTTTCTACTGACGTCAACTTTTGGCTCATATATGCGATGACTTTTTCGCCCTCATCATGTTTTTGCCAAAGAACGGCACCAATTCCAACATCAGAGGCATCGCATTGAACATAAAAGGGTAAATCATAATTTGGACACGATAACAGAGGTTTTGAACATAGTGCGTTTTTCAAATTTAAAAATGCCAAATTGGCCGAATCAGTCCATTGAAACTTTCGCGCAGGCTGTTTGAGTAACTCGGTAATAGGAGAGATAATTGTCGAAAAGTCCTGAATAAACCGGCGGTACCAATTTACCAACCCAATCAACCGACGGACTTCTTTAACACTGGAAGGGGGAGGGAAATCAACAATCGCTTTGATTTTTTCAGGATCAGTTCTAATGCCGTCTTTATCAATCACGTATCCCAAATATTTCACGGAAGGAGCACAAAATTCAGATTTATTAATGTTTATTGATAAATTTGCCTTTTTGAGTCGATTCGCTATTTCTCGAAGAATTTCAAGATGATGTTCGAAAGTGTCTGTCGTAACGACAACATCATCCAGGTAAACAAATGCATACGGCTCGAGATCCACCCCCAACACTAGTTGCATGCATCTAGACAACGTTTGACTTGCATTATGCAAACCAAAAGGCATTACAACGAATTCGTACAATCCTCTGCCAGGTACAGTAAAAGCAGTTTTCTCTCGAGACGTCTTTTCTAACGGAATTTGCCAAAAGGCATCTTTTAAATCAATTTTTGCAATAAATTTTGTTCCTTTAAATCGACCCAGAATTCCCGAAATGTGAGGTAATGGATAAGCATCCTTTTTGGTAACTTGATTTAATTTTCTCGAGTCAAGACACAAACGAGTTCTGCCATCAGGCTTTTTAACGGCAACTAACGGATTAGACCAAGGACTGACCGATGGTTGGATCACATCCAAGCTCAACATTCGGTCTAACTCTTTGTCAATTTCCTTTTGCACATAAGGCGAAACTGGATGAAATCTTTGTTTGATTGGTGCACTATTACCGGTATCAATAACATGTTCACAAACACTTGTTCTTGTCAGTTTTCCTTCCACGTAAGGTAAAAATTCAGAAATGGCAATATTTATTAAAGATCGCTGATGTTCGGTACAAGGATCAGCTTCCGCATCTATCTTCTTCGAATCGATAGTTGATTTTTCTAAATTTTGTAAAGCTATGCTATTAACTGTTTTTGGCGAAATCGAAAAGCAGTGCCAAAAATCAATCCCAAGTATGAGTGGATTAGAAACATTTTCAGATAAAACAGTCAAGATAATTTTAGTTTTTCCATCAAAAGTGTACGGAATGTATGCACAATGGGTGATCTGATGATCAGTGCCGTCGGCGGTAGAAATAGAAGAATTTATGTTAATTAGGGTGATTTCCAATTGCTTAGCCAGATCGTAGCAGCCTGCTCCGAGGATAGAGATCGAAGCACCTGAATCTAGCAAACCGATAATTTTCTTTCCACTAATTTCAATTTCAGCATAAGGTCTGTTATCTTGAGGGAGATAAACAATTTCAAAAATTTTAGACGAATTTGTTAAAATTTGCATCGCGGAACTAACACTTTCCCTCACTGTCTTAGCTCCGACTGTCTGTTTCCCCGACAATTCGAACAAGTTTGTACAGTCGCACCATGTAATCCACAGCGATGGCAAAAAACAGTCTTCGGACTCGGACAAGCTTTCCAAATATGACCGGGGGAACGGCAATTAAAACATCTTCCAATCATACTGTTTGTTGTTGCACATTGCATCGGGTTTGGTCCCATTGGTGGTTGAAAAGAATTAATCGAACTTTGCAAATTTTGCTGGGCGAAACTAGATTGAGATTTCTCATCATAAGGTGCTGTACGAGAACTAAATTCAGCACGGTCATGTCTGCTTTGTTTGAAAGAACAATTACACTGCACTGGCTGCTGTGAAGAGCTGAAAGGAATGTTCGCACTCACAGAATTTGCAGGATCTAAAGAAGAAAAATTATCATTATTCACTGCACCAAAATTTGAATTTGATCCACTAATCAAATTAGCTGAACTTTCATCTAAGTTCGTGTTCACTTCATTTACTTTCACTCTAGAAAACCCGACACGACCTTGCAGAGACGGCTCTGCCAACGGATATTGATTCATTTTACGACGTTTCAATATTTCACGACTTCGTTCTAGGCTTGTACAAAAATTTGCTAAGTCACCGACGGTAATTATCAAACTTTCTTGAATACGACTCAGATAAAATTCATCAAGATTTCGAATCAAATAATCCAGTTTTTCATCATCACGTTTAGGTTTCGACAACTTTTTGAAAAGCAATTCCATGCAAGCATGGTAAATACCAAAACTTTCACCGGGTTGCTGCAAGCGATTCTGCAACTGTCTTTCGATCAGAAAATCGTTATCTGGTTTGGTAAATTGCCGCAAAAAATCCGCCCGTAATGCATGCCAAGTCACGAACCGAGTACGAAACGCGCGATACCAGATTAGAGGATTTCCACCGAGTAATTCACCGAAATTTTCAATTAGTTCACCATAAGTAACACTGTACAAATTAGTTTTCCGTTCGACACTTTCCAAGAAATCTGAAACACTAAGATTACCATTTTCATCATCAAATTTCAAGCCCCACTTAGTAAGTGGAACGTAGCGACTATTTCTAAAAGGAAAAGGGGTGGAGACACCTTGAATGATATCAGTATCATTAAAGCTCATCTCATTAATCAATTCATCAATTGTTCGATTATTTTGCTCCATTTTTCGAAACGATACAAAATACAATCAATCACAAAAATTGGCTCTCATATAAAAATCCCGGATCACCAGGTAATTAAAGTTTTACAAAAAAATAAGCCCCACGTTGGGCGCCAAATGTAACGTTTTGAAAGGAAAGGAATTATCTAAAATTGATTAAAGGTCCCAAAACGAAAGATATTGGCTTAAGCGCCAAATTCAAAGTTGAATTTGCCAAAATCTCACTTTCCTTTGCCCGGCGGCTAGCGGGAAGTCGTGGTTCCGTAGCTTGTTTTTAAGGATACCAGTTCAACAAAGATGCAAAAACCCTTCAATTTTACAATTTGTATTAAGAGCAAGGTTTTACAAAAGCTAATTGGCCAAAAAAAAATGAACTAACTCAACGTGAGCGCTCACGGAAACAGCATCCGGTCCGACAGGAGCGGCGTCCTTCAGCTGAATCCGGTTTCTTAAGAGGAGAACCAAAACGTAGAAGCCGATGGTTTTCTGGATGAAACCACGGGTGGAATTTAGTTTCATTCACTGCACTGGTAGCTAAGAGTTACTTACTCGGCTTCCTGGTGGTTGGACACACCGGCAAGTGAGAGCGATCGATTCTTTTGTGGCTCTTTCTATAATTTATTAGCCGTGAAAACGGCCGTTTCCGCAAGCGGTATCGGTATGTGGGGACTAAAACCACAGAGAACAGAGTTCGAGCTGGAGCTCAACACGTGTGTTTGAATACCAACCTAAGTTTCAAACCAAATGCGTAAGTGGACTAACATACATAAGATGTCGCTACCGGTACACCTATTTTTGTTTTCATTTTTTCGACACGCTTAGAAATTAATACTCATCGCTTATCTCAAAGAAGGCCAGTGCAATGTATGACAGTAACACAAATTTCGGTGTAATAAATTTTAAAACATCATGATTTAAAAAAATGCAAATCACATTTCAATCACAATTAAATGCTGTCAGATGCCAAATATTGTTCAAACAATTTTGGCGCTGAATTGAAAGTTGAATTCCAAGTGTTAAAGCATGTGTTGGGATTTTACTATCACTTAACAGTTTTCTAGAACAGAAAATGTGAACATAAATGTTATAATTGTAAACTATGACTCGATATTCTGGTTGATGTTACCTGAGATCGATATATGAGGACTTGTAACTCAGGGTTAGTAATCAGTAGAAATGATTTAAGTTATTTATAAACATGAGTTACAAGATACCATCAACCGGAATACCGACCCATAATTAACAATTATAACATTTATGTTCACATTCTCTGTTATAGAAAACTATTTAATGACAGACATACTTTAAAACTTGGAATTCAACTTTCAATTCAGCGCCAATATTGATTGAACAATATGGGGCATATGCTGGGACATATGACAGCTATTAAAGTATGATTGAAATATGATTTGCATTTTTTTTAAATCAAGATGTTCTTAAAATTTATCACACAAAAAGTTGTGTTACTCTCATACATTGCAATGGCCTCATTTGAGATAAGCTATGAGTATTAATTTCTAAGCGTGTCGAAAAAATGGAAAAATATGTGTACTGGTAGCGACATCTTATGGATGTTAGTCCACTTACGAATTTGGTTTGAAACTTAGGTGGGTTTTCTCACACACGATTTCAACAAATTTTTGTTCGGGGCCCGATGTCTGTTCTCTGTGCTAAAACCCCGATCGCTCTCACGATCGATCCCGTGGAGTGTGTGCCTAGCGCCCTGGTCAGCGAACGGCCCTCCGCACGATCCCACGACGATTACTACACACACACTGTAGCACACAACCTTGGTTGCTGGTTGGTGCGAACCACTTTGCCACTAGATGGTTAACTGATCGTCACTTGGTCTTACTCGTGACCACACGGGATAGTGCCCAAAACTGAAGTGAAGCTCGATCGCTACCGTCGCAGCTCTTTTATAGCTTCCAAACTCCTCGCGCCAGCTCCGACGACGTAGGTACCTTTCCGACTTATCGGTGATTCTTCCATTTTCCCTTGATCTTTTGCATCAACTCTAGGGGTTTTCTTATCTAGTTTGAACTAGCTGGGGGGAATTGGATGCTACAAAGTTGACGCTCGTCGGATACTCGATGGAGCACAAGGCGTACCGGTTTGTGGATCGAGCAACGGGATATATCACGGTTAGCCGAGACGCTCGGTTTATCGAGCTCGAGAATGGATCGTCGTCCGTGGAGGAGGTTCCAGTGGAAGCAGAAAATCGTCGAATTGAAAAAGTGAGTGTACAAAAGAAAGAAGAAGAAGACGATTTAGTGAGTGAAAGTGATCCATTGGCTGCTGAAGACAGCGAAAACAATACAAGTGAAGCTGACTATGAATCAGCAAGTGAGAATGAAACAGTGCAACCACGTCGTTCGTTTCGTAGAACTCAGGGTGTAGCTCCAAAACGTCTTGATGATTTTGTTTTGGATTTCGCCGCTGGTGGTGCGGCATGTGCTGTAGAGGAGCCCACTGATGTTCACGAAGCGCGACGAACGGGACGTGGGACCTGGTTCCACTGCCGGAAGGAAGAAAAGTAATTGGGTCAAAGTGGGTGTATAAAGTTAAAAAGAACGAGCTAGGCCATGTAGTGAAGTTTAAGGCCAGAGTAGTGGCGCAGGGTTTTACCCAGCAGCTCGGAGTTGACTTTGACCAAGTGTTTGCTCCAGTATCTCAGCAGGCAACCTTCCGTGCATTTCTAGCAGTGGCTGCGAAGCAAGGTCTCACCGTTCGACACGTCGACGTCAAGACGGCCTATTTGAATGGGGAGCTAGACGAAGAGCTCTTCATGCAGCAACCTCCTGGCTACGCAGCACCGGGAAAGGAGGAGCTGGTGTGCCGCTTGCGGCGCAGTATTTATGGCCTGCGACAGTCGGCGAGGTGTTGGAGTAAGAAGTTGTACTTCTCTCGAAGTTGGGTTTCGTTCGGTGCAACGCAGATCAGTGTTTGTTTGTGAAACAGAATAAGAGTAGCAAAGTGGTACTACTAGTGTACGTTGACGATATGCTTGTAGCATCAGCAGACGATCGTGAAGTGATAAGTGTCTTGGACAAACTCAAGGACGAATTTGAGTTGACATGCTTGGGAAAAGTTAGACATTTTCTAGGCATGGAAGTGCAACAAGAGAAGAAAACTTTCAAAATTCGTTTGCTACCGTATATTGACCAGATGATAGTGAAGTTTGGGATGGAAGAAGCTAAGACTATTAGTTCTCCCATGGATCCTGGTTATGTGAAGACTGTAGACACTAGTGAAAAGTTGAGTAATGCCACTTTGTATCGTAGTTTAGTTGGTGGACTGCTTTATCTGGCCGTAGCCGCCAGACCGGATTTGAGCGTTTGCACCGCTATTTTGGGTCGTAAGTTTGCCGAACCTTCGGAACGTGACTGGACCGCAGCCAAGAGGGTGTTGCGTTATGTGAAGATGACCCGAGAGAATTTCTTGCACCTTGGTGGAGAATCCGACCTTGTATTGTCTGGTTATTTGGATTCCGATTGGGGTGATGACATCGAAACGAGGCGTTCGACGTCTGGTTTTGTGTTTAAGTTTGGCGTCGGAGCTATATCTTGGGCTAGTCGACGTCAATCATGTGTTACCCTATCCTCGATGGAGGCTGAGTACGTGGCACTCAGCGAAGCCTGCCAAGAAGCGCTGTGGCTCCGGCAGCTGCTCAAAGATTTGGACGAGATTCAGCAGCAGCCGACCGTTATCGCCGAGGACAACCAAGGATGCATATCCTTCGTGAAGACGGGCCGAACTAGTCGTCGATCGAAACATATCGACACCAGAGAGAGGTTTGTTGAGGAGTTGTGCGTAAACAAACAATTGGACCTGGTGTACTGTCCGACTGATATGATGGTAGCCGATGCACTGACCAAACCCCTTGGTCCGTGCAAGCTTGAGCGATTCCGCGAGATTATGGGAGTCCGTAAGTAGAGGTGAAGAGGCGCGACATTGAGGAGGAGTGTCGAAGTACAATGATTACGCCCTTCGCATACGTTAGTCCAGCTGGTGGTTTATCCCTCGCTGTAAAATGACTAGAATACATTAAGAGTGTGTATCTTTTCTAACCGCGTTTTTCACACGACAAGTCGCCATCGTTTTGCGTCTTTATAATAAAGTTCTTTTATATTAAACTAACGCGAGTGTTTTCCCCGTATTAATCCGGAATATCCTTTTTCACCAACTTATCCCGCTGATAGTTGATGTGCGTGCGCTCTGCTAGTCGTTCCGCCCATCACTCATAACGTCCATATTTTAATGAAATCTACACTGCAAATAATCCACATATTGCGGATATGTGTTTGCCTCATAGATTTTTGCAATGTGATTCCCATTTGAATGTTACGTGTCCACACGTATAGAATACGAAATTATAACTTTTATATGCGTCACATAAAAGTTATAAAATCCTACACATAAACATTATCAGCCTATATTGCACTCAAACATCTGCCTAGATCTAGGCGTTTCCTTGCTTGCCTACTCGAAGGCGATTTATTTTGTTGGAATGAGTTTTTCGGAGGCAAATAAAAAATGTGAGGTGTTGGCTATCGAAACATTTTTATTATATTTTTTGTGAATAGGAATAAAAATAAATAATAATTACATGTCTCGCGTTCGTATTCCACTGGAATTCCGCACCGGAAAATCATCAGCTAGACCCATACGTGAATGGTACCAATGTTCGACTGGAACCATATTGACGCAATGGCAGTAGTCAGGGATAAGCTTTCTGTGGGGGAGAACAGAAGAGATCAATAATCGATATTTTATTTTCAATAGAGTAATACTTACCTTATTAAAATGTTTTAATTGAACGGTCACAACAACTTTTTCTCCAGGGTGGCCATTTTGCACAAATGGAAATTTTCAAAGACGAAAATCATATAATGTATGTGTCAATATCATATAAACTTCATATTTCGAACATACAATTTATGTGTGACATATTATGTTCATATGAAGTATATGAAATCTACGCGTAGTGTAATTTTGAAGACCTTATGTGTGAGAAAATATACATTCTAGGCGTGGATTTTTTGCAGTGTACGTGAATCGCATGTAGCAGTATGAATCCCTTTCACATTCTATCTACGTTCTTTTCACATACAACCCATATGAAAATTACGTGAATTCTGCTCGCTACGCGGGCTCTGTTTGCTACCTGAAATTCACGTAGATTCCACATGATTTTCAGGGTGGCAAAAATCTATGTACATTTTCACGTAGCGGTCATGTGAATAGTTTTTTCGGTGTGCTATCTGTCTGCCCCAGGCCCCCAGGTTCATTTCAAGGCGTCAAAACTTCAAAATTTGAACGCTGAAAATATTGTGAGTGAATTGTGTCCCGACGAACAGACGCTTTAGTAGACGAGACGTAGACGTAGAGTAGACGAAATCTCGCAAATTATGCGCGATCTAATAAGAATCAGGAAAGATGATGAACGGAGAGAGCGAGATTGTCAACCAAATTTGACAAACGAAAGGTTTTGGGCCTCTTATGACACTCACTACAATTCAAAAGCAACGCGATCTTAGGGCGCGGTATAAACCTAATCTGGACTCATACGTGTTGTGGGACTTATTAAAAGGTCTCACGTACTCAGCTTTCCTGCAGCAAAAGGAAGCGGAGATACCATTCGGGGTGGTCGTGACGGGATTCTAGCTTGGTAGTTTCTCAATCGGCCATGCCTTTGTGGTTAGAAATCTAGCGGGAGTGGACGTTGTGACTAGCGCGAGTAACTTTGAAAGCGTTACCTTCCGGCACACGTGTGACTAATTTTTCAAGAACGTATCCAAGCCGGGCAATTTGTACTCGAAAACTTGACAAAATCAACGCATTTGAATTCCAAATTTTCCCAAACAAATAATGTCAAAATGGCAAAAGTTGAAAAATTAAGACATTTTTTTATCGAAGAACCTCAGTGGCATTGATGTCTAATTCATAATACAAAAAAAATCGATGAAGCAAGCTCAATAAAATTTGTTATTTGACGCAAAAATCATAAATTCTGTTAACTTTACTGGAGCTTTTGGAGCGATTTCGCTAAAATTGTGGATCAAAATTCATCTGTCAAAATTCGAACTTTTTTCCCCAAAATCCGGGCAACCGCCAAACCTGCCTTTCTTTATTTTTTTTTTCTTTGAAAATCCAGGCAAGCCCGGATAAAACCTTGGTAATCGAATGAAACCGCGTAATGAAAACTCACGCGAGAAATTTTGTTTTTTTTTTCAGTGCACGTGCGTGCTGAATTTTGTGTGTACTTGGTTTACATTTATCTCTTTTTATCTATTCTAGGCGAAGCATGTACCTTAGTTAAATGACAGATCTGCAAAACTAATCACTTGGATTAGAGAAAATAATATGACAATTTGATGAGTTTTAAGATATATTTCGTTTTGTGATAGTTTTAATGGAAAAAATATATGTTTAAAGTGTATTATGTGATGTACATCCATTCCTCCTACCAAAAATAGTTAACCAGCTATGATAAAAAGTCCCGTTTTCTGACCAAGTGTTTACCGTTCAACCAGTATTAATCTACCTGAAATCTACATTTTCCTGATTTCTCAAAACCGCTCTGCTATAGTGAATACACCTCTACTTGGTAATATGTGACGTGGTAAGGCACATTTTTGATACAGTTTTTGATTTAAGAAACTAAGATAGCAACAGAATGCGAATGTCCAATTACAAATATTTGAAAGTATTCCCTTAATCATTTGTCGATACCAGTGGTTCACAACTGTTGTTATTGTTCGTTTTTGTAAATCACTTGCGCAAGTTGGTTGACATGTAATAAATGGGTCATTCACATATTATGTAACGCAATCGTTTGTACCATGTTTCTCTAGAGTTTCATTTTAATTTGAATACTTATTGAAAACTGGTTTTTCGGAACAGCATCTGGGTAATCGAAACACCCAACTACGGAGACACTTTTGCCTCAGATTTCGAAACACGATGTGTACGAGAGTGAAGAAAAACTTGATTTCGCTAATCGGTTCAACATATGCATATGCATCTATGATATATGCTATTCGCATGTCAATTTCTTTGCGCTCGTGGACCAATGCTTGCGGATCAGAAAGTCTTAGTAGAACTTAACGGCATCCTGTTAGTAGTGCTGCGTACTTGCACTGCAGCCATTGCATTGCATTGCGCTAGTAACTTCATACTAGCCAATCTCTTAAGTCATATCTTTTTGAAACATGAGATACTGAAAGGTATGTACGAGACAAAGATTATAACTGTTCAATATTAAGCAAGTATTAATTTTATAAAGCCTACATCTTTAGAATGCTTTTCCAACGATGCTTATTTATCCTTGTAAAAAAAAATAAATCCTACTCAAAGAATTTAGTCTCCATATCATTCGACATAATCGTAATTGAGGTAAAATACTTTCGATAATTACTCCGATATTACCACCATTAGAAAATTCAAATATCAATAAACTCATCTTTTCAGTAGTACAAATGGCCTGATCAGTCGAAATATGAAAGTTCCGGTAGGATCAGTACCAGAGTTGCAAACAGTGTTATTCATTATTAGAAAATCGCAGAAACTTGATGAGTTATAAGTTTATGCAAATTTTAGTGTAAGCATTTAACAGTAAATTAAAAATGATTGTTTGAATTCATTAAAATTGAAATACTCCGATAGAAACCATACTTGTTTAAAAAAGGTTGCTTGAAGCTAATAGAACAATTGTTTAAAGAAAAAAGAAGACTGAACAGATGAGCATTTTTACTTATCAAGATTTCTCTTCTAAAATTTTAACTTTTCGAAACCTTTGCAAGTTATATTTTAGCTTTGTGAATTTAATATACAGCTGATAGAAAATAAATTAGGCTCTTCGTTAGGCTCTTTGGTTTGTTGTTATTCTCGTTGCTGTCTGAGAAATTCACCCTCAAGTCAGTATTCGCTAACAATTCTTTTTTTTTCTTTGGAGCTATACTTTCTTTACTAGGGAACTTTTCTGCTTTATGAATCATCAGAAGGCAGAAAATTCTGAAGCAATTCTCAATACAATAAAGTTATGGCTTCCAAATTGAGCACAGAGGAGCGAACTAACCGAACAATGGAGAACAAATACATCTCAGTTGCTGAATTCTACCATGGAAGAAGCATTTTTATTACCGGTGGAACCGGTTTCATGGGAAAGGTAGTATTACGTTTTTTTTCAACACCGATCATTCTTCTAAAAATTTGTTTTTTTTTTTTAATTCAAGGTTTTAATAGAGAAACTCCTGCGATCATGTCCAGGAATTAAGCAGATATTCATTCTTATACGTCCTAAGCGCGGCCAAGACATCGCTGCTCGGTTAACGGAAATATTAGGTAGTCCGGTGAGTTTTTTTTTTATTTTAACATTTATTTTATGTAAACAATGTACAGAACAATAAGATTTTTTCTAATGCAATTGAATATTGTTTTGAATAGCTGAAAACATTGAAATTCTATTTTTATAATTCACGCCTATTACTGACTAAATTTAGTGTAAATATTCTAAGAAGACTACTTCTAACTTTGAAATTTTGATGTTTCAGTTATTTGACAAGATTCGCAATGAACATCCAGCCAATTTGAAGAAAATTGTTCCGATACATGGTGATATAACTTTAAATCAACTTGGAATTTCGGAAATCGACCAGGTAAGGCGTTTACTTTTCTAAAGAATTTTGTTTAGGTTTAACATATTTCTTGTTCTAGTCCACAATTATCCAAGAGGTTTCAGTTGTATTCCATTCGGCTGCTACAGTGAAATTTGACGAAAAAATAAAACAATCAGTTACTATAAACATGATAGGAACAAAACAATTAATGGAATTATGTCGTAAAATGCTATGCTTGGACGTAAGTATTTTTTAAAACTCATGATTCTGATTGGCTGCTTCTCAATCTTATGATGAATTTTGCTTTAGATTTGCACAGAATTTAAAAAAAAACTTAATCACTGTGACGAGTCTGAGTTATAATTGAATGATATCTAAAAAAAATCGAACACCTTAAACTTCGTACGGAAACATTTTTTTATCTAGAAAGCGTCTACACGGCCAATAACAAAGGCTTCAAAAACCGAAACAATTTTAAAAAAGAAGAAATTAAGTAGCAAGCCAATCATTTTTTTTAAATATTATTATTTTATTTTATTTACCTACATATATCAATCATTCAAATGTTCTATTCGATTTCAGGCTTTAGTGCACGTTTCTACAGCCTATTGCAATTGTGATAGAAAAGAAGTATCTGAAATTATTTATCCACCCCCGTACAATCCAGATGATATAATCCAATTAGTTAGATGGTTCCCTGAAGATATTTTAGAAAAGGTAAATCAAGAAAAACCTTGAAATTTTTGTGTTTGTTCATCGTGTTTTTTTTTGTGTTTAAGCTGACACCTTCGCTGATAGGAAACAGACCTAACAGCTATACATTTACAAAGGCAATGGCTGAACATATGTTATTGATGGAAGCAAATAATCTACCAGTTGCTATAGTTAGACCTTCCATAGGTAAGATAATACGGTGGTTTTGTATTTTAACATGTTTAGCTTCACATTACAAATTACATTTTCAAACGATATAGGTAGCGCATGTCTGTTTGAAACATATAGCGTAAATTCTTATCTCACGAAAAAAATCGTGAAACGTTTAGTGTGGCGACAAAAACGACATAAGATCAATTCTGTATTTAGGGACTTCAATGCCAGGCACAACACAGATTTTTCTATTTCGTGTATTGTCTGACACAGATTTTTAGCAAAAATGATTCAGACAGATAGCTTCACACTTCTTGTGAGTTAAACAGATGGAACTACAAAATCGTCTCCTAAAAATGCGCAATTTTTAATTCGAAATTCTGTAAAATTTCCCACATTGTGCCGATCCTTGACAGCTTGCTGTTAAATTCCTTAAAAAATGATTCAAAACTTCCTGGTGAAAACTATTGTGGAGCAGTGCCATACCCAAACTGTTCGAGAGCATAATTTATTATCAAATGTATCCTTGGTTAGAAAGAAAGATATCGGACTTTTAGCATGACATGAATCTGAACACCCAGTCAGCATAAATCTTAAAACAAAGGGTACATACCTCAGAGTTGGGTTGCTTTCATATCCCCTAAGCGCCACAATCGATGCAGGATTCTGGTTAACCGGCTGTCAGTGTTTCCGAAAACAGTCTTTATTGCCGTTTATCATCAGATGATCAATTGGTCGCTGTAAGATGAAAAATAAGTATTATTGATAGGTAGGCTTTATGTTTGTTTTGTATATCTTCATTGCCTCATTGCAGTCCATACGAGTTGGATTGAATCCCTCTCATATGCGCATAAAAACCCTCATAATTTGTGGTACCTTTATTAAAATTTCGGTGTCTGCGATGCGACAGAGTTTGGCGTTTCTCCAACAAAAAAGAGCAGAATTTGTTGAAGTTCTTTTGCTTCACTCCTGGCTAGCAGTGGGGGAAGAAACACTAATCATTAAACACTAATAAAATTACGCCACAAATCGAAACCAAATTGAAATATTTTGCTTATGATTGAATTCTCATGTTATATTATTGTCGCTGAATCCCCAAACCGGAGTTTTCGTCAACATCAGCGACGGCGACATCACTGACGACATTTCATGTTGACCAGATACACGCAGAAAAAATTATTTTGGAAACAATAAGATTTCGAACGAAAATAATAAAATTTTTGGTTGGGAAAATGCACAAATATATTCTTGGTAACACTGACTAGAATTATCGATTTCATTTAAACTTATCGTTTGATTGAAAACGAAATACCCCCTTTTTGAAAATGATCCACCATTCTTGTCAAAATAATAAAAATAATTTGGGTAAAAACTAAAAAAAATGTAAAGTTCAAAACAGCGAAAAAAATCAGGTAAAAAATAATGGAATTTATGATTTGAAATAATTTTCTTTTTTTTTTCAATAAATCAGAGCAATAATTTTTGGTTTTCGAATCTTTCCACTATATTTAGAATCCGTTTTTTTTAATTATTCAATTTATTCTTCAAACTTATTCTGCTTTCTTTGATTTTCTCGGGAATCGAGTCATCCTCGTCAAGCAACAGCAGCATAGCGGCACCTCCTCCAAAACCGCGCTCTGGCCAACAGTCCAACCGTGTTGCTGCTGCTGATTCAATCCACGTAAACTCATGATAATAGCATGATTAACATAAGTTACCGTGCATATAGCAGCAGTCGGTGGTAAAATTCTGTCATGTTCTAAAAATAAAATTAAAGTTTAGTAGCAAAGATAGTAAAGAAGCATTAGATTTTTCAAAGTTAAAAATAACTTACCTTCCAAACTATTGCAGCCGGTTTCTTCGGAGGTTCAAACTCTCCGAAAAAATATCCACCGCGATTCCACCGCTGCTGGTGGCCTCCTCCCTCAATTTTCGCAGTTTTCTACATGGTGTGCTCGTATCAGATGAATCAAAATTTTCTCTATTTTTTTTTTCTTTTTTTTTCCATTTTTTAACCTATGTTTATTTTGTTTTTGAACTACACGTTTATTAAAAAAAACGAGGTTTACATTTGAAAGCAAACCAAACTTTGATTTCAAGTAGTAAAAACTAAGTGTGCAAAAATAACAAAATTTTGTAATTATTTCCAATTGATTTTTTCATGAAAATAACGGGAAAATGTGCATTGAAAATACAAAATAAAATAACAAAACGTTTTGTTGAACCGACCCCCCGTCTTTTTTCTGCGTGTATCTATCAAACATCTTCCGAGTGTCGGTACCAAGCAAAAGAAAGGGTTGCCGATTGCCGAGGTGGTTGATATCGTCGCTGGTTGGAAAGGTTGTTAAGCCTAGTCCACACTATGAGACGGTTCGTCTCGAGACGGTCTCAGCGTCTCCCATTTTCTTCGGGAGACACTGAGACCGTCTCAGGTTTCCAACAACAACAACAGACAACAAAGTTCGTCTCATAACAAAATCGCAGTCCATGTTGCCTAGTGTGGACTAGGCTTTAATCACCAGCGCAAAAACTTCGGATTTCAACTGCAAGGCTGTTCAATGAAGTCTAGTCGAAACGGGTCGAAACAAGTAGAAATAGATTGACAGTTGATCACCTGTCTCTTTCCATTTGACTTCGACCAATTTCTACCAGGTCGAAACGAATCCTGCTGCCGAGCTTGGATGGTCCAGTTCAACCACTTCAATGAATGACTTCAGCTCCTCAGAAAAGCTCTTAAATATATAAACCTCTAACAACAAAATTTTCCTTCCCACTCACCATATTTGGAGCCTGGGAATAGTTACTTCTGGGCTGCTTGGTCGGTATCGAACTTCACCGAACCTATCTGATGTCAAAACAAAACATTAGTCACTCATCGTCCACTTGAAGAGGGTTCACTTACCGGTTCTTTAACACGTTCTTCGCCTCAGAGCGTTAAAGTAAAGCGAGAGAGCTCCAGATTTAGAATACGTGGCAAAACTGAGCGGCTATCTTGCGTAAGAGAGCCGTCACTCGTGTATGGGTCCCATGGCGACTAACGTGTTAAAGCTGCAGTCGAACCGAAAAATTTCTAGTGGTGTCGTTCCACCTAACTGTTCATCGAGGGATGTCTGGGGCAAGGTTTTTTGAAATATACACACCTTGGTCTGGGGATCGCGCTCTCTGGACTGGTTTTCTCTCTCAAATTCATGCCCACCAAACCTATATAGTTTCATTTCTGCTTGCTCGTTTTGATGTTTTTTTTTAAATAATAAAAAATGTTACAAAATATCAGATTTTTTTTATGCTTATGTTTTTGCTTATGGTACATACACAGACAGATCTTGACAGCATCCCGATGAGTAGTAAAAGTACATTTACTATTAATCTTTACTAGGCCGAGCCCACTGTGCAGTTTTGGACGCAAAGACAAACTGGAACAAAGGGAGGAAGACACATGAATAACAGTACCATACGTTCCCATGTAATAATTTTTACGTTGGGAGCACAAATGCTAGAAAGTAGTGCGATCCGATAAATATTTCTTATGTGGGTGGGAGTGGAGTAATTTTACAATGAAATTTCAAGTTTTAGAACATATTAATTTTTAATTTCTTTGTTCCCCATAACCCTGATCCCAGGTCATCGACCATGGATATAGCGCCATTGCTCGCTTTTGGGAAAAAAATTAAAAGAACGAACGTTATTGTAACATCCATGCAATCTTTGGAACTTCACCGTTTCCAAAGATTTCATGGTAAATATAAAAGAATTATTAGAAAAACTTTTGTACTTACGAAAAACGGAACAAACAATTTTTTTAATACGGTTTTTTCTTATTGCGTTTTTTCGGTGAGTGAAACAACTTTTTTAAATTTTACGTAACGTTTCGGGTTACTTTTCTTCACCCATCATCAGACGTCTTAAAATATTTACTTTTATTAAAAACTTTAAACTTTTAAAATTAAATTACATTTATCAAAATTACAATACTTCACATCACTTACAAAAACTAAAGCAGCACAATTTTATTCTGTTCGGCTGCTTGTCGGTTTGTTTACTGTCTCTCCTCTCAGTTTGGCTATGAGACCGTTGTAGGTAGCTAGTTTTCCTACTTCGGTTTGTTGATTCGCTGTTCGCTCCTTTCCTCTTACTTGGATAATGGATGTGTAGGGTTTCGGCACTCTCCCGAACTCTCAGATTCCGCTCGAGTGCTCCTGGTTTCTTGGTGTTGTGCTAATCCCAATTTTGGTTCGTTTTTTGCGATTTATTTTTCATGTTCCTGTAATCTTTTTCCAAGCATTCTACCTGTTTGGCCAATGTACTAGATCTTGGCAGTCCTTGCATGGTATGGAATAGACACCATTTCGTTGTTCTTCTTTTGGAATAGGGTCTTTCATTTTAGTGAAAACTTCGTGTTTAATTTTCTCTTTCGGTTTTGTGGCTAGTGTCATATCATGTTTCACTAGTATTTTTTGCAGTTTTTCACTTAAACAGGGTACATATGGTGTCGAAACATATCTCTTAAAACCATTTTCTTTGTTGTTTTGTAATGTGTTGTAGTGTTTATGTACTCTATCTTTGGTGATTGATTCAGTAAAATATGTCGGGTAATTGTTTTTCTTTAATATGTATTTAACTTTTTCAATCATGTCATGTCGATCTGTTTCTCCTGAAGTTTTCGTAGGCATTCATTCTCTAGTTTCTCTAGTGTTAGTTCAGAGAGAATTCCAGAGAGAGGTGAGCCCATAGGGACTCCATAGCGCTTGGGTCT
This sequence comes from Uranotaenia lowii, assembly GCF_029784155.1. Classification (NCBI taxonomy): domain Eukaryota; kingdom Metazoa; phylum Arthropoda; class Insecta; order Diptera; family Culicidae; genus Uranotaenia; species Uranotaenia lowii. The sequence goes on along the minus strand of NC_073693.1, from coordinate 184,149,174 downwards.
CTGCCCAAATATTTTTTTGACGTGTAATATATGAACTACAGCAGTTTTCCTGAGACATGTTTTTTTCGGATTTTTTTTCTTTCATGTTGAATAATGAGAAAACTAGTAGCTTTAGGTAGGTATATATAATACATATTTTACTGACATTACAAGGTATTGCTACAAGTTTTGTTTAGATCGGTTGAACAAGCCAAAAGTTATAACGATTTGAGCTTGTAGTGTCAAATTAGCACTCCAAGGGATAAGGGTAACGAAATCTGAAGCGGATTAGGGTTAATTTGTATGACCTATTTGTTGAGGTGAGGTCTTTGAGTGTTGATGTATTAATATGAAACTTTACACTTAAAACATACACTTTCTACTATTTTTACTATTTACAATAAAAATCCATTGGTCTGAATTTTCTATCTCCATTTCAGTGCTCTCTAGTTTTCAAGAACCAATGTGTGGATGGGTCGATAACTTCAATGGACCGACCGGTATTGTCTCGGCTGTTAGCAAAGGACTGTTTAGAACTATTCTTTGTGATGAATCATGTATTGCGGATCTTATCCCGGTTGACATTGTAATAAATCTGATGATTGCTACAGCTTGGCATACAGCTTCTCGTACGAATACAAGAAATATAACAGTATATAATTGCACAAGCGGTATCGATAATCCTATATCTTGGGGAACATTTGTTCGGTTGTGTATTGACAATACACGCAAACATCCGATTGGTAAATATGGCTTCTGATTAAATTTTGAGGAAGACATTGTAAGACTACTTTCACTTTGCAGAGGGCGTTTTATGGTATCCAACAGGAAATTTACGTGTGAATAAAGCAATTAACTTCGTCCATGGTGCGCTTGTCCATTTTGTACCCGCCATTCTTCTCGATATACTTTCCTTGGCAACAGGCAAAAAACCAATGTAAGTTTTACTATCCCACGAAACGAAAAGTTAGACAATAACTCTTTCCCAATTCCAGTATGCAAATTGTACAAACAAAGCTAGGAAAGGCTGCATCGTGTCTTCAATACTTCACAAATGCTCAATGGCGCTTCCGCAATGATAATGTTAAAAATCTCCTAACTCACATGAGTCCGAAAGATAGAAGCACATTCCAATTCGATGTTTCCACGATTGATTGGAAAGATTATATAGAAAAATATGTTCTTGGATTCCGCAAATATTTATTCAAGCAAAATCCTGCCACTTTGGAAAAATGTCGAAACAACATGTATAAGTATGTTCACTGAAACAATTGTTTTTAAAAAGAGACATTAATTTAAGTTTATTCCTTTTTCAGAATGTATTTGTTGCACCAGTTAACAAAAGTTGTAGCAGTGGCGTTCTTGTGGCGTTTTCTGATGAAGAAATCTATCAGGTTACGAAGTCTGTGGGAAATGATTTTCAGCAGAATAGTTCATTTAGTCAAAATGATTGCAATATTTTAATACTTCCCTCTCAATTAGCAAAAGGTGTTGCAGTGCAACTACACATTATTTATTTATTACATTTAAAAGTGAACCACATATATTATGTTCTACAATATAGCTTAATAAATATTTGCTTCGATTTTGGTTTGTTTTTTCCTCGTCCGAAAATTCCTTGTTAAACCAACACAGTGAATTATTTTTGCCTCGATTATCAGCAAAAAATTGATAAAAACGTCCACGATGCAAATTTTGCTAGAAACCAGCAAGCATTCTCCGCCTTGCTGATTTTTCCAGCTCTTGATCTGAATTGCTGAAAAACCAGAATCGATCTGTCAAAATTGAAACTTGTGTGATTTTTTAGGTTAAATGTAATAAGCAAAAAAATGAGTTGGTTCTCCTTTGTGTAAATTTTGTCCAATAGAATTTTTTGGTGAGTTATGCGTTTAAATACTTTAAATTTAAATTACAAAGCATAGCACAAAGAATTTTCTTTTCTGTAAATTTGCCTGAAAAAGTCCTATACAATTTGTCTCGCAAAATTTCCTAAAGAAAACGCGTCAAGGTGTGTTATATTTTTTAAGTATCCCAGTTGAAGTTGTTAATTTTTATTTCCAGCAGGAAAATGACTTCAAACAGCAAAGGCCAAAACACAATTGAGGCGCTTAGGATCAGAGGGGTGCATGTGCCGAAATGATGATTTCGAGAAAACGGACCTCTAAGTTTTCTTCTAAATCAAAATTATCGAATCACTTTTTCTACTCGATTTTCGATGGAGTGTGTCTCAAGAGGTCTTAAATGAATGATTCTGAAAGAAAAACGAAAGTTTTTGCGATATTTAAAACGGCGAGCGAGCTACTTTTTTGAATATTTTTCACTTGCACCTTTCTGATCCCAAAAATGACATTTGCACTCCTCTGACTCCAAAAATGGGGCTTATTCTGCGACTCGAGTGACGTGACTTACGGAATTTCATATCTTAGGCTGGCATAAATAGCCTCTCTAGCCTCGAAATTTTCGTTCGGATGAGCTGTTGTTGGTCTTCCGAGCTCATCGATACACCCATTTCTTTTCTGACGCATTTTCTGGAGTCATCAGGACGAAGACGTGAAATTTCGTGAGTCACGTCACTCGAGTCGCAGAATAAAGGCAGCCACAAAATACCGCGTCGCGTTGCGTTAGCTGTCAACGCTGTCGCGACGCGCCCAACGCTTTTTGCGTCACAATACAACATCAAGAGACGTTTCATCCAAAGTTTGTTTTGATTTGATTTGCTAGAAAGCTCTCACAAAAAGCGGGCCAATCGATGGAGAATTTAACTCACCCCATCACGCTGGTCAACCATCAGACATCGGTGCTATAGAAATCTTTACCGGAACAGGAAACCGGAGGCGAAGGTTAGGAAGTTCAAACAAAAACTCAAATCAAAGGTTTTAACTTTTTATCATTCGCAGGCTTCTGAGCGGCATCTGACCGCGGATAAATTGCGAGATGCAGCGGCAGAGTACTGTGGATTAGTTTGGAAGGTTGGAGCGAAGCGGGAGATGTAACCGGGAAAATCAACAACTGTACCGATTTCTTATCCCGGACGCTGCTTCTTCCAGTCGGACATTTGTCTAGAATTCAGAACCAGCAAGAACTAAGTGCCTATCGAATCAAGTGAAGGTTGGTTCTCTAATTGTGCAACTTGAAAAGAAATATATTAAACTTTTGAGATCGTACATAAAACTTTCAAAAATCATGTGAATTCTGATGACAAATTCAGATTTTCGTTAACGTTTCAGATTTCAAATTTAGGTTCAGCTTCAATATCAGAATTGAAAATTTCAGATTGTAATTTTAAATATATTTTTTGTCTTTTTAATATTTCGGATTATAGTTTTTAAGATAGTTTATGTCATTTTCAATTCCAGTGATACTTGTCGTGTTTGGTAATTAAATTTTTACAATGTTGCCAATTTTCTCGATTGGAAAGTAATTTAAAAACATGAAAAAGTCGGAGCACGACGCGATACAATTTCGATTTTTTTTAGAACAAGTTTTGCGTTTTAGTACAATGCTGTCACTTATGCGACGCACCATTGCGGTGGCTCGAACGGAAAATAGTCCCGATAGGAAATACACCCTACTATTCACCATACTTAGTCGGCTCGCGAACGGTGCGTCGGCCGATTTTCGATCATACTAATCGGCCTATTGTTGCAACGTCGCTTATGGGAGTTTTTGCTGGGCATCAGCCGATTAATAAGCCGATTTCGTAGGCCTATCAAATAGGGTGATGAGTAGCATGATTGTGTAGGAACCGACTTAATCGCCTGATTAGTAGGGCGATAAAGTTGATGAGATTTTCGACGTTCAGCTATTTAATAGGGGTGTCAAACGAGCTATTTAGTATTAACCGCCCGACTCAATCCGACTAAATACCAGAATTGATTGGCCTCAAAAATCGATTGTTTTTCCTACCACCCTACCCAATCGTACCAAATAGCCGGATTGATTGACAGCAAAAATAGATTTTTCTTTGTACCACCCAACTCAATCCGACTAAATAGCAGAATTGATTGACCACAAAAATCGACTGTTTTTCTACCACCCTACTAAATCGTACTAAATAGCCGGATTGATTGACTGTTAAAATTGATTTTTCTCCCTACCACCCTACGCAATCCGACTAAATAGCTGAATTGATTGACCGCCAACATCGATTTCTTTCCTACCACCCTACCCAATCGTACTAAATAGCCGGATTGATTGACCTCAAAAATTGATTTTTCTTTCTTCCACCCAACTCAATCCGACTAAATAGCCGGATTGATTGACCGCAAAAGTACCATCCGACTAAATAGGGCGATTTATGTAAATGGTTCATTTTAGTATCTCGGAGCAAGTCCAGTAGAGGTAATTTTATTTTGCTGTAGTAAAAATGTCTCCAGGTGGTTGGCGAAGTAAATTTTTGGCAGGTAGCCTGATGGTGGAGGCACGAACCTGCAAACTGGCTCATTCGGCAATGAGAATGCCGGAATCTTTGAACCTAGCGTCCTACAGTAGCCGGTCGGGAAACGATCTGTCCTGTGGAGAAGCTTGCCATCCAAGCACTGCAAAACTCCAACGATCTACCAAGGCTTCCGTAAACTTCTGACTCAACAGCAGCTCGCACCTGAAGGTAGAAATCCGTTCCAGCTCCTCCACCCAACCGGTACAAACGGATTTCGAGAGCTGAATGTTTTTCTATTGAAATAAGAGGAAAACAATCAAACTAATTTCCAAAATAAATTTTTTATTCCATCAACTCACCTCCGGCACCTCATCCGGAAACTGGCCCACGGTGAGGGCGTCGTCAGCGATGCCTCCATCGGAATCATGAACACCTTTGATTACGGCTTCAGGCATGCCCGGCACACGTCCGGGAACTTGGTCAGGTTGACGTCGTCATGACGGAACCGAAAGAAACCCGCTCACCACTCGAACAAACTGCTGATGAGCACTGACGAAGTCTTCTGTGCTATCGTGAGCCAAGCTTTCCCTTCGATGAACTCCATCACACAACACAACTAATTCAGTTATGACCATTCCATACTAAATAGGCTTAAAGTTTGCCAACAAAATAGAATCCTACGAAAACCTACTAAATTGACCGATCCCCCCTGATTACGTCGATCAACTTATTGTGCTACCAAATCATGCGTAATTGTGTGAGCCTACTCATCAGCCGATTTAGTATGGCACCTATTTCATATTCAAGCGTAGCCCGATTAATCGGCATACTAAATAGGGTCATTGATTTAGTAGGGTGATTCGTAACCAGACTAAATCGGCACCCAACTAAATATGTGAACGGCGAAATTTTTCAACTGTCAAATTTCCTATCGGGGTATCTCCAAAATGAAATGTCAACGCGACGTGACGACGGCCAACGAGCTCATTTGGAACCAGTATGTAACGAGTAATATCAGTATGACACTAGCTGTTTTGTTTTTGTTCACACATTTAATTTTCTGCGTTTTCGGGCTACGAAATTCCATGCAACTCATATACCGTATTTTTTTTCACCTGGAGGCAAACTAGAGGCAACCTAGGTTCGCTCAAACTGCTGTCATCGTGCTCATTTATTGCTCGAGAGGCAACCTAGGTTCGCTCGAAAAACGGACGGAGTCGCCCTGAGAAGAAAGTCAGTTTTGCGAGAAGTTCACCAATACTCTCAACTTTGTTGTCAAAACAATAAACAGCTGTTTTGGCTGAAAGCAAAACAGTTGAAATAATGAACGGGAAAATGATGATTGCCGCGATTTTGAACCTCTCAGCCAAGCAAAATCGTACTATCTGCTGTCCAGTGCAATCCGGACACGAAAAAAGGCAATCCGGATGTGAAGAACCGAATGAAGAAATCTAGAAGGGAGAACAAAATGACAGCTGCATGTAAACATTGCGCTCGTTCTCACGCACACCTACGTATGGAATAACTCGAAACCCGAAAATCGTTTTTTTATTCTGACGGTTCCAGAGCCAAATCCGGAATCAAAAAAAAAATACGCCAATAATGAACGAGGTTTGCAAGTTCCACGATGCTTATTCCCAGATCGTCTTCAGCAATTCATATTGCTGGAAAACCAGCGGGACAAAAATCATCAAAATGTTGTTGGTTTCCACAAAAAAAATTGCTGTGTCGGAATATATCAGAAATAGGAAATTGTGATATTAAACAAATACAAATTTTTCGTTTTTTAGATTCGTTTTAATAAATTATAGTCTCTAAACACAACAAACTTATCACCAAAAAATGGTACATGAAATGCTCGAAATAAAGTGTGTGAGCTAGGCGCGTCTAGAAAAGAAACACTTTTTTCTACTTTCCATTCCTTTCCATTTCTGGTGAAGTTGGGTTCAGTCTCAGTAGAATTGAAGTCTTTACCATTATCAAAATCAATCAAATAATCACAGCGATCCAAGCCAAACAACATATAATCATTGGCTCGGTTTTGGTCATTGAAGTACTGGTGAACCATTTTTGTACCTTCCGAGGTTTCATTGAAATAAGCTGGTAAAATACCAGTAAAGTGAGATGGAATGAATCTTATACGGTTATTATCTGCGGCAAAGAAACTTCCAGGAAATCTGTGCCATTCCTTTCCGATGCATACGTTTTGATCTAACGAAGAAGGATTTAACTCTATGGCTATATTCATTGGGGCATGATAGTTTCTGTATAAAGCTGAAATTCTTGCTAAACACAAAAGAAAGAAGCCAGCTTTCAATGCATAAATGAAAAAATCAGGGATTTTCACATTCCTAGAAGATGATACGCTTTGAACTGTAGTGATAAATAGAGATCCACATAACGTAATTAAAGGATAAACCGGAAACAAAAACCTAAAAATAAAAATATATGTCAATGTTAACCTGAACATATTTTTTTTGAGATCATAATTCTTTTTTTTATCTCATTATAACAATTTTCACTTCTCAAACGAAAGCGTATAAAGCCACATCTTAATTAGGCAATATTTTCAAATTTTTGAATTATAAGTACATATTTAAAAAAAACCTACGTGAAATTTAATAATCACTTTGTAACGGGAGTATGGCATTTGGCATAAAGCCATTTGGCATAAAGCCTTTTGGCATAAAGCCTTTTGGCATAAAGCCTTTTGGCATAAAGCCAAATAACTTTTATATGTATGTTTGAGCCGTTCTACAAATTCATTTCTTCAAATTTTCTAGTCAACTTTATACTCTTACGTCTTGATTCTAATTTTCGAGTAGAAATATATTAAAAATCTTACCTTTCCTCTTTATGTGGTTGTATGAAGAATACTAACATCCATAAATACACGGATGATATTTTCCAGAAGTTGTTTCTTACAACAACACGTTGTTTCGAATCCAATAAAATCATTCCAAGTATCACCAAAAACGGATACATAATGGCCAAACACCAAACGATATTAAAATTCAAAAACAAATTGATGACGTAGAAATATTTTGACTCAATTCCGTATAAATTAGGACCGTGTGATGAAAAAATGTTGTAAGTGATAATGTTCAATGGCGCGAATACAAGTTTTCCATAAAAATAAGAATCCACTAATATAAGTGGCAACCCGATAAGCGCCGCGACGATGAAACTCCAAATTAAAAAATACTTTACTTTTTTCTGTTTCCAAAGGGTATCATAGAGAAACGGTAAAGACACAACTGCAGCAAATGGCCACCCTGTAAATTAAATTTTGTTAAATGATTTATCATAATTGTGTTTAGTTTCAAATAATACTAATCCAAGTTTTTGCATTTGTAGTTGACGTGAATAATTTTTTATCATTATCATACTGCCGCTGCCCGCAAGTCTGTCCCATATGCAAAAACAACGAACCGAGAAAAACGGCTTTAAAGATTTTTATAAACTTTCGTGGATTTCTCAGTTGAAACTTTATCTTTTCCATTTCTTTCCATTTCTTCACAGATATCAAGATAATTGTTGTAGAATTTCGTCCAATGTTTTTTTTTTTTGCTTTGGAAATTGTTAATGCAGAGGAGAAAACAATGATGGGACAGCCTTGCGAGTATATTTCGCATGCGTATTAAATATACCCGCAAAGCTGTCCCATATTTGGCTTTTCTTTTGTCAGTTGATCATTTGATTCTCTATATCTGCGCTATATTATTCACTTTACTCATTGTTTACTGATGATAATAAGTTTGAAATGATGTTTATTACATATTTATCGTAAGAATTGAGTAGGTCTAAAATAAAATGAATAACATCGTTCCATGAATAAAACAACCTTGTACCTTGGAAAGTTTTTCGGTCGATTATCTTTTTAAAAAGACTATATGTAAATACCTACACATTAAATTAATGCTGAACAAAAACCTAAAAATACATTACTTTGTGGCTGACTATTTTCCATGTTTCACAACAAACAATTCAAAAAGCCTCATGCGAAATTTAAAAAAAAAACAGTTTGGTGGAATTCACCCATTAGGCTACTTATAGGAATTATTGAAATTGTTATTTTTGACTTTACTGTACTGTTTTATCTAGTCTAACTTTCGTAATTTCAATGAATGCTTATTTTGTCGCACACATTGTATGAATATTTGTAAAATTAACGTAAATTAGAGGAGCAATTTTGAAGCATTCTTCAAAAATAGACATATGGGACAGCTTTGTGGGTATATTTCATATGGGACAGACATGACTTGGTATTTTATTCATATATGTTTAGAACAAAGTCATGAAAGTTTTTAGTCTAAATTGAAGAACTAACTGTATTTGAACAATTTTTGAGATAAACTGAAAAATGGCGAAAATGCATATGGGACTGCCTTGCGAATAGCGGTCAATAACCAATGCAGTAGTTACTGGAAATATTTAAAATGTACTGGCCCAATGATAAAGTTTTATTCATGTTTCATACCAATTTGTGGAAAATGCAATTAGTTACCTAATAGGGTTGATATTGCGACGCAAAAGATAGACAATTTTATGTTTTTATTCCACCAACTTATTAGGAAAGCCATTGTAAAGTACATCGAAAACGTGCTAGAAGAAATGAATACAGTTAATCGTCGTCGGTCACCAATTGCAAAACTTGAAGCACGTTGAAATATGCTCCCTACGTTACTGACTTCATGCACGAAGGGTCACGACTGTTTTTAAAATCAGTCGTAGCAAACCGAACAAATATTTAACTGACTTTGAGACGAATTGTTTGATTCTTCCGATGATTAAGTGCTTCTTAAGTATATGTAACAGAAAATGTTAAAAAATATTACTTTCAAAACTGTGTGATTTTTTTGAATAAGGCAAAATGGGTGAATATATACATGATATGATAATACGGTTGTATACTGTTTACCGGAATTCCATTAACCGAAATATACTATTTCCGGAATATCATTTACCAGACTATACTATTTAACGGAAAACCACTTACAGAGGTCCAAGGTGTGTATATATAGGAGGTGTAACGATATGAGAAACTCCCGATTCAGCCATTTTGATTTGGCTACTATGGAGTTCGTGAAGTTTGTTTACCAACAATGCCCTCAGCTCGAACAAATTTTCCGATGTTTACAAACAAACTCAATGAACCTCCCCGTACTCTCCTCGCCTACTCACTGACAAAGTCAGAGAACCTTGTGATCTAATAACCTTGCAGAGGTCTACGCCCAGCAAACCATTAAGCACTGAATCAAGCCTCATATGGGAAGTTCAACAGCATTTCAGTGTCAATTGGCCGTTGAGAATTATTACAAATGCCAAAAAGCCAAGTGACATTCAAAACACAAATAAGCCCTTTAAAAGCTTAGTCACGAAAATGTAATGCCTGTAACCGGCTTTGTTGTGTCAACTTCAATAAAAAAAATTAACAACAGGTGGGTAATACTTCAAAGTAAAAACGATCTCTAGTCCAGCTGTCTTTTTGTCGAGCGGAAACTGATTTACAGTTTAAGAGAGCAAAGTGTGAAAATTGAACTACTTTAGCACATCAACTATCTTCAGCTGGCCAAATAGCTAAAATCGGCGGACATGGAGCGGAGTTCCGAGCTATTGGATTTGCACCCGTAAAATCAAGAAAACCTGCAATGCGCTTACGGACCTGTCCCCGAAGGGAACCATCTGGTCGACCATGGATGAGCAGGGTAAACGAAACAAATTCCTCAAGTGAGCAAATCGATTACCTTAAAAGGTTCAGAGTTTGCTTACTGCTGGTAAGAATTGTTCCTTTAAAAGTTGTTAAAAAAGTGTACCTATAGTATTAATTTTTCACCAAAAAAGAAATATCCTTTTCATCTTTACAGAAATATTAAATAATAACCACCCAAGCAACCAAAATTCTCATATCTACTTAAACTCGTTGGTACCAAATCAAATCCTCAAATGGATTGAAACCATTTGTTCCCTTTGACGACAGCGCCCTGGCGTTGAAGAAAGGATGGCAGCTATCACAGCTCATGGCTAACGTGTTCTGGAAAATGTGGGTACATGACTACCTACCTACACTCACTCGCCGTTCAAAATGGTTCTCTGAAGTCAAACCAATTGAAGTGGGGGACATAACTGTCATCGTAGACCCTAATCTTCCCAGAAACTGTTGGCCGAAGGGCCGAGTTATAAGGACGATAGCGTCACCGGATGGAAGAACTCGGAAAGCAGTGGTGCAGACTATAATCGGAATTTACGAACGCCCGGTAGCAAAGCTCGCTGTTTTAGATGTTGGCGACACGGATAGAGTACGCGAGAATCTCCGTCTCCCGTACACTACGGGGGGGACTGTTGATAACGCCAACCAAATCAACGAGCCCCTTGCCCTTAGTTCCCGAAACGTCAAAGCCAAGTCCGGGAGCTCGTCACTCGCTTCTGTCAAGCCCGACAAGACGATAGGGCGTTTGGAGGAGTGACGGAGCTAGAAGGAAAGAAGGAAGATCTGATTGGCCGAAAGTCGAAGCGCGTGTGCTCAGATAAAGTGTTCTTTATAATATTATTTAACGTTGTTATCAGTTATCAGAGGTGGCAAAAAGAGCTGTGTACTAGTTCAGCTAAACAACTCCTCGCTAAACTCATTCCCGCGTATCACTGACTACACGACACAAGTCGCATTTATGCACAATCGAAGGATTTATTATTATCAGAACTCTGATTGTTAGTTCATATTACGGTCCCAAGTAAATCATCAGCTCTAGCCAGAGTATCAAAATCGTTGCGAGGCCTTGCGAGGCACGAATTCACTAAACGTAAGCGCAACATTCTCTTGATATTTCCTTAAATTAATTGTCTCTGCATATTTGTAGGAATTTTGTAATAAAGCATACATTGGATTTATTAACAAAATTACAAATTTTGCCTTCGCCTCAATCTGTCTCAGGAAATACTCTATATGACTAATAATTGTTACAAGCTTCAATTTTGACCCATAATTGTGGTTTTGAAAAACGTTGATTGTTTCGGTAAATTATTTTATTTTTCAACCAAATTGGAAACAAAATCATGTTTGAAATCAAAGAGGGAATATTTAATGACTGAAATTCATGCAAAGCTTGATGTTTGGTCTACTAACACCCGAATGAACGAACATTTTGTGGTGAAATGATACGTTAAGTGACTAATGATTGTGGGAGGACTGTATATGCCGTTTCGTAATGTTTCTTAGTATAATAATCAACATGCGTCTTTGCTGTTGGTCGCTTGAGTAAGCAAATCAAATAATTGTGAAGCAGAACTGGCGTGCGTGCCGGCATGTATCGAACAAAATTTAAAACAAAGCAATTAAATATGATCAATTGAGGGAGGGGATGGGATGAATAAAGATGGATGCCGAGAAACCGGCAGCCCAAATGGGCTGGTGATGACCAAAATAAGAGAGGAGAGGAGAATTTTTTTTTTGTTTTTGCTGATTAAACGTTCACTTGTGGGCTGAATAGAAGGCCGTTCAAATCTCTAATGGAATTTCAAAGTTTCAATAAGAACTTAAATTTTGGGCTGAATAAAAGGAACTTCAGCACATTGATTATGCTGATTAAGCTGTGTTCGACCTTTTTAACGAGACTTTTGGTTGCTTGGGCAGCTAGGTTCTCAAGTGACGAAAATATTATAATTTTTGAGCACCACCAAATAAGCTTTTATGACCTTTAAATCATCTTGATCTGAAATGTACCCACTGCAACATGATCCACAGAGAACAGACGTACAAACTATTTCACGAAACTTGTGTAATTTTTTTTTTTTGTAGAGAAATGAATCCAACTTAGATGAAATTTCAGGGACTAGATAAGAGAAAATCGATGTTTGAAAAACATGCGAAAAAAATTCGCCTTGTCTCCCGGTGAGACTTGAACCCACATCTTGCGCCTCTCCGGGGCCCATGTATTAACATTCTACTACAGGAGACCAACCTGGCGTATGAATATTATACTGGTTGAGTGTCGATGTCTATCGGAATGAAGGGAATAGTTCTCCCATGTGATCATAATAATTTTTCTTGGTCTATTTCTATTCCCATCATTTCATCTTACGGTAGTTGGAATCAAGTTAGAATCAAATAGAAATAAGGCGGTGCCAAACACCGAAATTGGCTGGATATCCAAATACGGCAAACGCATCATTTCTCATCATAACTGACAAACCGTGCAGGATATGAGAAGGCAATGCAAATCTTGCCGTGCTTAAAAATGTCCAAACTTGATTCCAACTACCGTAAGATGAAATGATGGGAATAGAAATAGACCAAGAAAAATGATTATGATCACATGGGAGAACTATTCCCTTCATTCCGATAGACATCGACACTCAACCAGTTTAATATTCATACGCCAGGTTGGTCTCCTGTAGTAGAATGTTAATACATGGGCCCCGGAGAGGCGCAAGATGTGGGTTCAAGTCTCACCGGGAGACAAGGCGAATTTTTTTCGCATGTTTTTCAAACATCGATTTTCTCTTATCTAGTCCCTGAAATTTCATCTAAGTTGGATTCATTTCTCTACAAAAAAAGTTTCGCTGACTGAATGTTTGAGTCAAGACCCATCTCTGGGTCGCAATTTAAAAAAAAAAAAGAAAAAAAAAACTTGTGTAAAATTTCCAACGAACATTTTAACCAATTTTTCCTTTTTAGCTTAGTCACCAGATGTCTCCAAATACACCAGAGAGAACTGTGAAAATTTGATTTGTAACTTTTGAACGGCGCAATAGATGGCACTGTTTCAAGTCAATTTTCAACGTATTTTTTGGGTGTCAGCGTTTGAAATTTTACACACTTTTTTACAGATTTTTTGTTTGAGCTTGTACATCTGTTCTCTGTGCATGATCTACACATTGTTTCTCAATTTTAAACATCATAAAATTTTTGATTTTTCACTTTAATCAATTTTAAAACGCGTTTTTACTTTAATTTGTCACTGGAGGCGAACAAAGCACTATTAACCCTCATCCGCATTGGAGTGTCATTTTGACTCTATTTCAAGTTTGAATGCTTGTAACTTTTTTCAGAAGCATCAAAAAACAAAAATTTCTTCGGGGACCCTAAATGAATTCAAAAGTTCTTTAATTTTGCATCTTTACTTTATTTATGGACGAACCCTGGAAGCCTGGACAAAAAAACTCCCTTTTCCGACTTAGAGTGTCATTTTGACACTCCAAAAGTAAAATCCATTCAAGTCGTTTGAATTGTTATGAACTTCATATAAAACTTATATCAATAGAAACCTTGTAATGTCAGTAAAATATGTTTAGAACATTATATATAGCTAAAGCTTCTAGTTTTCTCGTTATTCAGCATGAAAGAAAAAAAATCCGAAAAAACATGCCTCACGAAAACTGCCGTAGTTCATATGTTACACGTCCAAAAAAATATTTGCCCTATGCATATGAAAGCTGAAGTTAATGTCTACATCATGGAACAAAGAAATATTTTTTTAAATTTTTTTTAATGAAATGGTCACAAAAAGTTCAAAAAAGTGGTCTGAAAAACCTACTTTTCATTCGATTGCTAGTAAATACTGTTTGAGCGATGGTAGAGTGTTTTAAAAAATATGACTACAAACTTTATTGAAATTCTAACATTTTGCTGTTTTTAGATTTTCGATGCAACAAAAATTGAATTTACTGGAATTTTTCAAAGTTGGCTACTTTGCGCGATTTTTTCACTAATTGAAATTTCATCTGTTTTTGTGGTCTTCCGTCAGGTTGTTCCCGGATTTTCAGTGCTTTCTCGCCGTTTGAAGCAATTAAAACTATATCCATTGGAAAGGGAATTTAATCTACATTCTAGTGAGGTGCAACAATTTACGCTGTGAGATTTCACAAAAATATGAAAATTATAAGCGTAAAATCATTCCTGAATTTCTAGAACTACAAGAAGCAGTCCAGCAAAACGTGTTTGATTGCTCTCCGAGTAGGTACGGTGGGTGGTTATTCGGACCGAGAGCGAAGCCGACAGACGAAATAACGATGCGTGTCGTGCATTTCTTGCTCTGTCGGCTTCGCTCTCTGCCCGAATCACCACCCAACGTACCTACTCGGAGAGCAAACAAACACGTTTTACTGGACGCGGTGCTTGTAGTTCTAGAAATTCAGGAATGATTTTACGTTTATAATTTTCATATTTTTGTGAAATCTTACAGCGTGAATTGTTGCACCTCACTAGAATGTAGATTAGATGTACTTTCCAATGAATATACTTTTGATTGGTCCAAACAAAGTAAAAGCACTGCGAATCCGGGTACAACCTGACGGAGGACCACAAAAATAGATGAAATTTCAATTAGTGAAAAAATCGCGCAAAGTAGCCAACTTTGAAAAATTCCAGTAAATTCAATTTTTGTGGCATCGAAAATCTAAAGACAGCAAAATGTTAGAATTTCAATAAAGTTTGTAGCCATATTTTTTAAAACACTCTACCATCGCTCAAACAGTATTTACTAGCAATCGAATGAAAAGTAGGTTTTTCAGACCACTTTTTTGAACTTTTTGTGACCATTTCATTAAAAAAAATTTAAAAAAATATTTCTTTGTTCCATGATGTAGACATTAACTTCAGCTTTCATATGTATAAGGCAAATATTTTTTTGGACGTGTTACATATGAACTACAGCAGTTTTCCTGAGGCATGTTTTTTCGAATTTTTTTTCTTTCATGCTGAATAACGAGAAAACTAGAAGCTTTAGCTATATATAATGTTCTAAACATATTTTACTGACATTACAAGCTTTCTAGTGATATAAGTTTCATTGTAATCGGTTAGATATAAAGAGAGTTATGACGATTTTTGCTTGGAGTGTCAAAATGACACTCCTAGTGCTGATTAGGGTAATGAAATCTAATGCGGATGAGGGTTAATGAAGGCAAGATGAGCATTCTCTGCCGTATAATCTAGCAGCGAATTCAACTCGATGAAGTCAACTGAATAATAGAGCTACAGCTTGACTCGTTTCGTCTGTCGATTTGGTCTATTGGTAAGGTGTCGGAAAGGTAATCAGTAGACTCGAGTTCGATTCCTGTTCGAGGGATTTTTTTTGCACATACCATTCATGATTGATTTTTTTGATTGTTACATTATACGGCTAATAGCATCAAAGCATCCTCCGTCACACAAAACACCAGAAACATAACATGTCGAATTCGCTGCTAGATTCCCCGGCAGAAAACGCTCATCTTGCTTTCATTAATGGTGCTCATACTGCCTCGGGGGGTTTCTCATTATGCCTCTATAGTGACTGGTTTTCAGCTTTCGGCAAAAAATTTTAAAATACCTTTTTAAACGTTTTTATCTACTTTTTCAAGTTTCATCCAATTAGTCATAGTCCATTTGAGTGTCTGAACACGAAACAATGATGTAATTCACATATTACAGCTGTTCTCTTCTCAGCTGTTCTCTTCTCAGCTGTTCTCTTCTCAGCTGTTAAATAAGCGTTTTGCTTAAGGTGGCCATTATGCCCTCATCTCCCCTACCGAAAACTATTCAAAATTTTATAAATAAATAAAAGTTTTTGAAAGTCAGCTGTTTTATGTTATTTTCGTTTGATAATTATCACAAAAATATCCTTTTGTTTCTATTGAAGCGTTGTGGTGGAAGAAAAAAATAATTTTGGTTTGGGGCATTAGATGTAAATCTTTAGTTTGAATACGCCAAACTATGCTGGACTGATACATGGATGAGATGGTCGATCAAGCTTGTAACCATTCATTTAATGGTTACAATAAAAATTGTGATTTTTGGGCCAGTTTGGATGAAAACTTTGTAAATATTGTAAATAAAAATTATTGTTCGTAAATGTCTAAAACTAGGATAAGATATCTACATGTTTGTGTGGTGTCTTGTCCTAGTTTTAATAGCAATCGGCTGGTGTCACTTAGGGATTAGGTTTGTTTATTTATTTATTAATTCGTTTATTTATTATTCTTTTTTGTTTATTTATTTAATTATTTATTTTCCCGTTTATTATTTATTCATTTAGTTTATAGTTATTTGTTAGGTATTAGTAGTTGTTTAATAAATTATGTTATGGAATGCACGCTATAAAATTGTTTGTTCGAAAAAGACACCAGCCCTCTATATGTCAGTTCCTGTATTGTTCCTGTCATGTTGCTGTCATCGAAGGGGACGAGAACATCACAGACGGGAAATGGGAACAGGGCTAAAATGAGAGGCATGCCTTTCTGCAGAAAGGTATAAATAGGAGGAGCTCGCAAGACGCGAGGCTTCTTATGCAAGTTCCGGTCCGTGGTTGAGCTGCAACAGCGACGTCACACACTCAACGTGACCCTTACGTTTCTACCCGTAATTAGGCGGCTTTGACCCCTTTCCCCGTTAAAAGTGTTCCGGCAGTGACCCGGAAGAAAATCAACGGCTAGTTGGAAGACTACACTTCGTTTTTCCCCAGCTAGTCGGTCGAGGTGGCTTCCGTGTAGTGAACCTCGGAACAATTGAATTCCCCCAGTGCTGCTAATCATCATCAGCAATTCTGTGAACACACCGGTGTCCCGTGAGTGCGTCAGGTCGTGCCAGTGAAAGTGCCCCAACCCGTTACAACCCCCTTCGGGGCACTCAGCGCTGTGGTGAGGCCTGGTGGGAATTCCGTCCGTGTGTTCTAGGGCCGACCGAAAAGCTAAAGCCCCTCGATAGAGTGAGACACTCGCGTGGTGATAGTGCACACAGAACGCTCCCCGGACCGTGTAGTGAAACGTAGGCCTACTCTCCACAGGCCGAGTTGTTGCTCGAATTGCTCGCTGAGCATTTCGACCTGGTTCCGGAAATCGCCCTGTTCCTGCTTTCGCCATTGATCCCGTCCGACGTCCTAGCCAGTCCCCCAACGAGTCGACCACCGAGAACGGCCGCAACGAGACCAGTGTCAACCATCGAGATACTCAGAATATATGCGCAAGTACCAAACATGAAAAACCTTCTTTTGTAATTTTTTTTGTTAAAATATTTTGCATGGGTAAATTCAAAATATACCCCTGAATCTTATTGGCATTTTCCCTAGAAAACCCAAAAAGTTCAATAAACGAGAACTGAATTAGCCAAACAAGCTTAAATAAATGTATGGTCTAAAATTTCATCCGAATTGTTGAGTCTTTTAAATACATGTGCATTCCCTAGATTTTCTTAAAAGTTTCCGTTTTCTTGTTGTAAAATTTGGTTAGGTTGTAAAGTCCGCTCAATAATCACAGTTTTCCTAATTGTTGTAAAAGTTTCTCCGGTGATCATTACATTTTCCCCTGTTGAGCTAGCGCAGGGAAGTAGGACCAAAACGATTCTAACAATTGGCGCCCAACGTAAAAAATTTTTTAATCAAATTTAAATTTTTCATTATTAAAATAGAAAGAAAAAGTGGTCTACTTCCAAGACCAGAAGTAAATCCCTTTTTCTTATTGGTCTCCCGGAGAAATTCAGTTAAATTTAACCTCATTAAAATCGCGTAGTTGTTGAAGCAAGTTTTTCTAAAGTCATTTCACGAGGAAGTTTTGGGGATGAAAATTCACTGATTGCAGCGAATGATTATAACTATAATACAAACCATACTCTTCTCCCGAATTGTTGATCAATCTGAAATTGTTACTAACCATTCTAAAGTACCTTCTTATCCAACAGCAAAATTATAAGTTCATATTTGCCAAGACTAATCTTGCATTTAGTTGTGTTCATACCAGATATTGCTTACCTCTTGGCGTTTAAAGAAACCCAAAGTCACCCACATTAGTTGCATATTTCTTTTTCAGCTCACATATCCAAAATCAACCGATTAGTTAGTTTATTATTTCTTAAGCTAGAGTTAGTCAATGATGGAGGACTTGAGTTTCAATCAAGCGATTGATCGCTTGGTGAAATGGTATCAAGTCATGCGGGTGGAGTTATTGGAGGAAGATGAACTTGAGCAAGAGCTCAAATGTCGCGACGTGATACTATCAGGTTTGGATTTATCTCGGAAAAGGAAATGTTTGCGAGATGCCTTAAAAAGGGAGAAAGAATCCGGTTTAAAATTAAGTGCCTTAAGCCTAAGAACCGATCCCGAGAATGAGCGGGAACTTTGCCTAATTAAATTTAATGAATTAAAAACACTTTTAAAATCTAGCAGCACGGATGAATCACAGAAAAGGATTTGTTTAGCCCGTCTAGCCCATGTGGGTACACGAGTGGCTACCCTTCTGTGTTCGTCGCGTGGTTCACCTAATCTCCTAACGCAGATGCAAAATATGTTGGTTGAGTTAGTCCAACTCTTGCAATCTGCCTACGATCCATCGGGTATCGCGACACAGGAAATCGTGGTCCAAAATCCATCGCAGGCTATCACTGAGGCAAACACCAACGCGGAGGTCGAGCTTCCATCACCCTCTGTTCTGGGTCAGGACGACCTAGATTGGATCCACAGCTTGCAGGCGAGGATAGTTGGCCTGGAAGAAGAATTGGCAAAACGAAAAGAAGGAAGAGAAGTTGAGACTCAAACGGAACAAGAAGTGTTCAATGTTTCGAACCCACTGGAAAGAGATTTCAGAAACCACTCTGAAAACTTTTCTGCTATCTCCAGTTTTCAGAACAATTCTTTCCCTCAAATTTCCCATAATCCTACTTATCCTCAACAAAACTTATCTTACCATCAAATTACCAATCCTTATCCATATTTAACAGCAAATATTTCTCAAACCCACAGTGAAAATAAACTTCCAAATATTCCTTCCAACCAGCCCACCATTTCAAATTTTCATCTGAACCACACTATCAATCCTCAAAACCCATATCCCACTCCTACCAATCAAATTCCGGTAAATCCTAGCAACCCGAATCAATCCCTTCCCAATGTGAATTTCTCACATAATGTCGGACAGCCAAATTCCTGGTCAAACAATTGTCCAAATCCGAATCCTCCTCAGCATCAGCTCCAATATAACGCGTTTCCAGGCCAGTACCAGGGACCATCCAGTCAACCTCAAGGACATTGGGGATCACCTTACGGGAATCCTGGGTTTTCGCATCAGTTTCAGACACCTTTTCATTCCCGACATACTTTGCCAGTATCCAAATGGAATATTGCAAAGTACAGCGGAGATGATCAAGGGTTGAAACTGAATGAATTCCTGGAAGTCGTTTATGCTCTGTCCATGGCTGAAAGGGTGTCCGATCAGGAGCTTTTTGAATCAGCTGTACATTTGTTTTCTGGATCTGCCCTTAAATGGTACATGACACAGCGATCCCTGGGCCGCCTCGTCAGTTGGCAGCACCTAGTTTTCGAGCTCCGCAGGACGTACATGCACCCAGACTTGGACGCTCTCATCAAAATGAAGGTGTACCAAAGGCGTCAACGGCAGCAGGAGTCCTTTCACGAATTCTACAGCGAGGTAGAGAAGCTGATCCGCACGATGAGCGTCCCTATACCAGAATTCGAGAAAATCCAAATCCTTCAACAAAACATGAGAATGGACTACAAGAAGTTCATGGCTTTCATCCCCATCTTGAACTTGGAATCCTTACTTTCAGCGGGTCAGAAGCTTGATGCGCTTAATTTTTCGGCGTACAGCAAGGTGTTCGGCTCCGATAAGGTGGTTCACGTGATCGAAGACCCAGATACGGAGCAGCCTAGATCGACGAAAACCAAAAAGCAGCCGTCAAACTCTGATTTCGTATTACCGGTTCAGCAATTGCAGAATTCTAATTCATATCCGAGGGGTAATTCAGCAGGTCCTACAGCGAATGCTGTCCCGAAGAACCAGAACCAGTTCGCGCAAAATTTACCTGGCCCGTCACGGCAAATGACCAGTAAATCTACAGCAGTTGGGGAATCATCTGGCAGCCAGTCGCAGCCTCAACTCACCCTGGAGATGGTGGTAAACAATCACAAGCCACCTCCATCAAATCGGTGCTACAACTGCAATCGAGAGGGACATCATGCAGCAATTTGCCGTCAACCGCCCGTTATTGTCTGCTTCAAGTGCGGACTTCGTGGATTTCCGACTGCAATGTGCCCGTACTGTTTAAAAAACCACGGTACTGCGAGCCAAAACCGCGGTTCGCAGGAACGCCAGGCGTAACTTCTTCTGACAATTTGTCAACTCCTCCGTGGTTCTGGGAAACGGTCCCGAATCATTATTACTCCGCAGATACTGAAATCTGCAATATTTCATATCCGTTCCTAAATGATCACCGTCCATTTGTAAATATCCAGATTCATGATATTCCCGTTTGTGCCCTACTAGACAGTGGCAGCAATTACACCTTGATTAACCAGAGAGTTTTCCGCAAGACAAGGCACGAAACATTGAGTCCACTGACCAAATCGCTGGATCTCCGGTCAGCTAGTGGTGATTCGATGGAAATTTTAGGCCAGGCCTTTCTGCCTATCCAGTTTGATGGACGAACCAAAGTCATCACTACTCTGGTAGTGGCCAATTTGTCTATCGACTGCATTTGTGGGATGGACTTTTGGACCAAATTTCAGATCGTTCCCACTATGTTGTCTGGGGATTCCGTGAATGCAGCGGTCCTGGAAAATATTTCTTCGTCCTCCAACCGTTTGTCACTAGAAGAAGAAAGAAAATTAGAGGAGATTAAATCGAGTTTTTTAGCAGCAGGTCACGGTAAACTCACCATTACTCCTATGGCCACTCATCGGATCGTCTTGAGGGAGGAATTCAAAGGCAAGCCACCAGTCCGTCAATTCCCCTACGTGATGTCTCCGAAAACGCAGGCGTTGGTAGCAGTAGAGCTGGAGCGGTTGCTCGAGGCCGGCATCATTGAACGGAGCAATTCGGATTGGTCGTTGAATTGTGTGCCGGTCATCAAACCCAACAAGGTTCGGCTTTGCTTAGACGCACGGAAAATCAACGAAAGAACTGTCCGTGATGCTTACCCTCTACCCCACCCTGGAAGAATATTAGGTCAGTTACCAAAGGCAAAATACTTGTCTACAATAGACCTGTCCGAAGCGTTCTTACAGGTTCCCTTGGAAAAAGAGTCCCGGAGGTACACAGCTTTCAGTGTGCAGGGAAAAGGGTTGTTCCAGTATACCCGGATGTGTTTCGGATTGGTCAACAGTCCTGCTTCATTGGCCAAAATCATGGATTCCGTACTGGGTCATGGTATACTGGAACCGAATGTTTTTGTATACCTCGATGACATCATCGTGGTCACAAAAACATTCGAGCATCATGTACAGCTTCTTACGGAGATCTCTCGTCGTCTACGCGAAGCCAATCTAAGCATCAACCGGGAAAAATCGCGATTCGGGGTATCCGAAGTACCATTTCTAGGATATCTGTTAGGAACAGAAGGCTTGAGGACAAATCCCGATAAGGTACGGGCAATCCTTGACTACGAGCGACCAACTACGGTCACGAAACTCCGGAGGTTTCTAGGAATGGCCAATTACTATCGGCGATTCATCCCAGATTTCAGTGGGACAACTGCGGCTTTAACAGACCTACTCCAAACCAAGTCCAAACTGATTCGTTGGAATGAGAATGCTGAGACAGCTTTCGTTCGCATAAAAGAGCTGTTAATTTCTTCGCCTATTCTGGCAAGTCCCGATTTCAGCCGTCCTTTTACAATTCAGACCGATGCCAGCGACGTAGCAGTAGCGGGTGTGTTAACGCAGCAGCAGGAAAACGGAGAGTGCATTATTGCATACTACTCCCACAAACTTACCACACCACAAAAAAATTACCATGCTGCCGAAAAGGAGGCATTGGCAGCAATATTAACTATCGAGGCCTTCAGGGGTTACATTGAGGGTTACCATTTCACCTTAATTACCGATTCATCCGCTCTTACTCACATCCTTAATGCAAAGTGGAAAGTCGGATCTCGTTGTAGTCGGTGGGCGCTCAATCTGCAGCAATATGATATGAGAATAGTGCACAGGAAAGGCAAAGAAAACGTCGTCCCTGATGCACTTTCTCGTAGCATTGCAACAGTTGACGGCTCACCTTCAACTTGGTACGATTCCATGATGCATAAAGTTGTGAGTAAACCGGATGAATTCGTCGATTTTAGGGTCGAAAATGGTAATCTATTCAAGTATATCTCTGTACCCGACTTCCCACACGATTCGAATTTCGAATGGAAGATGATACCACGCTCGGAGGATATTCCGAAAATAATTGAAGAATACCACAACTCGTCATTTCATTCCGGATACGAGCGGACGCTTGCACGGATAAGACAGCGTTATTACTGGCCTCGGATGGCGGCCGAAATTAAGAGTTTTGTTCGGCAATGCTCGACGTGCAAAGAGGTAAAGCCCTCTAATGTCGCAATGGTACCCGAAATGGGCAAAATGCGGTTGGCAGACCGTCCCTGGCAGATAATTTCGGTGGATTTTATTGGCCCTCTTCCCAGAAGTCGTAAAGGCAACCAGCATTTGTTGGTGGTTTCGGATTACTTCTCGAAATGGGTCTTAGTTCAGCCTGTGAAGAAAATCGCTAGTTCAACCCTGTGCGTTATTTTGAAAGATCAATGGTTCATGAAGAATTCTGTTCCTGAGATAATTATTACCGATAACGGTTCTAGTTTTCTCTCGAAAGAGTTCAAGTCATTGCTTGATCAATTCAAAATAACACACTGGTTGAACTCACGATATCATTCTCAGGCGAACCCCGTAGAGAGAGTAAATCGAACCATCAACGCTGCCATCCGAACGTATGTGAAAGAGGATCAGCGCCTTTGGGACACGAAAATCGCCGAGCTAGAAATGATCTTGAACACCAGCATTCACACGCCCACTGGATTTACACCGTATTTCATCGTTCACGGGCATGAATATGCGGAACTGGGGAACGATTATCGCCTAGCACGTCACGATCAAAATCTTTCTTCCGAGCAGTTTGAGGAGCGACGCAAAGCATTGTTTATGGACATCTACGAACATGTCAAGAAGAATCTTGCCAAGGCGTACGCGAGTTCAAAACGAACGTACAATTTGCGGCTTCGCCCGGCAAAACCGTTTACAAAAGGACAATTGGTATACCGGAGGAATATGAAGCTTTCCAACGCGGTGGAAAGTTATAATTCAAAATATGGTCCTCAATTTTTGCCATGCCGAGTAAAAAGCGTACGAGGCACATCCTCGTACGAACTGGAAGATTTAAATGGCAAGGACTTAGGAATTTGGCCAGCAGCGCATATTAAGCCGGCATGAAACCCATTTAAATTTGTTGGTGAGTTAATAAAAAAAAAATTAATAAAATTCAAACCTCACCTGGCACGCATGATGAGAGTAAATCCGGTATTGTTCAACAGCAATTTTCGCCGAATCTTCGTTGCCATTGCAGTTCATCTAAAGGAGATGAAATCCAGATGCACGGATGGATGTAAAAAATTTCCTGCACATCCTTCAGCCACAACAAAAAAAAAAGGAAAATCCTTAGCTCATCCTCATTCACATTAGGTTTCAACCACCAATCCGGGGTACATTTCCAGCTAGGGCTCGTTACCGGGGATTTTATGCCTTCTAGTTGGAATGGGCCATCCATACAATTGCTTCTAGGAGCATGAACATCTTGCGAGACAGCAAACCGGAACAGTACCTTGGATGGGCCATTTTTCATAAAATGGCCTAGTTCAGTAAATTTGGAGGAGTGTGTGTGGTAGGTGGGGTGACGTTATTTGGATCCAAAGGTCCTAAGTTTCCCTTTCCTACCATTGGTAGTAAATATCGTCGAGGTAGAATCATGAGAACCTAAAATATATAGGAGAATAACCAACGGGATAAGAACCACAAATTATTCATGATCTCACCTGTAATCCGGTTCCTCCAGACCAAAAAACGACACACCCGAACACAGCGTACATTTCCCAGCTTATTGGTACCTGAAACAAAGCTAATTAAAGAAAAAGGTACTGAAATTCGCGAGTTTTCTCAAAATTACTTTCCACTTCGATTTCTGTACATGCGGTCCAAAATCAAAACATACGACTGACGTTTCCATGCCACGTCATCATCTGTCAGCATGTAGTCATCAATCCTCAACAGTCATCACTCATCATCGACGAAAGCGAGTTTCGTTCAATTTGGCTCAGGACGCAGCCAGTTAGTGCGATGTTGCACACGATGAAAGAATTAAACCCAATTCTGCGTTATTTCGCTATTTTGCACTCATAATTGAGCGATAAATGAAATAACGTTTCGAGTTGGTAATTCTTATGATAAAATCAATCGTTTCAGTTGCACGAACTGAAACTGATGAATTAATATAAGTTTTTTGTTCGTAATAATGTTATTAAGTGTTTGATGTTAGTTGTAGGGCTTGAAGGTTGAATGATAGCATGAACGGTAGTATGAATGATTAAAGGAACGAAAGAAAATACTAGTCGGATGAAGGAAGAAAGAATGCGTGATTAAGGTAGCAATAGGTAGTTTAGTTATTTATTTTAGGCTAATTTAGAGTAAATACGGAAATGAATCCGTCGTCGAGGCAAATCTGGTATTGAAAAACATTTGATAAGAGGTGTCTTGGCAATTTATGATCTCTTAATTTTCTGAGAGCCTGCTGGATGAGATCGCACACTGAATGATTGGGGGGACACTTTTGGTTTTGAAAAACGATTTGGATCAGAGGAGAGAAAGATGGAACTTTTTTGAGATGACGCAAAATGGTAGTCAGTGATCAGTAATTCCTATTATGGACTCGTGATTTGGTGGAGGGAAAACTTTGTTTTGGCGACTAGTTCGGGATGACTCCGTTGAGGAACGAACAGAAATGGGCGTCTTTCGGGAAAAATCTTGGGTCATTGTTACCGTGCTTTGTAACCCCGTCTTCAAATCGGCTACGTGAGAAGATTCCTCTGCAAGCATGAACAAATTAATGTAGCGATCCTAATGCTAAGGGAGCCGCGGTAGGTAAGGCGCTAATTCCTGCCGTGCATAGTGACCCGGCATTAGAATCGACGACTTGGGGAGATTCCTCTGCTTGGATATGACTCAATTACTCTAGAATATGTTGCGAATTGAAGACCAAGGGAGCCACGGTATGTGAAGTGCTTGCACTCTTACTTCACAATGGCTATGAGGATATTCCGTTACATTTCTGTGAAGTTAATCAGCGGAGAACCCAAGGAAAAAACCCTCGTTCGAGACAGGACCTTTGCAACCGTGTCTAGTGACCCGGCCTTAAAATCGTCTACGTGAGAAGATTCCTCTGCAATGATGACCCAATTACCCTAGAATATGTTGCGATTCTAATGCTAAGGGAGCGGCGGTAG
Source organism: Uranotaenia lowii (assembly GCF_029784155.1). Classification (NCBI taxonomy): domain Eukaryota; kingdom Metazoa; phylum Arthropoda; class Insecta; order Diptera; family Culicidae; genus Uranotaenia; species Uranotaenia lowii. The sequence continues at coordinate 184,123,567 of NC_073693.1, read as the reverse complement.
GTTACGCGATTACACATGGTGTGTTGTGACCCGGCATTAGAATCGACGACATGGGAAGATTCCTCTGGTTGGCTATGACTAAATTACTCTAGAATATGTTGCGATTTTAAGGCTAAGGGAGCCACCACGATGCATTGGTCCTCGGGTTTTTTCACCCCCGACTCCGGGAAGATTGTAACCATTCATTTAATGGTTACAATAAAAATTGTGATTTTTGGGCCAGTTTGGATGAAAACTTTGTAAATATTGTAAATAAAAATTATTGTTCGTAAATGTCTAAAACTAGGATAAGATATCTACATGTTTGTGTGGTGTCTTGTCCTAGTTTTAATAGCAATCGGCTGGTGTCACTTAGGGATTAGGTTTGTTTATTTATTTATTAATTCGTTTATTTATTATTCTTTTTTGTTTATTTATTTAATTATTTATTTTCCCGTTTATTATTTATTCATTTAGTTTATAGTTATTTGTTAGGTATTAGTAGTTGTTTAATAAATTATGTTATGGAATGCACGCTATAAAATTGTTTGTTCGAAAAAGACACCAGCCCTCTATATGTCAGTTCCTGTATTGTTCCTGTCATGTTGCTGTCATCGAAGGGGACGAGAACATCACAGACGGGAAATGGGAACAGGGCTAAAATGAGAGGCATGCCTTTCTGCAGAAAGGTATAAATAGGAGGAGCTCGCAAGACGCGAGGCTTCTTATGCAAGTTCCGGTCCGTGGTTGAGCTGCAACAGCGACGTCACACACTCAACGTGACCCTTACGTTTCTACCCGTAATTAGGCGGCTTTGACCCCTTTCCCCGTTAAAAGTGTTCCGGCAGTGACCCGGAAGAAAATCAACGGCTAGTTGGAAGACTACACTTCGTTTTTCCCCAGCTAGTCGGTCGAGGTGGCTTCCGTGTAGTGAACCTCGGAACAATTGAATTCCCCCAGTGCTGCTAATCATCATCAGCAATTCTGTGAACACACCGGTGTCCCGTGAGTGCGTCAGGTCGTGCCAGTGAAAGTGCCCCAACCCGTTACAACCCCCTTCGGGGCACTCAGCGCTGTGGTGAGGCCTGGTGGGAATTCCGTCCGTGTGTTCTAGGGCCGACCGAAAAGCTAAAGCCCCTCGATAGAGTGAGACACTCGCGTGGTGATAGTGCACACAGAACGCTCCCCGGACCGTGTAGTGAAACGTAGGCCTACTCTCCACAGGCCGAGTTGTTGCTCGAATTGCTCGCTGAGCATTTCGACCTGGTTCCGGAAATCGCCCTGTTCCTGCTTTCGCCATTGATCCCGTCCGACGTCCTAGCCAGTCCCCCAACGAGTCGACCACCGAGAACGGCCGCAACGAGACCAGTGTCAACCATCGAGATACTCAGAATATATGCGCAAGTACCAAACATGAAAAACCTTCTTTTGTAATTTTTTTTGTTAAAATATTTTGCATGGGTAAATTCAAAATATACCCCTGAATCTTATTGGCATTTTCCCTAGAAAACCCAAAAAGTTCAATAAACGAGAACTGAATTAGCCAAACAAGCTTAAATAAATGTATGGTCTAAAATTTCATCCGAATTGTTGAGTCTTTTAAATACATGTGCATTCCCTAGATTTTCTTAAAAGTTTCCGTTTTCTTGTTGTAAAATTTGGTTAGGTTGTAAAGTCCGCTCAATAATCACAGTTTTCCTAATTGTTGTAAAAGTTTCTCCGGTGATCATTACATTTTCCCCTGTTGAGCTAGCGCAGGGAAGTAGGACCAAAACGATTCTAACAAGCTGAGGCACTGAAAAATGCAAAGTCAAATCAATTCATGACTTGCCAAGAGTTCGGTCCTTGAGCAATATTCCATTCGGCAAAAAATCACGTCTAGAAAACGGGGGTGATGGAAATTAAAGCCCTAAAATAAAAGTGCGGCAGACTGAATTTCTCACCGATTTGGCAGCACTGAAAAAGCTTCTATAATCTTTCAACACTGCCAATAACGAAAACATTCGCATGACTTCTTGAAGATGTGCAGCTGTGTTGCAGATTGTGAAGTTGATTTTCGTTTAGTGAATATTATTTAATTTGCTCTCCGTTGTTTAATGTAAAGCCCTAAAATAAAAGTGCGGCAGACTGTCACCGCGGAGTTCCAATCGAACTGTCAAAAGTCGTTCCAATCGAGCATAACCATTTTTACCTTTTCAGATTCGTGGGAGGTATTGTAATCTATGCGACGGTGATTTTCATTTTTTTTTATTGAAATTAATCAAGAATGCAGAGAAAATTCATTGGAGCAAAACGGAAAGAAGCGCTTCGGGTCTTATTCTGCGCCGCGAATGAGGTGACGATTGTCGAGTCACCTCGAGTCACCGTGAGCTTTGTCACCTTATTCCCGGAGTCGGTGTTGGTGAAGTGACAGGTGCTCATTTGTGGGTGAGTGACCAAATGAACTCATGTGTCTAACCGGTTTGGTTTGTTTTGTTTTGTAAGCGCTTTCAAACTTTTAAATTAGTTTTTAATTCAACTAGTTAGATTTTCGGTTCGGAAAAGCCTACCGTCGAATTGCACGATCTAAGCAAGGCATTCGAGCTAGATAAGAAGTTCAGGAGTGCAGCGGATGGTGTGAATACATAACCTTGTAGTTGGCTGATACGATGATACCTAGAGGAAAATACGCAAAACGAATGCATGAGTCGTCGGCTGCTGTCCCGACAAACCGGTATTGTATTGTCCCTGGATAAGAAAGGATTTAACAACAAGTAAGTTAAAAAAAAAAGAAATGATCCGAGCTAATCCGGATATATTTTTTTTGCAATTTTCGTAGGTGTGAATTGAAGGAGGCAGATATTGTTAGCAAAATGGAATGCCGCTGAAAATTGGAAGCAACCGGATAACCTATCGGCTATCAGATGCGGATGCGATCCAGAAAACATTTTCGTCAGAAAGCCCCAGTTCCAGGCTTCTATGGATCCAACTGGAGTTGGGCAAAACTGGAGATGATCACTCGTTGAAAGGATTATCATCAACACCTTCATACCAATATTGTGCTATTATAGTAAAATTAAAATTTGGGTTTTTATTTCTTAAATAAATTACTTTATACCTGCAGAAAAAAAAAACTTTAGATTTGGATTTGAAAATCAGCTCTTTAAATCGTTTAACATTGCAATTTTTTTTTCACAGGGTGAAAAAAATTGATTTTTTTTTAAAAAGGTAAATAAGTATATCTGGTTTTTCTAAAAATTGCCATTCCTATCTGTGATTAACTATTCAGAGCCTAACTAAGTTTGCTTATGAAAAATTTCATTAAATTTCTATCTTGTCACCACCTAAAAAGGTACCGACAATTGTCACCTAAAATCGTCACCCGAATGCTTTTTAGTGCTGCCAAATCGGTGAAAATTCAGTCTGCCGCACTTTTATTTTAGGGCTTTACTTTAATGGAGATAGGAAACAAAACAGCTTTGGGGGGAAAAAGACAAAACATAATTTTTTTTTTCTTTATTATTTTTTTCATCCAGTGGGTTGTACCCACTGGAAATTTTTTGACAGCTTTTCGTAAGCCGAATTGTAGGCCAAAATCGGTTTTTAATCAGCACTTAAATGGCATTCAAAGCTTTTGGGCTTTGTGAGGCATTTTTTATATTCCACAATAATGCCGTTTAAACACGAATGTCATAATGCTGGTAAAGTGTCAAAAATAAAACTTTTAAAAAAACTATAATGCCAGCTAAGGGCCGTTTTCGACGGCCTAATGGTTACTTGGGCGGCTCTTAAGCCTATAGTCCAAACTAGGAGACGGTTCGTCTCGAAACGGTCTCAGCGTCTCCCATTTTCTTCGGGAGACACTGAGACCGTCTCAGGATTTCGACAACAACAGACAACAAAGTCCGTCTCATAACAAAAATCGCAGTTCATGTTGCCTATAGTGTGGACTAGGCTTTATTTTGCGCGCGTGTGTGAGGTTACGGTAGTCGAGTCACTCACCTCCAGGAGTCGCACGCTGGTCGCAACCATGATATTTCTGAAAGAACTCTCATAATTGTTATTTTTCAATCTTAATAAATTGTTGAATTTCAACCCTTTGAACTCCTCATGATGAAAATGATGATAATGGTTAAAAATCAATAATAAAATGACTGAAAAATAAAGTCGCCATGTGTCTGTCGCAGCTCAAGTGTCTGTTTTTTTCGACTCCGCTGCATAATCTGTTTTGTTAGGTTTGCAGCAGAAGTCGAATCGCAGTAAAATAGAAACAGTAGTCAATATACAATTTCATTGAAATTCGTCCACTCACCAACCTTCTTATTCCTTTTCCAGGCAGTGCAAAGTGAAAGACTTAGTTTACCCAAGTCCTGTTAATCCGGGACAAATAAAAGCCGGACGAGAAAGTTGCCGAACTTTAAAATGACGCAACCTGTTGTCGGATCTGATAGAGGGTTTCTTGATTCCCTTGTTCCGGTAGCGCTCCGGAAATTAGTTCAGGAAACAAGATGCGTGCCTTAAAGACATTGAAGAGGGATGTCGTCTAACTTCCCTGAAGCCATGTGTCCTGCCTTCCGAGGCACTGCCTATCACGGCACGGAATGGCCCAGTCATTGGAATCCATCGAGAGGCACAAAGGTATTAATCGAAAATGAATATTTTGCTCTGTAATATATTACTATTTGCATGCAATTGATTTAAGTAGTTACTTAGGAATTCCTTTTGATTTTAAATAAAGATACGTTCTTAGATGACTCCGTTAACGTTCACGGCTTCGAATAGACTGTCTGTCTTTTTATTCTCATAGTGTGTAAGGTTTCGAATCGCAATCCATGCGATGTTATCAGTACCCAAGTAACCATTAAGCCGAATAAAACGGCACTAATTTGGCATTATAGTGCCATATAGAAAATGTCCTACAGAGCCTACTAGCTCTGAATTCAACTTAAGGGCTGATTAAATGCCACTTTTGGCGTGCAATTCGGCTTCTATACGGCCTATACGGAAAGCTGTCAATAATTGTCCAGTGGGTACAACCCACTGGAGAAAAAAAAAAATTGTTTATGTTTTGTCGTTTCTGCCGCGACGTTGTTTGTTTCTTTCTTACTTACTCCTTCTTTATCCAGCTGTTTTTTTTGCGGCGAATAGAACTTTACAGCAGAAACCGGAATCGAACTCTTGATTAGAAGTGCTTATCATTCATCAACGCCCTTGCTGATTGATCTAATTGATCCATTCGTCAGGCATAAGAAATTCGGCGTACTTAAATTGAAATGCCGCATTCTCGCTACCTTCAAATGATAATTTTTATAATTCAGGTCAAGATATAAATTCTGAAAGGGAAGAAATAAAACATTCCGTATGATGTGTAAACATTTTTATTTATTTAAACACATTTTTTGTTTAAGAACAATCACTAGACTCAAACAATTTACACCGTAGAAGCCTAAACTCGCTTCAGAACTTCACTTTTTTTCTCTCTGTGTGTAGACACTGTGTTCCTTCGGCGCAGGTTCTATGGACTTTTTTACTAACCGCGCCGATTCAACAGCTCGGCCTTCACCTCCCAGAATCGCGCGATCAGGTCCTTCTTTGTCTATGTCATCAGTTTCATACCGCCGTCAGGCAGTAGTAGCGACGATGAGGCCACCGACCAGCGATGAGGATCCGCCAACATAAGTGGCGGAATCGAGGAGGGCCGTCCGAGAGGACAGCACGCAGGAACGACAGCAATGGGGAGCCGTTTCCAGGAGTAGCAGCAGCGAGAGACCGCCAAGGAGCGTTACCAGCAGTGATGAGACCGCTGTCCAGCAATGAGGCCGCCAACAGGAGTAGCAGTAGCGAGGAGTGCCGCCCGGGAGGGCAGCACGCAGTATCTTTTCGTGGTTTAATCGAAGGATTTAGGAAAACAAACTCCAGAGGAATTCACTTACACACTAATGTCGTTGATTTTTATTTATTTTTATTGAAAACGTCACGTCCAAGCCGGTTAAAAGCTTTGATATCAACCCACTTAGCTTATACAGGGCTTATATGTCATTTGGATGTCACAGAGCCTTCTGGCATTTGTTAACATAATATACAGCCAATAGACACTGAAATGCTGTTATGCGTCTGTTAAACGGCTTATAACAGTGCTTAATGGTTGCCTGGGTAGTTATCTGTTATCAATAGTGTACAGTGTCTTTCGTAATTCGAGACACCTTGAGGATATTACAGTACTTCCCCTTTTCTAAGAAAGGATCTCAAATCCTTTTTATAATTTTTTACCAAATCTTTTAATATTTATATATATTTTTTTTTTTCATTACTGAATTCAAGTTATGCACATTCTTCGTATCGTGTACGGGATCTTGTTAAGATAGGGCTTCTTTCATGCACATGCGGTTTCTTTTTCGGTCGAACCACTTCTAAATTTTCTTTTAATTCTTCAGCTGGATAACCAAAGAAATCCTCCTCATCCGAGCTTTCCATCCTGGTCCTTTTAGTGCTATTCCGCAGACCTACTAGTAACATGGAACTTCGCTTCTTTAGATGCCAGGGTTTTAGTTGATCTCGGTGCGCTGATAGTACGTGGGATCTTATGGAAATCTGAAATATATTTTTAGACATTTTTTTTATAAATTTAGCTTCTAACCATTTTGGAAAATCTTTTCGATTAGGATTTCTATAGTATAACATATCCCCGACCAGTAGCTTATCTAATGGGTTTTGGGGAGGAACAACTTCATGATCGAAATTGTATTTTTTCTTTGGTTGTTCACTGAGATGATTTTTGTAACTTTTACATGGATTTAATAAATCCAATAGTAACTTTGGTTGATACGACAACACCTTTTCCGTTGGGAAAATGCTATCTTGTCCAATAAAACTATTTCTATAGTTCATGAGAAAAAAACTTAAACGGTCATCAAGATCCAAGGATTTTGTTTTCGGGTCAATTAAAAATTTCTTAAGGATATCCTTTGTAACTCTTACCATCCTTTCTGCCTGTCCGTTGCTTTGGGGATGGTAAGGAGGACTTTTTAAAACCTTGATTCCTTGCTTTTCTAAGAACATGACAAAATCTCCTGAATTGAATGGAGGTCCTCCATCGGTTACGACTACGTCAGGCAAACCGAAGCGAGAAAATAGAGATGAAAATTTCTTTATAACTTGTTTAGCATTAGTTCCTCTCGACATTATATCTATTTCTAACCACTTAGAAAAACTGTCGATTATTAAAAGAAAAGTGCTTCCATCAAAATGGAAGAAGTCGGCATGCAACCTACTAAACGGACGTGTAGTAGGCGTCCAAGGTTCATTTTGAGAGCTATTTATCTTTGTCTCCATTTTAGCACAAGTTGCACAACATTTTACAAAATTTTCAATGTCTTCATTAATTTTTCTCCAATATACATATTTTCTAGCCAATTTTTTCATTTTTATTATGCCTTCATGATTTGAATGTAATAAATTCATAATATCATCTTTTAAACTAGAAGGAATAATAACTTTGCCATCCATCAAAAGCACTCCTTGCTCCAAATGTAGTTTAGATTTCAATCCATGAAATTCTTTAGTTTCCATGTCTAATTTCTTAGGCCAACCTTGATTTAAATACTCAATTATTTTACTTAGACATTTATCAGAACTAGTTTCCTTAGCAATAGAACAAAAGTTCAACGGCATCTCAGAAGAAAAATTTATTGAATATACATGATCTTGATCGAGAGAACTAGGAATTTTCTGCTCGAGGGGGAATCGACTACAAAAATCGGCATTGCCCATTTTATGTCCCGGACGATATCGAACTTCAAAATTATAGATTGACAATTCTAATAAATATCTTTGAAGTCGAGTTACGTACAACGAATGTTTACCCTCTTTACCGAAAATTCCCAGTAACGGCTTATGATCTGTGTAGACTACAAAAGGTTGACCAAATAAAAACTTATGGAATTTTTTTATAACACAAACCAATGCCAACGCCTCCAGATGTAGGATAGGATATTTCTGTTGGGAGTTCAAAGAAAAGGATGTAAAACATACCGGCTTTTCCACACCATTGTCAATTTGTGCTAGTACTCCCCCTAATCCATACGTGGAGGCATCTGTGATTACAACCAACGATTTTTTTGGATCGTAATAGTCCAAAATATTAGCATTCAATAACGTGTTTTTGCTATGCAGAAAAGCCTGATTACATTGCTCTGTCCAATTAAAATGAGTATTCTTTTTTAACAAATCATACAAACACCTTAGCTTTGAAGATAAATTCGGTATAAAACGGTTATAATAATTAATTAATCCCAGATAGGCTTTCAGCTCAGTTACGTTTCCAGGAGCCTTAGCTTTAGCTATCGTGGAAATTTTCTCTGGGGATGGCCGTAATCCATCTTTAGTTATCAAATGACCTAGATAAGGCAAGGAATCTACAAAAAATTTGCATTTATTATAGTTCACACTAATATTTGCATTGACAAGTCTATTGAGAACTTGAATCAATTTGTCCAAACATTCTTCAAAGGTTTTCCCAGCAATAAGCACATCATCTAAATAACAATTGACGTTTTTAATTCCTTTTAAAATTTTCTCCATCAAATTTTGGAAAACTGCTGTGGAAGAAGATGCTCCCTGTGGTAATCTGTTATAGGTAAACAAACCCTTTTCAGTGTTTATAACCACATATTTTCTAGATCTTTTTGATAATTGCAGTTGAGTGTAGGCTCCAGAAAGATCTAGTGAACAGAACACTTTGCATCCTGCTAAAGATGCAAATATGTCCTGTGCAAGTGGAAGTGGATAAGTGTTTTGTATTAAAATCTTATTTAAGGAAACTTTACAGTCTATGACCATTCTGATCCCCCCATCTTTTTTTACTATAGCTATTACCGGAGAGGCCCACTCACTTGATTCTATCGGGGTTATAACGCCTTGACCTTCCAGCATGCTTAAATGATCCAAGAACTTTTCCTTGATTTTGTACGGAACTTGGTACGCCTTTTTGAAAATTGGTTGCTCGGGTTTAAAATGTAAATCAGCTTCATGACCTAAAATTGGTTTAGAAAAATCTTTATCGAAGACAGACGCAAATTGAGCCTTTAGTTTACCTATTGTTTCTTCTCTTGTTTTATTCGTTACTATATTGTTGACCAATTCATTATCATGATTGATGAAACTCTTCTTCCAGTTTGGATAGAAAATTTTCAACCAATCGCGGCCTATCAACGGTTTAAAATCATTATCGTTTTTCAATACAATCAATCTGGCTTTCTCCATAAATCCGTTAAGAAAAACTTCTGTTAAAATCTGTCCAGCTATTACTAATCTGGCACCATTCACAACCGCTAGCTTCTTATTACAATGAACTAATGGAATTTTTCTGAATAGATTATTATACATCAGGTAACTGATTACAGTTACTGCCGAGCCAGTGTCAATCTCCATTTTCAAAACTCTACCATCGATTTTCGCATTTACTATACAAGGATCACTTATATTATTCACCGCAGATATCATCAAACATTCTACTTCAGAATCATCACTATTGTCATTCAACTTCAAACGATCGAATTTATCAATTGATTGATCCTGGATTTTGTCAACATTTTCCACAAATTTTACGGATGGGTTTTTAAAATGAGGGCAGTTTCGGCGGATGTGACCTCTTTCTCTGCAGTTATTGCACACTGCAGATGAATGAAAATTCCAATCGTTGTGATAAGTCGAAGCTTGATTACGGTTTGCACGTCTGTCATAATGAAAATTCCTTCTACCTGAACCCCTATCTCTGCTAAAACTACGCGATCTAAACCGTCTTGGATGCATTTCATTTTTGTTCTGGAATTTCCTTTCATTATCGAAATATTCTTTTCTTCCCAGGCGATGCTTGATGGATAGGACATCTGCATTAGTTGAAGTATGTTCACCTATTAACTTTGCTTGCCCCAAAGCGCGTTCGTTATTAATAATTTTATTTTCAAGTGTATTCAACCCAATGTCATCTTCCAATAACAGTTTGAACTGTAAATCTTTGTTCGCAAGCCCAATAATCAGCCTATCTCTTATCGCCTCATCTTTGAAATCCCTAAAATTGCAGCTCTCAGCCATTAATTTAACTGCAAGCACAAAATTTTCAGCACTTTCGTTAGCCCCCTGTTCGCGGTTATAGAACTTATATCGGTTCATAAGAACCGGCTCAGTTTTATCAAACCTTGTTTTGAGTTTTGCTATTATTTCATCGTAAGTTAAATCCTTGACTTCCCTTTTAGGAAAAATCAGCTTAATTTCATCAAAAACGTCGTCTCCACTCAAGGATATAAACCACGATTTTTTGGTTTCTTCAGTGACTTTGTTCAACCCACACAAAATTTCAAAACGCTCAATATAATTAGAAAAAGATTTACCCACTTGAAAGTGGTCCATAGTACCAATCATTCCAGGTATCGACATTTTGTAGGTTTAAAAAAATGATCCAAATGAAAGCAAAATTCGTGGTACTCACGTGACTCGGTGACTTACGTCCACACCAGTGACGGTTTGCTAAACCTTCTGATGATCACGAAACTATAAATCAGCAATATGCTCTGGGGTCAGCAGCATTAACTGCCTGTTTCCAATATAGTTCAACAACCCGACCAGTTGTCTTCGCAGTTTCCGTGGTTCACAACAATAGCAACCTCAACAGCAACCTTAGCAGCACCAACCATCAAGCAACAACAACAGCAAGTTGAGAGCGCAATTGGTTTTATCACTGCATGCAGATTAAACCAACTCGGACCGAAGTGCTCCTCACAGTGTCTCTGCCGAAATGATTTTGCAGCTCACTGGTCACCGATCTATCTCACTTGATCCTCGTCTGCCGAATATGCTCTGGTGATATGGTCACTATCCAATTGTTCTGTTCTTTGCTATAATTTAGCCTCTCTTACGCGCTTGCCAAATCCGGGTGGGTATAGAACAATGGCTCAGCCAAACCTATAGATTCAGAGGAGTAAATATCAAACAAAATGGCGTTAAACCACGTTAATATTGAGATTTTGAAGTATGTACTTCTGTTTTTTCAATTAATCACAGTTTTAGTTAAAATCATTAGTAGAACATTTACGTTAACTTCTACCCGCATAGCTAGAAACCATACGATGCATCTTTCGAATTATTCGGTTCTGATTACATTAATAGTTACGATTTCTTTTGGGTCATTGCTAATGTGCCTTTGCTAGAAACGAAAAAAAACCATTTCTAAAAGATAAGATTAATCTTCCAAAAACTATTTGTGTAATTTGGCAACGCGACGATAAGATAAAAAAATATTCCTTAAAGATACAACTAATGATCATGAAAAATATTCGATAATTTTAGCAACGCACCCCAAAATTTTCTGCTGTCACATCACACGTGGTTAAATTTGTGCAGAATATAAAATTTATTTCGCCGGAACAGTTCGAGGAAATTCCACTTTTTCAGGATTATTCGGAACGCAACAGTAACGGTTCCGATGGTGCAAAGGATCGGTTGGCGACAGCGCCAGTTCTGGTTGTGCGAGGGTAAGTACTCTGATTTATTGGCAATTTTCAGTTTTACCAACAGAAAATTATTTTTTTTTCAGTCGCAGCTAGCCGGATGTCTTCAGATCAAAACGCAGACGCCAGAATTAACTTAAGGATCCCTTTCAACGGAAAAATTGTTATGTTAAGCCGGTCCGTTAGGCAATTGCACCGGTTCCAACGGTGGGAGGGTCGGTGGACGACAACAGCACTAATCAAATAAGCATCGGGAACAGCAGCACGACGACACTATTTGAAGTGTGAACAGTGTTTTTTTTTGTATTTATGTGTATTTTAAATAAATTATATGTATGTGTTGTGAATAAAACGCTTTAATTTTTAAACTGATTTCCATTTCAATAATTTTAATTTTAATAATTGTATCAAAACTACACGATATGTTGTATCGTTATTCTTTTTATGGGAAAAGCATTAAGTGAAGATTCCATGTATCATACAACTCGCTCGGAGCGAGTAGAAAAAAGCAAAAAAATTGAATCGTTACTCTACTTAACGACCCGTTAGCTGTATCGTAAAGTGCGTCCATACGATTCCATTTCATGAAAAAATGATAAGCCTTATCTTACATTAATAATCCAAAACTATAGAAGTAATCTTTCGTGTGTCTCGGGAAGAAGATAATGAGAATAGTCATTGTATAATACTGCTCCATGCGGGTAATCGCTCAACAATTGCCCTGGCCAGAAGCAATGTCTGCAACAACAGCTTTAGTAGCCTTACCACACTACAATCAATCTTACCAACTGGTAGCTTATACTTCTCCAGAATTTTAAACTTCCGCGATCTGGATTCTTTCAAAGATTATAAATCTTTGTTCTTACCTCGTCGCCACTGTAATATATTACTATTTGCATGCAATTGATTTAAGTAGTTACTTAGGAATTCCTTTTGATTTTAAATAAAGATACGTTCTTAGATGACTCCGTTAACGTTCACGGCTTCGAATAGACTGTCTGTCTTTTTATTCTCATAGTGTGTAAGGTTTCGAATCGCAATCCATGCGATGTTATCAGTAGTTATCTGTTATCAATAGTGTACAGTGTCTTTCGTAATTCGAGACACCTTGAGGATATTACATGCTCAACATTTTGTTGTTTTAAATGAAAAATAATAAATTTAAGATATTTTGATCGTATTTTTTCAAAAATATCAAACTAATTGCGGAAATTTGCCTTCTATTCATAAACCAATATTTATAAGCGTTTCCTTTTTCTGAAAACAGTTATTTTTTAAGCATTATCTTACTTTTCGAAAACGAATGAAAAATAACCAGAATGCAAGTTCTCCTTGAAATCTCATTTTATGAGTTTACGCTGAAAACTCATAAAACGAGTTAACCCAGGAAAACTTCGATTATGGTTATTTTTCAGGCATTAATGGTGTTTTTTAACGTGTGACTCACACGGGATGGATCTGCTAGTGGACTGCTTGTTTCCGGACTGGCAAGCGATGTGCGAACAGCGCACAAGGATACACGTTTCAGAAGAGAGCCTTCTCTTCAGTAGACACGGCACACTGGATCGATAGTATTGGTCTGGACGCGGGAAGACTAAACTCTTGATTTGGTTCTGACAAAAACCGGGTTTGCGCCACCAATCACTATCGGATATCTAAGCAGTGGAACAGAGCAGAGAATCAAACTTCAAGACGAGAAAGGCAGGAACACCAATAAATTTTTCTTCTTTGTCTCTTGTCACGTTTATTTTTTCTTCACAACTTAATTGCATTGCTTACAAAACGGAACTAACTCAAGGTGCTTTTTTTTTCTTTGTCATGGGAGTTTAACACGGAGACATTCTTTCCTAAAACTAACTCAAGGCGCATTTAGAATGCGCCCTTAAATAGGCTGTCACACAAGCACAGAATCTCGTGCTTGCGCCAGATGGAAACGCCTACCCAGTAAGCGCGTCCTCTCAAAAATCGACGGAGCATGCAAAAAATTGAGAGTTGAGTCACCGAACTTAGGCTGATGTCATGCTGAAGCTACAAGCAACGCGTTCACACGACAAACCAGCTCTCATTTGATCTCCATATGGATTTGTCGCGCTTTACAAAGCGCTCAGTACGACAGGTCTGCGCCTTTTCCATGGAGATCAAATGAGAGCTGGTTTGTCGTGTGAACGCGTTGCGTTGCTTGTAGCTTCAGCATGACATCAGCCTTAGAATAAAACGGTTAATTTCGGCGACACTCTGAGAACGCAAATATTCTCATTCGGTTTGTCCTGCCGAGATACCTAGAGGCAACGAATACGAATGCGTACATGCGAAATCAGATTCAATCGTTCACTCGTACGGTGTGCTCGCACTTCTTCCCCGTCTTTTTTTATATGCGTGCTTTCAATCGTAGCAGTCGACTTCTCAGGCAGGCAAACACGCGTCTCGAAGGGAAACATACGATTGGGATTGTGTTCGTGTGTTTCTCTGGAGGGCGTGTCTTAGATTATTTCGTGGCACTCACGCAAGGCACGCGTATGGTGTGTTCCTTTCTGCCGATTTGATAATGCAAAATCGCCAGAGAGATCGATACGATCCCTCTGTCGATTTGAGTTACCTCTCTGTCGATTCATGTTTACTGGGTTGCTGCTGGGTGCGTTCGTCGCGAACAAATGGTTTAACATATCCCAGCGTGCGCTTTAAGCGGGCCATAGACTACACAAATGGTCTGTACAAATTCGATGATTCCACGACGATTGTTTGATCCATGCTCACCCACACACAAACATTTTTCACGCGAACACAAACGATTGCTGGCGATACAAACAACAACAAAATAAAACCATCTCTACCCCGGCTGGCGGATGGTATGTACAAATTATTTTGATCCCGACCGATTTTAAGCGGGCCACAGACTACACACCGTTTGGGCGCTCATTCAAGCAGTGCCATACACTATGCAAATCGTGTTTAGGTGAGGATCGCCAATCGTCACTTCGGATGAACTTTGTGAGTTCTTACTCTATTCTCGTTGTCACCTTGGGAGAGAAACGTCGCTTTCGGGAGACGATTTTTGGTGAGAACTGTCTGTACCTTTTCATGTGGTGACGAGACGAGGCATAAATTTATACAAAATCTAAATCAAGCGGCATTTTAACAATACATTGAAACAAAATAATTTCAACGGTTAAGCAAGCGGTCAATCATTCTGGGCAAGAGTTTTCTGGTAAACGGGATACAATCATAGATTTGTACTTCTATTTTATTTTTTACAACTACCTGGATTATTAAAGGCCTTTTACTCTTACGAATTGTGTACTTCAAAATACTTATTCTGGTAAATGATATTCCGGTTAATAGTGCATTCCGGTTAACGTCAGTCCGATAAATGATTCATCCCGATGCAAGTACGTTAAATGATACATTCCGGTAAATAGCAGTTCGGTAAACGGGTCATTCCGGTTTATGAATTTCCGGTAAATAGCAGTCCGGTAAATGGAATTCCAGTAAACTGTGTATAACCGATAATACATATAAGAACACATTATTATCACTAGCCTTACCTGGGGAGCAACGCAGTACTTGAAATAAACATTCCAGGAGAAAAAAGTTGAAAGACTAACCAAGTGGTAGCTGTTGAAATCCCAAATATTCGTCGGATGGATCTAAGAAAAAAAAAATGAACGAGAACATGAATCAATATTTCTTTACGTAAATCAAAACTTTGAGAAATCCTCATTAAAAGTGTAGTGGAATATCTACTTTTTAATATCTTGTTCTCCTATAGTTTCCCACAGTATAAAACAAGGCTCAGAGCCGGAACATAAGGAATAAAGTAAAAAATTGTTGGATTTACAATCGATCCATTGTCCTATAAACTGTTTGGTGTTTATACAATCACGTTAAACTCACTTGTACATTTGGACTTCCAACACGGCACATGCAACTGCCAACACGATTCGGGTATTGTAGAATGCCCATATCTTACTCAGATTTAGTTCCTTACAAATTGCAGCCGGTATGGCATGTATAAGAAGATACAAATAAGAACGCAGGGCATACGCTGGGCTGTATTCCCATGTTTGAAATCCTGTCAATTATATAAAAATTATTCATCAAATAATATCTTAATAGAATATGTAAGAAATACCTTTGCCATACACCAGATAATGAAGTGGTTCCCAATAGTTGTAAGTTTCATCGCAGTCCGTTATATGTAGAAATAAAGCGGATAAAACTCTAGCAATTATAAAAAATATAAAGGCTACTTCAGCTGAAAATAACACTTTGGCGTTCATTTTTAGTTCCAATATAACTTTAACAGTTTGAAGTCTAGTGCATTTCAAATATTTCAATAGTTCCGATATTTTGCAAACGCTTTTTGTCTCTCCACACACCGCTCAAAACAACATCCCTTACAATTATGCATGCTTGTGCATTTCGATGCACACAAATCCGCGAACACGCAGCCCAAAATCTATTTTCACACGAATAATTGAACAACATAAAAAAACTTATGAAAATTACACAGAATAACACTCACGCTCCTTTTTTAAACTCAAAATTAAGTTGTTTTGGTTCAAAACAGCATTCAGGGGTGGCCAGAGGTGCCAGGTGTCCTGATTTTTGAGAGACCGCCCTGATTTTTCTAAAATACTTGAACTACTTTCCTAATTTTTTGAAAATGGTCTTGAGGATGCCCTGATTTGCCCTGGTTTTCAATAAATATCTTAATTATTGCTGAATTCTTAGTGAACTATCAAAACATCTGACTAATATATAATAAAATACTTAAATGATGAAAATGTTTCGTTCAGAAGATATTTTAATGATGTTTTTCAATATAAGCTGCATGTCGGCTAAGGTTCTACTCTCTTCAGTTGCAAATATGAGGCGTCTTCTGTACTTGTATTTCGCCTTTTTTTCTAATTCTTTATTTATGCAACTTGAGCAGAGTAGCAAATTATTTCCATCAATTGTTTAGACCTAACCTTCGGCAGGCCCTCTCTAATTGCCCCAACGAAGAGAAAAAGATTTAAAATTTTATCCGACAAACAAAACTTGCAAAACTGATATAAAGAAACCGTCAAATGACGACTACAACGAATGCCACTTGACACTGAGGAATAGTGGATAGTAAACGCGAAAGCGTTAAAATCCTAGAAAAAAGAATTTAAGAAAATCAATTGGTGTTCAAAAAATCCTGATTTTTTCATCGCGTTGTCTTGATTTTTGACAAACATTTGACACTTCTGGTGGCAGCCCTCAACTTTAAGATGAGCTTTAAGTTCGACTGGGCAATCGCAAACCTTGGTTCTGATAGGCATAAATACTTAAAACTAAGTTCAGCAGCCGAATTCAAATTTATCCTTTTAATTCGAGGGCTTTACATTTGCAAAGAATTAAATGAAGTAATCGCAGCGCACTAAATTGGACTACGCACTCATTACTGCGACATTCGTGCGAACTTAATACCGTATTTGTATATGCCGAGTGTTGCACTAGTGTTGCACTGGTGCACCACTATAGGTGCTGTCAAACTGTTTGTTTATTCGGACGGTGTTGCACTGGTTTTGACCTGTCGGAGTTCTGCTTACGGACGGTGGCCCACCGATAATTTTGCCAGTGTTACGAGAGAGCGTGTGAGTGAGTGAGGTAGCAATACACTGGCGACGATTTGTGTTTGTTTTTGTCGGGTACGGTGGAGCACTGATCGAGGGGAGAAAACAAATACGGTATAACGGCGTGTTCGTAAATTTATTTTTTCTATCGAAGTGATTTTTTCTATCGATGTTGGCGTTCGTAAATTAAACAAACTGTATGCAAAAGCATTGGGAGGTGATTTGACATCTACCAAACAAATCGATGCATCACCCAAACAAATCAGTTTACGAACACGCCGTAAGTAACAATTGTACACGGTAAACAAAGTTACTCTATTCTGTATATAAATCCATACAGTTTCAAGAAAAGTGTCTCCACTTACTTTTATGTTTGGGCGCTTTATGCAGAGCGTGAGCAAAAAGCTTTTATACATTTTGAGCTTTCTGCCAGTTAGTCAATTCTGTATATTTTTGGGATTCCAATGTTTACATTGATAGAGTGTGGATGTTCTTTTTTTTTTTAACGCGGAGATTTTACTAAATTTTAAGATTTTAAATTGTTGTCGTGTCAATAGTCATTAAGGAAAACTGTGATATTCAATCTGTGATAAACTCACAAGTGATATATCTGGTGACCGTACTAAAATGAGTGGCAAGGATGCTGCTCCTGATGGAGCAGCATCAATACATAACCTGACGCAACCATTGGAAAATGCTGAATCATCGGACAGGATGGAGGATGAAAACATGGAATTAGCGACAACAACCAAAGGAGGACCTGGAAAGACAACCGAAAAAATATACAAAAATTATAATTACCAAAATGGAGACTGTCGACCATATCGGGTAATAGTGGAAAACACGGATACAGAAAGGAGGAAAGTAATGAACAGACTGCAAGTAGGTATTTTACTTCACCAAAACGGGTTCGATAAATCCATCGACGACATCCGGAAGACTGCGAAGAACAAGGTAACTGTATATGTAGGAAACATCAAAGACGCAAACAGACTAGCTAACTGCCAAAACTTAAATCTGCAAGGATACAAATCGTACATTCCTAAGCAATTTGTAACGGTGACAGGAGTAATTTCCGGAATCCCACTGGAATTACAAGAAGAAGAAGTCAAAAATTTTATAAAGGCTAAGGTTGAAATAGATTCCGTATTTAGAATGCATCGAATGAAAGACAAGAAAAAGGAACCTACTTATAAAATGGGTGTAGTGTTTCGAAGCAATACTTTACCGACTGACGTCAGCATTTATTCTGTGATACATAGGGTACAGCCTTACATAAGAAAACCGATTATTTGTTTTAAATGTTTACGTTATAACCACTTGTCCAAAAACTGTAAAGACAAAAAAGAAAAATGTATGAATTGTGCTACAGAACACTCGCAAGAAAATCTATGTAATATTTTAAAGTGTATGTACTGTTTTAATGCTAATCATAAGACTACTGACAAAGAATGTCCACGATGGAAAAAAGAGAATGACATTCAAGCGATAATGGCAAAGAAATGTTTAACATATCAAGAGGCGAAACAATATTTTGAAATCCCAACTGAAAACTTTTTTGATGTTTTAAGAACGACAGAAGATTATCCAACTCCAGCAGAAGCATACTCTAAAGTAGCATCAAATGGCCAAAACTTTCCTCAGCACTTACAACAAAAACGCAAGGAGTGGAGTTATGATGACAAGAGAAATAGAACAAGAAAAGAAAACAGAACACCAAACCAATCACATGTAGATGTAGAAATTGTACCTGGGGTAGCCAGTATTTTGGGACTAAACCAGAAGGAATTTACAAAGAAGAGGAAGATGGAAGAAGAAAAAGAAGAGCCAAGAGGTATAGGGTTGTTCAATAATTATAGGGCAGGAGAGTTAGAAAGATTTAAAAAAGAAATAGAGGAATCTGTTAAAAAACAATCATTTGAAGAATGGAAACAAATAATATCATCAATAAACATAAAATTAGAAGCTATCACAAAATCGCACGGAAAAACAGGAGGAGATATATCGGCTTGTATCATGGGTGAGCTAAATAAAATGGTGGGATCTCCGGGAGACAAATAACTTTACCGGCGATTTCAGAACATTACAAGCAAATATACAAAGTCTATACAGGAATAAAAATGAATTAACACATGAACTTTACACCCAAAACTACGACGCAGCACTACTTTCTGAAATATGGGTGAAACCAGATCAACTTTTAACAGAACGATGGAACATACAGGGTTACCATCGTCTTCTTGCTCCTCGTGCCGATGGCTTTGGGGGCGTGGGAATTTTCCTAAAGGAAGAATTCCAGTTTGACCACATTCAGCTGTCAACATCAGACAACTTTGAAACACTTGGACTATCAATTTCGACGCTAGACCTAGCTTTAGTTGTTGTATATGTTAACCCAAGAATAACAATTTCTAACTTAGAAACAGCAATCACAACACTTTTCAATGAAATAGCTAGATTCGGAAAAGTATTAATAGGAGGCGACTTCAACAGTCACAATGTGTCATGGGGATGTCAAGACACAAACAGCAAGGGAAACGTAGTACATGATGCCATCATCGGTTCAAATTTGATGTTACTAAACACCGGATCTACTACTTTTCTTCCTCCAGTTAGTAACCAAAATTCTAGTGCAATTGATTTGACATTATGCTCTACAAACATGTTCGATATGGCCGAATGGAAAGTGTTGGAGAAAAATTTCGGCGGAAGTGGTCATCTCATTATCGAAACTTGCCTCGATATGAGTATCAGGCGTAAACAAAAATATTACTACGACAAGCGAAAAATATCAGATGAAATGGCACTTATTAAACATTGGGAATTCAATGACCTGAAAGACCTCTCCAAACTTTCACAGGACATAACTAAAAAACACAAAAAAATAAATAATTACACACCAAAATACTACTGGAGCTCAGAGTTGTCTGATCTCTATGAACAAAAACAAAATTCTCTACGAGAATACAACAGATGCAGCAGTAGTGAAAACTTAATCAAATGGAAAAAATCTTCAGCAATATTTCTTAAATCTAAAATAAAGCATATTAAAGAAAAAATGATAGAGCTTTCTGGATCTATAGATCCAAGAAATTCACAAGAAAACTGGAAACTTGTCAGAAGATTAAAATTCCTCCCCGTTACAAACCCTAAAAACAACCCTATCAATCACAACAAAGAGATGGCTTTAAAATTCCTTACCAACAATTTTGGTCCATCAAATTTCAAAGAACCTCTTCCACCTGATAATAACACAAGAACAACAATACTTACCTTCCAACAATGGAAAAAATTCCTTAAAAATAAATCCCCAACATCATCACCAGGTACTGACTACCTAAACTACGGTACATTAAAAGATTTAGATTTACAATCAGCTACAAAAATTATAGAGTTATTAAACGAAATGTGGCACAAAGGCACATTAGACAATCATCTAAAGGAAATTAAGATAGTTCCGATTTTGAAAACAAACAAACCACCGAATGAAGTTGATTCAAGTCGACCAATCGCGCTTTTGCCAACGGTAGTAAAAATTCTGAATGCAGCAATTCTTGAAGATATACAACAAACGTGTGAAAGAAACAATATCATACCAAATCTATCGTTCGGTTTTCGCAAGGGAATGTCTACAGAACATTGTATAACTTTTGCAACAAATCTAATCAAAGCAGCACGCAGAGCAAACTATACAACGATTGGAGTTTTCTTCGATTTCTCCAATGCGTTTAATACCGTTGTCGTTGAAAAGTTATACAGTTTAATGCTAACAAATGGTTTTAACAAAGATACATGTACATGGGTACATAACTTTCTTAATAATCGGAAAACTTTGGTCTTTACCCAACAAGGAATTGTCAGTCAAACGATTTGTACAGGAGTTCCACAAGGAGATGTAATGTCACCTGTTCTTTTTAATATCTACACAGCCTCTTTACACAACACAAATCTCGACCCTGATGTAACAACTTTACAGTTTGCCGATGATTTTCTGAAAATCGTCAAAGCAAAGTCACTAGAATCAGCTGTAAGAAAAATGCAATCCGAAATAGACAACTTTATGGCCACAGCTACTGAGTTGGGTTTACGTCTTAATAGCTCAAAAACAAAAGCCATGCTATTTAAAGACAGTGATAAGCAACTCTGCTTGACGATGGGAGGAGAAATTTTAGAAACAGTAAGAAGCTATAAATATTTGGGTATAACATTAGACCAAACGCTAAAATACGGTATGCACATTAAAACACTAAAACAAAAAGTATTGGACAAACAAAACATGCTCAAAATCATAAGCGGAATCAAATACGGTGGTACGCCAAGAGTAATGATGCTATATCACAAAGCTTTATACGGTAACTTTCTTAATTACGGAACTGTTATTTACGGTGGATCGCCAAAAAAATACTGTGATATGCTAGAAATCACAAATCGCCAATGTTTACGTATTGCTACAGGATGTACCAAAACCACACCTGTGAACACTCTTGCAGCCATAGCTGGTGAAGAACCATTAAAATTTAAACGGATCTATCTAACCAAAAAACGCATAGCCTTACATATCCATCGTAATGACTTAATAGCACAACAACTACACTCCTTAGACCTTACAAATATCCAAAGTGAAGTAAAATACACATTTATGGAAAGAATTTTCATTAAATATGTTCAAGAATTTCAAACTATTTACACGAAAACTAAACCAGAAATCGAACTGAAAGTTGAAATTCAAGACAATATGATTGGTTCAACAATGAGAAAAAAAGAAACTTCACCAACAGTATTGAGGAAACTTGCCATAGAAATGATAAATAATCATTATAGCCATTGTGATCAGTGGTACACTGACGCTTCCAAAATGATGAATAAGTGTGGCATTGGAATATATGACGCGTCTTCCAACACAAAGATTAGTATCTCCTTAGCATACGAAGTAAATATCGCAACTGCCGAACTCTTAGCTATTAGAGTTGCTTTGGAACAAATTGATGAAGCTAGATCTGGAACAGTTATCTTCACGGATTCGCAGGCAGCCTGTAAAATAATAAAAAAGGACATTATCAATAAACAATTCGACCAAATAACTCATGATATATGTACGCTTGCAACAACGAAGAAGGTTAAAATCCAGTGGATCCCCTCTCACGTTGGCATTGACGGAAATGAAAATGCTGACATCCTCGCGAAACAAGGACTAGATGGACCAGTAATACTTCAAAACAAACTACGACTTGAGGATGCATATAATCGATTTAAACTAGAAGCCCTGGAATCCACTAATGTATGGTATAAAAGTATGGCACATGATGAAGGAAAAGGAGTCAAATTTTACGGTTTTCAACCTAATTTCTCCACTAAACCCTGGTATTGGAACGTCGAATTCAACAATTTCCAAATTCGAACTTTAAACCGTCTTATCAGCGGACACGACTATTCTCCTTATTACTTAGGATTAATGAGGATTCGAGACACAAAACTATGTGAATTATGTAACACGAATTTTACAACAGAACACGCACTCCTAAACTGCATTCAATTTAATCACATAAGAAATCATTATGATTGGAATCGTTATTCCAATCTTCTCGAAATGATTCAAAATTTCGATGAAGATAAACTAAGAGAAATCCTTAGTTTCCTAGAGAAAGCTCGAATGAAAATTTGAAAAGCTAAAACATCAAAGTTGAATTAATGATGATAAAAAAGAACATCCCTATACCAAGAAGCAAGAATACACAAAAAAAATCTTCGTAGTGGTGATATAGAGTATCAAACTCTCTGCCATTCTATACCAGATCTATACATACATACATGTATATTTTTGCATGGGGATGCCCATGCATTTTGAAAATTTCTCTTCTAAAGTAAAGTTGAAAGGAATTTCTTTTAAAATAAGTGTCTTTTATATAAATAATTCTTTATTTATTTTGTTTAAGGGAATAAAAGAAACAATTGAAATTAGATGATTGTTCGTGCTTGGCCGTCAGTTCAGATCCGTGGCGATTGTCGTTGAAGAATGTTTTCCACCACAAAGTTGGATGTTTTCGGATGCTGATTTCTGCTGTTCAGGGCAACTTGGGCCGTACGTTTGTACCAAGTATTAGAGACTAATTGAGCTCAGCACGATCCAGCCACCTGGGTGTGTCGCGTATCTGGAAAAATAATTTAATTCAAATATTTTTAATAAGTTGTGTAATGTCAATTCAAAATGTGAAAAGCTAATTGTATTGAAAAAGAATGACAAAAAGTAATAATCAAGACATTAAACTTTTTAGCTACCTTTTGTACATTTCTGATGAGCTGCCCATGATGAAACGGCTGCTACCCTCAAGCGGGCAGATTCTTATGGCATTCAACAGGTTCTACTGGCAATCTCTCGATTGACACACTGAAGTGATTTCGGATGGGTGTACCTGTCGAATTAGTTAGAATAAGAATACAACCAAATGATGTTTAAAATAAATTTATGATAATCTCACTCGGAATGATATAGACCCAAAACTTAAATCAAGGTGCATCATAAATTCAGTTTTAATCAAGGGTCAGAATTAAAAAAAATAGAATCAAAATTAAAGGTTAAACTAAAAACCAAACTTTAGATTTCAACCCCATAGAAATCATCTTACGGAGAGTACAAATAGTGACGAATAGTAATAAAAACTCATGTGCAAAAATACATCAAATGAAACAAACCTGTTCCATTATGCCGGTGGATAAATCAATCCTTTGGTTTCAAGCTCCAGCTGTCTTCCGGATAGCTGGATTTTTGAAGAGATTTTCCCTTATATTCTTTGACTAATACTTTGGCGGTAGCGACCACGTTGCTGCTCGTTGTGATGTACTGGAAAAATAAATTTATGTTAACTATCTTAACTTCCCATATCCCAATGGAAAAGGTGCACTTTTACTTACTTATGTTCGAGGAACATATAAAAAAGTGTATGCCTGCGGCGCATCTTCTGCTGAACATCCTGTCCGATACGGGCTTTGAAGAAAAATCGTCTACTGTCCTTAAGAGCTTCATTTTTATCAGAGTAAATTAAGCCGTCAAGCTCTCAAGTGCAAATAAAAATGTTGACTATACCTCGGACCTTCCGATGCATTCGTTCAACTTTCAGGAACAGCCTACGAGGCGTTAACGATAAACCATCACTGCTACTGCAACATGTTGTTAATCATTTTTCAGGCTTTAGCCCTTTTCGAACAGAATCGATGGCTTCTTCCGGCTGTGATAAATGCTGATTATGTGAATCACCTGAATGCAGCAATTGTACGAACAATATCCCTGTAATAACATAATAAGGTCATATAACGAAGCGAAATTTTGAGAATAGATACCTTTTGTAAGACATTTTTGATGATTTGCCTAAAAATGGAAGCGGAATTGAAAAAAAACGTAGCGAATTTGATAAACTTCTACGCTTTGACATCCCTGTTCGAAAGCTTTCCAACAACAACAACTTTTTATACAGAATCGAATAATCGAGTTTTAGTTTTCATTTGTATATTGTCGACCCAAAACTACCCAAAACTGAATTGGAGATATACAAATTGTGAGCAACAAACGATTAGTTATAATGAATGTGTATTAGCAATACATTTAATGAATAACTCTATTTTTCCGTGTATACATTCGTGCGACCTGTCAAATCAGTGTAAAATCTGTCGGAGTTCTTCACGCTAACCTCTTTTCAGTCAACCTTTTGTACGAATATAACTGCAACACATTGCACGAAATCTAATTTTCAATGAAAGAGATAATATTTTTTTTTGTAACCGGATGTTGTTGTTCCGGTACATTGCATTTCAATTTTAGAACGGTGGAAAGTTTTAACACTACCGGTCAAAACTACAAAGGAAACTTCAAGATGTTCCTTCCCACGGGAAGTAAGCATGCGTCGGAAATTTTCAGCTCACCATATGATGACAATGACGGACACAATTTTACGCTGACAACGGCGGACATTCCATTATGAAGATCCTTCGTAGTCTTCCGGTACTTGTTCTGGAATTTGACTCTCTTAACTCTTTTGTTTCTGTGCAACAAAGAGAGTTCAATTTCAGTTCTTAAGGTCGAACTCAGCTTTGCTCCCTCGCCGAAGGAAAAAAAAGGATCAGTTTTGAGTTAGCGGTTCCGTTTTGAACCATCGCAAGGAGAAAAAGGGAACTTAAATTTATTATTATAATCTATGAGGCAAGGTTATATCACGCAGAGAAGTTATATTTCAAAAAAACCGTGTTTCGTGTTTCAAAAAACCTGCAATTGCCTTGAGTATTGCATTACCCATTCTTGATTTCACGGTGAATAGAACATAATTTGTTAGATTGAGTTCATCACAACCCATATTAATCTAATTGTCCTTAAGAGTTGATTTTTCACAAATGAGAAAAACACGTAGATGACTAATCGCTGTTCTAGTTTATAAGGGCGGAGTGAGTTCTGGATCATAAATATTGCTGAAAATAAGTGCAGTTGCCGAATTAGATTGCGGAATTTCATAGTTTAAGTTATGCGGGACCTTGCAAATAAAATGGCAGAGCTCAAATTCGAAGCACCGTTAGCTCAGTGCGAAGAAACTGATGAATGGGGGCCGACGGAATTTCACTCGGCAAACCTAGCTGCTGCTAAAAAGTCTATCCTGACTACAAAAGTTAATTCTAATGAAATAGAAGAAAAATTAACAATCAAAGAGGAGTGCAGTGAAAATCCGTTGCAGGAGATTAATGACAATTCCTTGAAAACTGCGGCAAACGCCAACAACGGGAATATTACGCTTAACAGCGTAGAAGTGAACAACAAAATCAATATTATGAAAGATAATGTGGATAACTTTGCGGAAGCTTTCACTGGAAGTCTAGAAGATTTGGTCAATACTTTCGATGAGAAAATAACAAAATGCTTCGGAAACTACGAACAATCGGTGGAGGAATTGGCCCCAGTTCAGGTTCGATCTCAGGATGAAATCATGAGCGAATGCCAGTAAGTTTCTTATGTATATTTTAGGATTTTTTTTTCTATCTTGAGGATATTGATTTTTCCAGCCAGCATTATAGGCAGTGATGCCATTTTTTCATACTTTACATTTAGTCTCATTTAGTATGCCTCCATTGGATTATGTATTATTTTTAGAATTGCCTGGAAAATATTGAATCTCTAAAACATAAAACGGTCTAAGAATTTTGTTTTTGTTAAATACTTTAACTTATAAAATTAACAAGCTTGTGTAACGTTAAAGTAAACAAAATTTCTATCTATTGTTTTTACACTACAATCAACAAAAACCAGCGGGTCTCAGATAAAATACTATGTAGGTATGATCAACCATCCATATAAAAGGGATTTATGATGAAAATAAAATTTATTTTGGCTTTATGGAACGATAGGTCCGAACCAAAATAAAGAGAGGAAAAAAAATAAAATTTATTCATTGATCGTTTAAAACACTATAATAAAAAGAATAACTCTAGAATAAAAAGACTTGTTCTTCTAGTCATGTGACATAACTTGCAGAATTTTGTATTGCTGACTCCTGCTGACCAGAAAACGTTAGATCAGATCATAGTACTTTGAAATATTATTTTCCATGTACTATGAGATCAGATGAGCTGCGATCCGGGTTCGGAACGCACTTACGTTTCTTGCATGGTATTAGGAAGAAGAATTTACATTTCGCTAGTCACGTCACTTGACTCGCAGGATAAGTCCCATAATCCATTTCATTAAAAATAAAGCTCATCAAACTAAATGGATTGAATAATCAGTGTAAAAAGCAGATTTTTAAATTTTACAATCGGTTATCTTAATTATTTTGATTGAAAAGCAAGCTTGACCTAGACATTATTAATTCGTTTTATACAATTTCAGAATGTGGTGGACCATAACAGGAAATTTCGGAAATATTTTGCCAATAGATTGGTCGAAAACATATGCTCGTCAAATGCACGTACCGGCCCTGAAATTAGTACCATCTAGTGACAGAACAAATTTTAATGAAATACAAGATTTGAGCTCCGAAGATGAAGCTATCGCCAATGATTTAGATATGCATGCGCTAATTTTGGGTGGACTTCACACTGAAAATGATCCGATAAAAACAGCAGAAGAAGTCATTAAAGAAATCGATGATATCATGGATGAAACAGTTTCTGAAGATGGTACCATAGACAATGAAATAATGGAAAAGGCAAAAGAAGTTCTCGGTTCACCGTTGTATGAAGAAAGTAAGTTTGTTTTAATGTTTTTATTTTATAAAAATACTGAACATTCAATTTGATTTTTCTAGAACTGAGATCATTATCTATAACACAACTGAATGAGTTATACATGGAAATGGAAATACTCATCAGGGAATTTTCAGAAACCTTAATTTCTGAGTTGGCCCTAAGGGACGAACTGGAATACGAGAAAGAATTAAAGAATACTTTTATATCATTACTACTTGCTGTGCAAAATCGTCGAAGACAATATCATGTTGAAAGGAAGAAAGGAAAAGCGCAAGGAAAATCAGTACCAGCTGGAGGTAGTGAGTATATATTTTGTTGGCATTACTAAAATCACTTTACAACGTATTTTTGTCTTTAGCTGGAACTGATCCTAAATATCTCACAACTGTTATTCCTTACAACTTGGAAAGCGCTCCTGATAACCAGACGCTACAAATATTGATAAAAAGTAAGTAAACTCTACGTTTCATCTCTGTAAATAAGTAATATATAACTGCTTTTTTTTTTGTTTTTCAGTATTGAAAGCTATCAACGAAGATAGTCCAACTGTCCCAACCCTTTTAACTGATTACATCCTCAAGGTGCTTTGTCCAACCTAAACTTCTAGTCGAAAAATAGAACAGGAACCATAATACTCTTCGCGTATATGCTACTCCTTAAAACGCATATTTAAGGCATGCTTTATTCTCAATGTCATGTGAGCACTTGATATATGATATTAGATTCAATATGAATAACTATAGTCGATGATAAACTCTGAATATGCACCAAAGCTGTTCATTTTAAATTGCGTAACGGTGGTTTGTAGCGAACCAAGCTTTTGAGAACAAAGTTACATAATTTATTTCTCCAAAAAATAAAAAGAAACAGTCCATAATCGATGTTTTTCGTTGTTGATCACCTTTCCTTCATTCAAATTATTCTAAGCTATATTATACTGCATTTGAATTCCTTCAGAACTTTGTTTCAAGGAGAATTAATCAAATTGAAGATTATGTAGATGACAACACTTCCAATGCTGGCAACATTCATCAGATTTTTTAAGGAAATTTACAGGAAAAGCAATGAGCTACGGATTTTTTGGAATTCTGATACCTTACAAAAAGAAAGTTAAACAATATAATATAACAATAGATTACATAAGAAATATCATTTTTAGGTAAAAAAAACCTACAACCATGGTTGCATTTGTGCAAAGTGGCACATCCAATTCAAGAGTACGTGGGCAAGGTGAAGTGCGCAAGATCTTAAAGTTTCGAATAGTGAAAGTATCACACCAGATTTTGTTAACTAAAACGGATCACTCACTAATGAATACCAGTTAAACGGAACCTACGTGTAGACCCCACGGTTTTAAACAAACTTCTCACCAGTGCACTGGTGAACACTGCAGTGTTCAATATGGTCCGATCAGTATTGATTGGTTGACTTAATATATTTTTTATATTATTTGTTTAATAAGGTTTTATATTTCAGATCCTTTTTAAGAAGTTCTAAATAACAAAGAGAAATATTTCTCAAACAGGGTTTAAGCAAAGAATAGTGACACGTTGAACAGTTTCTTCGCAGGTGAGTGTCCTCTTATATATCTATTTTTCAATCTTACTGGAAAGAATAAAAAAAAAAAGATTAACCACACAAAGGAAGTTGTGAAAATTAAATTATATATTTATTTCGTCTTTGGTTTAAATTACCGTACAGACTGATGACTTAAAAACTACGAAATTCTGATTAAAACTAATTTAAAACAACGTTTGGACATATTAAAATTTAACAAATGATACTCTAAATTAAAAAATTCACACCGCTTGTCAGTAGGGTGGTTTCGACCATAAGAAATACGGTGGTGACCCAAGCAACCAGAATTCCCTTAAGAAGGGTTCATAGAAGATTAATCAGCTCTCGTTTCTGTCTGAAAAGAATGCTATTCAGCCCCTAAGAGAACACCTCAATCCTTTTACACGCCGAAAAAAAATCCGGTTCACAGATTGCTCTGACAACCAGATGACAGATTGCTGGATTGCCGGTCTATATAGGTTTATTTCATTGATTTCAATGTTTATGTGATTTTTATTACAAAGAAAACTGCTTTTCGATTATGGAATTGAACCACTGCTCTTTAACATGAAACAAAACGCCGCTAATCCCCTGGGCAAACCAATTGAATATTTAGGGGTTGTTTTACATGTGGTATTGAAACTTATTTATTTAGAATATTCTTACTATGAATTTAAGTAGGTTTTTTTTCACATGATCATTAGAAATCATGAATGATCATGAAAAAAAATACACAAGCAAACTTTTATTCATCAAAACTTTTCAATAAAGGGAGAAGGAAGAAAATTCTGGAGAATGCTTCATTCTGGGCTTTGATTTCGGCTATTTGTCTTGGTAAAAATCATTCTGGATAAATGTTTTCGAACTTT
The DNA here is from genome assembly GCF_029784155.1 of Uranotaenia lowii. Taxonomy (NCBI): domain Eukaryota; kingdom Metazoa; phylum Arthropoda; class Insecta; order Diptera; family Culicidae; genus Uranotaenia; species Uranotaenia lowii. The sequence continues at coordinate 184,093,858 of NC_073693.1, read as the reverse complement.
TAGGATACAACCGTTACAGGACCAAGTTCCTAGATGCTTCAAACAAGACGAAAGCTGCACAAGATGACACCGCTTCAAATCCAGCGGTTTGATCATCTTCCGCTCGATTTTCAATCACAGCTTCAACGACATTCACCAGTCGGATGGCGAGTAAAGCCAACAAGCCAACAACTTTTTTTTCGCCACGAACAGTCTTCGGGCGCGGACGCGTTTGCATTTTGCTCCGCAATTAATTTTGTATATATATTTTTTTTCTTACGAACTGACAACGTCGCGAGTTCTTGACCGTTCAAAGTAGTGTATCGCGTCGAACAATTATTTTACAAACATGCCGTGCGGTGTTATTTCGTGCAGCATTAACGACGACCGCTTTCTCTGGAAGTGCGAATTCTGCAATAAAAAATACCATGCTGCCTGTGTCGGAGTTCAAAGACAACGGGAGCATTTTATCTCTGCATTCATGGTACCAATGTGTGCCGACTGCCAACCAACTTTACGGAAGGAAGTGGACGTAAGAAAGTTGCTTTATCAACAGGAGCAACTAGTGGATGCAATCCATTCACAAACGGACACTAACCATCGCATCGCTGCTGATCTAAAAAAATTCTGCTTAGTCTCAGAATTATTCGACAGCATCGAGCACTTGCTCAACGATGTAAAAGAAACGTTGGCAAATGTAAATAAAAACAATTCAAACATGTGCAGCGCGGTCGGAAAGCACATGAAGGCGTATGACTCACAGTTGAATATGACAATGACACACATCAACGAGTCAAATTCAACTACGTCAGCCAACATAATTAAACACTTGGACGAACGGCTAAATTGCCTTAGGAACGACCTTGCAACACCAATGAAGGAAGCGGAGCAGAAAATTCCCCAAGGGACGGACAGCAGCGAACTTCTTCATATACTTGAGGAGGTAAAATTAGTGTCAGAAGCTATTTCCAACTTCCAGATGCAAACTCAAGAAGTCATAATACCTCATCAGACACTGGAAAAAGAATTAGCTGAAGTCAGCCAAAAAAGCGCTCTTCCTAAAAATGACCATACATCCCCTGGATGGAGATTTTTGGGCAACAAATGGCACTGGAAGCTGGACTGGACACAATTTGATGCTAAACAACGCTCTCGTAGACTTCAAGAAAAAGCTGCTGAAAAATCTCGTCGAAAGAAACGTAACCAAAAACGACAAAATTATGCCGATGACAAACAAAATTATTACAACAACAACAAAAGCAACAACAACTACAGCAAGAACAACAACAATACCAAGAGCAACTACAACACGAACAACAAAAGCAACAACAATATCAAGCACAACGTTACTCACATCAATAACAGGAACAACAACAACAGCAACAGAAACAAAAACCATAGAAACAGCAGCAACCATCCACAACTACCACTAGACAAAAACTTGCTGGCTATGGCAAAAACGCAATTTTCTGGTCCACCATTATCCATCGAACATCGTATTGCGGGCCTTTCAACGACCACATCAAAAGCACGGTTTATCAGCTTCAAAAAAGGAGAGACAATCAACGCAGATCACTCTGACGTCATGAGGCATAAAGACCACGAATCCAAGGAATTGGACATTTCATTACCACAAATCAATGACGGCAGCCAATTCGAACTAGATCCTTTACGTCCTCCCATTGTCCGCCTCACTGAACAATCGGTGGAAGGAGACGGCCGTTTTTTGAAGGCAAGACTACGTGACCCAAAAATCATGAAAGTGGTCCGTATGTATCTTGCATTCCTAAAGGACCAGCCGGCAACTGTCTGTATTGAAGGAATGACGTCGACGAGCATCAAAATGATGAGGGCCTACCTACTGCTCCTGACCACCTGCAGCGCATCTTTACAGAAGTACACCAGGAGTTCGGGGTGGGCGCGGCAGACGCTGTTGCTGATCTACAATCCTATCAGCGATTTTTGACCAGCGAGCGGACTCATCGTCTACAACAACTTCGCGAAAGCACCAATAAGTTCCACACTCTCCCTTCAAATTTTCGCAAGTAAGGACGCCTTCTACGGAAGTAGAATTAGATACAAACAATTTTGAAGCAGATGCGCATTCAAAAATTTCTTCCGAAAGACAGAGTGCGACTGAAATTTTGATTTATTGTCAAAATTTCAATCGCATGAAAAGCTCAGCCAAAATGAAGGATATTTATAAAAATGTATTAAGCTCGTCCTTCTCAGTCATTCTAGCAACTGAGACTAGCTGGGATGAAAGCGTTCGCAGTGAAGAAATTTTTGGAAGTGCATATAACGTATTCAGAGACGACAGAAATTTTCAAATGTCTCAGAAGAAATCAGGTGGCGGAGTTCTTATAGCCATTTCTAATAGCTTTAATTCTGAAATAATTCCAACCCAAAAATTCAATGAATTTGAGCAGGTTTGGGTGAAGGCACACATAGCAGGTGAAACACACGTGTTTGCCTCAGTGTATTTTCCACTAGACCATGCTCATAAAAATACTTATGAAAAATTCCTCATCACTGCAGAAGAGGTAATATCCCATCTATTTGCCGAGGTTAAAATTCATATCTATGGAGATTTCAATCAACGCCACGCTGATTTCATCGAGGACTCTGAAAATGAAAGCATATTACTCCCAGTCGTTGGGGACAATGAAACTTTGCAGTTCATTTTTGACAAAATTGCTAATTTGGGATTGAATCAAATTAATCACATAAAAAACCAGCAAAATTGCTATTTAGACCTTTTACTAACAAACATTTATGAAGATTTTTGCGTAATTGAAGCGCAAAACCCTTTATGGAAAAACGAGGCGTTTCATACGGCGATTGAATATTCCATATTTATACATGAACATCAAAGACCCAACGACTGCGAATATGAAGAAGTCTTTGAATACCAATCTGCAAATTATGAAAACATTAAGAATAGATTAAACAGTGTCAATTGGCAAGAAATTTTTAGGAATGAAGGAAATGTGGAAACTGCTGTTGACGTCTTTTACAAAATTTTATTTGGAATTATCTCACAAGAAACACCATTGAAGAAAAGAAGACGTCACCGAAACTCTAAGTACCCGGTCTGGTTCAATAGACAAATCATGAACTTAAAGAATCGGAAACAAAAAGCACACAAATTTTACAAAAAACACAATACTAATGAAAATTTAGCATCGTATTTGAACTTATGCGATCAACTGAACTTGGTCATTAGCAATGCACTTGAAGAATATAATGAGAAAACTGAACTTGAAATAAAGACTTGTCCAAAGAAATTTTTCAACTACGTGAAAACGAAGTTGAAATCTGGGAATTTTCCGTCAAGAATGCACCTTGACGAACATGTCGGTGATAACTCGGAGCAAATTTGCAATCTTTATGCAAATTTCTTTCAAGAAATTTATACGACATTTAATGAAGAAGATCGTGATCGCGATTATTTTCCATTTTTCCCAGAATTCTCAAGGGACATAAGCATTAATCAAGTTCATGTGCAGGATATTCTGCAAGGACTAAAAAATCTAGACGCTTCGAAAGGTCCAGGACCAGACGGAATACCTCATGTATTCATGAAAAGTTTGGCAATGGAACTGACAGCTCCATTGTTTTGGCTTTTCAATATGTCATTGGAATCAGGAAATTTTCCTAAAATTTGGAAAAGCTCATTTTTAGTGCCTATATTCAAATCTGGTTGAAAGTCTGACATTCGAAATTATCGCGGAATAGCCATTATCTCTTGCATTCCCAAGCTTTTTGAAGCAATTATAAACGAAAAATTATTTTCCCAAATTAAGAACCGAATAACTGACAGGCAACATGGCTTTTTCAAAGGCCGTTCAACCTCAACTAATTTGATTGAATTTATAGACTTTTCATTGAATGCAATGGACAATGGCAACCATGTGGAAGCTCTTTATACAGACTTTAGTAAGGCATTTGATCGCATAGACATACCAATGCTTCTTTTCAAATTACAAAAAATTGGAATAAAATCTCAACTCCTGAAATGGCTTGAATCATACCTGACGAATCGCCAACAAATAATAAATTTCAATGGAAAGAAATCGCTCCCTATTCAAGTCACTTCAGGAGTTCCGCAAGGATCTCATTTAGGACCTCTACTTTTCATACTTTATGTAAACGACATTTCCTTTATTCTCAAAAATCTCAAAATGCTCATTTATGCCGACGACATGAAGCTCTATTTGGAAATAAGAAATGAAGAAGACATCAGCATATTCCAGAATGGAATTCACATTTTCTACCTGTGGTGCAAAAAAAGCCTTCTGAAGCTCAATGTAAAAAAATGCAATTTAATATCATTTAGCAGAAAAAGAACAACACCAAACATCACAATTACACTAGGAGATCAGAATGTAGAAAAATGTGAACGAGTTAGGGATTTAGGAATTATCTTAGACTCTAAACTTACTTTCACAGACCATTACAATACTATCATCCATAGGGCAAATAACATGCTGGGCTTTATTAAGCGCTTTTGCTTTAATTTTCAAGACCCATACACAATAAAAACACTATATATTGCCTATGTAAGGTCTTTACTGGAATATTGCAGCGTTGTTTGGTCCCCTTATTCAATTTCACACGAAGAAAGAATAGAATCAGTACAAAAGCAATTTCTACTATATGCCCTTCGTAAATTAGGTTGGACATCATTTCCACTTCCATCATATAAAGCGCGCTGCATGCTCATTGACATACAAACACTAAAAGAACGCCGTGAATATGCAATGGTTTCATTTGTAAACGATATTGTTTCGCAGCGTATTGACTCAAAAGAAATTCTATCAAAATTAAACTTTTATGCACCTTCTCGGCAACTCCGAAATCGAAATTTATTTTTCATTAATCACTATCGCACAAACTACGCGAAAAACGGGCCAATAAATCGCATGATGGCCTCTTACAATCAACACTGCGAAACCATTGACTTTACAATGTCTCGGCAAAAACTCAAACAATATTTTAATCGAAGAAATCTAAACTCTTAAGGAGAAATTGTAAAGCAGACACTGCTTAAACCTATTCTTAAGGAAATGCACATGTATCAAACTAGTCTACGTTACGGTTGACGAATAAATAAATAAATAAACCGAAGTGGCCCACGGAGGCAGACTTTGTCAACGAATTAGTACCGGATAATTCGATTAAAGTGAACCAGTTTTTTTGTTATGTATGTGAAAAAAATGATTTAAAGATTTAAAGTTCTTCCTTTTTATTATTTAAAGTTATTATTATTTACCCATTGGAATAAACGGGAAATGGTAGTGAATAAATGCTTTTAAATATAAATTATATTGTATCAAAAGAAAATAACTTTGAATCCATTTAAACTGGTTTTTCTATCATTCTATGATTCATAGATTTTGTATCAAAGATTTTTCAAAAGAAAACTTCATCGAAACAAAGGAAAATGTATTTGAAACAAAGGAATTTTTATTTATCCCAAAAACAAAGGAAATTTTGCTTTGTTTTGCAGCACTTTCCTACGAAATTAAAAAATCTTTTCGCTGCGTGAACTATTTAACAAAATGTAAATTTCTAAACCACGAACTTTCCTTCTGTTTCCAGTTTATTTTCTCAAGGGCTTCTACAAAATGAATATAAAATATTAACAAAGTTTGTTCCAAATTAATTGTATTTATTTGTAAAAAAAAAAGATCTACATGTAAATAGCACAGTTCTGTATGTTTGTGATGAAATCATTTACGTTTCCCAAAATTGTTGCTTTGTGTATAACGAGAGATTTGCTATAGCGATATCTTAAAATAGTAACGATGATACTTAATTGCATTGATTGTATCCAACGTTTAATCTTATTCCTACTTCGATTTTCACCAGAATGGTCCATATTCCTAGAAAATGAAACAAGGCAATATAATGAAATCAGAAGAATTTAACACATCATGGTACTTGTTATTTACAGCATAGATACAGATAAAAATAACAATAGGTAAAAGGTGCACCAATTATTGACCTTTACACTCTTTACAAAACTAAAGTTCACATGTCGCTCTATGTCAACAAATAGCTTGTTAGCGGCGTTGTGGCCTAGGCAACCGGAGATTGTCAGAGTTATTGTTTCAACATTTTCCTAAAAAAAATCATTTCTGCATTTTCTCTTAATTCAAAACTTTCATGTTGGCCTCCTAATTTACTAGAACTTTATTGTTTCAAGAATAACGAATTGTTAGTCCGTTAGTTGTTGCAGTATGTCGGATAGTTAAAAAATTTAGACTGTATGAGGAACATAGTCAGGGTGTTGTAATGTGAGGTTCGTCATTAGTTTTAAAAGGATATGCAAATATCATGGAAAATTAAAAAAAAAACATAAAATACGTACCTCGGAGAAGACTAGTAAAACGATTGTTCATGATTTAACGCTTTTTAATGTTACGCTCTCATTCGTCTTCGTTATCTTTATCTTTTTTATGACCCTTGGGATATTTAACCTACGACAAAAAGTTTTAGATTAGTGTTTTTATTGAGAAAGATAATATTTCATTACAAATGCTAATAAAACTCCAAATGCACTTTCTTTTTTAGATTATTTTGAATGAAACTTATCAGTTCAACAATAATTTTTATAAATTCATATTTTTAATCATTATTTTATTCTTCTTATATTTCACTCTAAACAGAATAAATCTGTTCGATTTCTATTATATTTTTGAAGGCAAAAACATGTTACGAAGGAAGATTCTTAAAATAACATTGGATGAGTTATTTTCCTAACAATCAAATCCCATGAAGGAAATCAATTCCTTCCATAATTGACAATACATACACTTCATCTTGTTACTATTTTGGCTGTATCTTCAAAACTACTGGACCGATTTTTATAAATTACTAGCTGATCCGGGGTGCGTTGCAACACCTTCCAAAAATAAATGAAATTGTAAAAAATTATTTAAATTGTGTTATTTTGTAGGTATTATAAGTGCTCGGTTTATGCCAAAAAACTTGGGAAATGTTTCATACAGGTAAAAAAAAATCTGGGAAATGGTTCATTCTGGGGAAAAAAATTCTGGTAAATGATGCATTCTGGGAAAAAGAAATCTAGGAAAGTGGTTTTTTGGTGATTGAAATTCTGGTTATTTTTCATTCTGGGCAATGAATTTCGGGAAAATGGAGTACAACCGTTCTCGAGTAATGTAAAAAATTGTATAAGTGCACCCTCCCACCTTAAAATTTCCCCACAAAAAGAACAGAGGGTTCCCAAAATATCATAGAGACATTTCTCGTATCTTCTATGCCAATATCTTCCCATGCCAAATATCTTCCCATGCTAAATTTAGATCCACGTGCTTTATTTTTTTATTATTATTTTTTTATAGGAATTTAACCCATTAAGGTCATTCTTCCTCGATTTAGGTGGTGTTTAACTCATTTGGGTCATTCGTCTCGGTTCCTTTTATATTTTGTGGTATAAGCCTGTTCTGCGAAGGAAATCCAACACGTTGTTCTCCTTCTGCGGACAGTTTGATAGCATTCCCCGCATGCTCGGCGGAATGCAGCAGACCAGTCGCATGTGATATATGCTTTATAAGTTTTCCAATTGTGCTGGAAAATGTTAAGGAGCTCGTTCCCCCCTTTCTATCTCTCCACAAAAAGGAGAGAAAGGTGTCATATATTCATAGAACCCTTTCTCGCGCCCAAATACTCCTCCAAGCCAAATTTGGTTCCATTTGCTCGAATAAATAGTTCTCAAGTTATGCAATAAAACATGTATAGAAGCCCTCCCCCCTCCCTGCCTATATCCCCACTGAAAAAGGGAGTGGTAAAAATGATCATAGCCCAAGTAACACAGATTATGCCAACTAGCATTAGGAAGTTTTATCATGGTTTAATTATGGCATTTTTTGTGCAGCTCGTTTTATGGCGGTTTTATTATGGTCATGCAGAATGCTTATAATTTTTTTCCGACCATATGTTTTCAGATGGTTTTGAAAACGCTAATAAAACTTTTATTAAACATGCTGTTTAAGTCATTTTGAAAGAGTTGTGAATGCTCTTTTTAAACTATAATAAAACACAAACTTAGAAGTTTGCTCCAAGCTTTCTTTTGCATGTTCTATAATAGCACTCAGTGCATGATTTTTAAATCGCCATAAAACTTAGTGACAGTTCTCGATCAAGATGTCAAAACAGGACACGCTCAGATTAGATAGCACATATTTGAATTGGAACTCCAATTTTTACACATTTTTGGTAAGTTATGCGTGTTGGTTTTGAGTTAAAATTAAAAAAATACATCTTTGAAAACTTGAAATCGCCGAAAGTGGTATCTTTACAATATGAGTATTGAGTGAAAGGGCCCAAATAGTAGGAAAAAAAATTGTTGCTTTACGCCATCATTAATTCAAGATGGCGGCTTCCGCTTTTATTTTCAAAGCTGTAAATTACTGAAAATATCGTGAAACCTTCACAATATGGTTATTAGGTGAAAGTAATAAGAGAGTAGAATAAGAGTAGAAGTCAAATTTCGTTGCCCGTCGCCATCTTAAATCCAAGATGGCGGCTACCACTCAACTTGAAAATACTGTAAATGACTGAAAATCGCATTAAACCTATATTATAGGGGTATAAGTTGAAAGAAATCAACTGGTAGAAGTTGAATTTCGCTATCTGACGCCATCTTGAAATCCAAGATGGCGGCTTCCGCTAAACTTTAAAATGTAGTAAATGACTTAAAATTACATGAAACCCAGGTGGTAGTGGGTGGAAGGGCTTAACGAGTAGAAGTCGAATATTGCTATCTTACGCCATCTTGAAATCCAAGATGGCAGCTTTCTATAAACTTTAAAAATGCTCTAAATCATTGAATATCGCATGAAACCTCCAAAATATGGGTGTTTGTCAATTGGGATAAGCTATAAAAAGTTTATTTTTGCATTCTGACGCTATCTTGAAATCCAAGATGGTGGCTTCAGCTGAACTTAAAAATACTGTAAATGAATGAAAATAGCATGAAACTCCCAAATATATTGTATTGGGTGCTAAGGCTAAATGATAGAAGTCAAATATCTGTTTTCGCGTTTCTCTGAAAATCTGTAAGTGACTGAAAATCCCACAAAAACCACCACAATACAGACCCCGTTCGTTTTTGGCAACATTCGATTTTGGCAACATCGAATTTGGCACATGTGCCTAAATCAGACGGTTAACAGAAACAACATAACCTTATAGTTTTCGCAAGAATAAGACCAATACAATTTAAACATAATAGCATGATAGGAATAATAGAATTACATAAATGGCAAAAAAAAAACAAAACAAGAAAAGTGCTAAATACATTAGAAACATAATGAAAAAATAATAAAAGTGATTTAAAATTATCTAAATTGTCTTAAAATAGTAGTTTTAATGTAGTATTACGTGAAAAAAGTTGTGTTCAAGCGATTTTCATTGATTAACAGTATTTTAAATTCAGTGGAAGCTGCCATCTTGGATTTCAAGATGGCGTCGGAAAGAAAAAAATCGACTTTAAGTTTAGCCCTTTCACCCAATACCCGTATAGTGGTGGTTTAATGCGACTTTCTGTCAGCATTAAGCATTAAAAGTTGAGCGGATGCCGCCATCTTGGATTTCAAGATGGCGTCTGATAGCGAAATTCAACTTCTACTCGTTTAGCCCTTTCACCCGATACCCATTTTGTTGGGGTTTCATGCGATTTGAAGTCATTTACACCATTTTAAAGTTCAGCGGAAGCCGCCATCTTGGATTTCAAGATGGCGTCAGACAACGAAATTTGACTTCAACTCATGATTTATTCCACGGGTCATTCAAAACCAATCCCTTTTCATTCAAAAAGTCTGTCCTCATTTACTGTACTAATGATTAACAACTCAGAAATGAAGAACTCAACCTTAGCGTGTAATTGGTTGGCTTGCGAGAGAAACGTCAAATCGTAGCTTTTTTTGGGGTCATCATTAAACCATAATAAAACTATGAGTTGACTCACGCCATGTTGGTTGGCAAAATCGAAGGGCACAAAATGACACCATGTTGATGGATTCACAATGCAAGCATTGGAAAAAATTTTTTCAGGCCTTTTTCCATCAATTCCACCATGATTGACCATCAGATTTGACGAGGCGCATTTATTTTAAGATACTATTTCATATACATTTTACCTAAAATCTTGACTGGCAGTAGAAAAGAAGCTCAATATATGGTTAAAACATTGGTTTTTTTAGCTATTAATTTTACCAGATTATATCTGAATAATGCAATCATCATTCATCAACCATTATGGTTGCTGGAAAAAAATAAAAAAAAAACTCCGAGAACTGACAGAACCGAAAAAAAACAAAAATTTCTAACATGTTTTATAATAGCTTTTTAAAAGCTTTGGTGACCAACATTGATGACCAACGATTATATGTCTTGATGACGCTTCTAGGGTAGGGCCAAATAGCCTGATTTTGGCTTTATTAGAGTCCAGGTGATGTTATAGAATGCGCTTTAGCTTTTTATGAAGATTAATGCGATAGTCCAAACGATATTTTGCTGACCATAATAAAGCTAAAATTGTTACTTGGGAGAAACATTTCTCGTGTTCTGATACCCTTCCATGCCAAATTTGGTTCCAATATCTTGATTAGTTCTCGAGTTATGTAATGAATTGTATGGTGGACCCCCTTCCCCTTCCTATCTCCCCACTGAAAGGAGGGAGGGGTACCTAATATTCGTAGAAACATTCCTTGTGGCCAAATACCCCCACATTCCAAATTTGATACCATTTGCTTGATTGTTTCTCGAGTTAGGCAGACATTTGTTTGGGAAGCCCCCCTCCATGAGAGAGGCAGGGGTCTCAAACTATAATAGGAACCTACCCCTGCCTTCAATACCCCCGCCTGTCAAGTTTCACGCAAATCGATTCAGTAGTTTCCGATTCTATAGGGAACAGACAGACAGACAGAAATTAATTTTTATATATATTGATACTATTTTGGAATCGTTCACATGTTCGCTATCTATTTATGAATTGAAAATTTTGTTCATAATTTTAGTGGCGTCGAAAATTGGGCCGAAAGAAAAAAAATGGCGTTTTTGAACAAAGGTCGTGACCTGGTTGAATTAATGAAATTTCACTATGTCAGCTTAACTTTGGCTGGTTTAAAGATTCATTTACACAGTAAAAAAAAGTTTTTGGTTTACGATGTCATATGCCAGGAATGGAAGTATGAGAAAAAAATTAGAATTCATTGATATTCTTCTTGAAAACTTGTTTTTTTTTACTGAATAATTAGCTTATATTTATGAAAGTTAACTGAAAAATTATTTAATCTATTGTAACATGAAAATTGAAAACCAATGGGAACTAACTAAATTTTATTTTTTTTGTGATATTTTTATCACATTAAGAACCGCAAAAAACATACAACAAGAGATTAAGAAAATCGTAATTCGTAATTCGTAAGGCGTATTTCAACATAAAATGGATAAAATGTGCAGATATCAAATTCTTAAGTTTATTTTAGAAGTGAGTTAAGTGAGATTTAAAAAAAAACAGAAGTTCCTAATTGTTTGCTGTCGAAAGCGAAGTTTTGGATTTTTTATCGTGCTAATCGGATTCAGATTTAAAAGTGCTTTTTGTTCCAAATATGTGTGTTTTTAAGTATAAACAAAATGTACTGATAAATATCAGACAGCTGCTGTCCAATCTTTACAGTTTTCTAAAATTGGTTGGCGATGCGGTGTAAATTTCTTGCAGTAAAATGTTCAGCGGAAATATATTGAAGGTGAAATAAGTAAATCATCAGCAGATGTGTGTCTTGCAAAATGCACAAATGTGATCTTGTTTTTTTTCTGCGCGGTCTTCGCGAATTTTCCTTTATTACTCGGTCTACTGTTGTCTTCGATTTTTCCGCAATCCGATCTGTTTCTACAGTTTATCCGAAGCAACTAAATCAGACAGCTGATTTTCTAATCTCTCCGCATTTATTCGTGTCATCCTTAGGAAGCCGGACGATGATGCAGACCCACTCAATATGCACGGCTTCCATAGCATTGTGAATTCAGCTATATACAAATTGGTGAGTTCTTTCCATAATTTTTTCTTTTCTTGTATATATTATGTGATGTATATATTATCGATCATTTTCATTCATTATAAATTTCAAATAGCTTAACACTATCATTGGGGACAAGTGTGGAGTAGGACAGTAGACTGAGTCGATCTGGGGTCATTTTTTAATTTCTCAAACCCGGGGGCCTAAGAAGCTTCGTTTTGGTTCAAACTCATCCATGATTTTTTGCAGATTTTTTAAGTAACGTTTGCTGCCGTTCCAAGCAAAATTGACCCATCAGAAAAAATGTGCAAACGAGAAAAACGCGATTGAAATTTCAGCTATATTTCCAGTTCAAGTTATTCAATGTTTTCTGCCAAAAAAATTACATTTTCTTCTACGAACGGAAAATTAGAGCCAAAAATTCTTCGTGTGGCATGCGTAGAATCAGAACGCATATTGATGCTAGTTCTACGAAAAACTATCACACGGGTACACTTTTTCTATCATTTTAAAGGCTCGTATAGTTTCTATTTTTCCCAAAAAAACAAGTTGAACCGTTATTTTAGAAATACGATTAGTATAAATAAATAAGAAGCATTAAGAAAACTACATTCGAAATATTTCAAATATTTATTCAACGCATGTATAAAGAGAGATAGCGTCCCACCACATTCCCCCATATCAAAAAGCTCAGTTTAGCCTCCAGGTATTGGACGCTAACTGTTCTCAGCATGTTTGGTAGCAAACAAGAAAATAACATTAAAAACTAAAACGCGGACAAACTTTAATCATGCTGAGAACGTTGAAAATATTATTTACTACGAGGAAACAAAAGAGAATTTTACTCAATGAATCTCAGTGGAAGAATATTCCTTTGAAGAGATCCATTTTAATTATTTACAAATTAACTATATATTTATAAGAATTTAGAATAAAAATAAGAAAATTATCAAAATAAAAAATTACTAAATTAGTGGTTGGTTATGGTTTAGCTTTACTAAGTGAACTTTATACGAGATCTGATGTGATTGCAAAAACTGATATATCTTGTAGTCTAGTGCGGATACTTTCATGCAGCTAACTTCGTCATATAGCAAATTTTTCAGCTGACAAAAATTAGCTGTAAACAAATAATTCAAGAACGTACAAAACAAGGTGGGAACAATATTTATGTAAATATTTGACATATGAAATAAATTGCAAGCGAATCTAGTTGTTCAAAAAAAATCACAATACATGTCCCAAATCAATCGTGTGGCCATCTCCAGCTCCAAAATTTATTCTATTGGGAGTCTATGGACGCTTTAAACAAAAGGTTAAGCAAAAATGATGTTTAGAATGAAAAAAGAGCTATTTTACTGTTTTGGGGTCTGGAAGGACCAATCCACCCCCAAAACATCACCGAAAGCTTACAAAAAGTATGCAAAGTGTAGTCAGTAAATAATCAAGGCTGATAGAGGTCATTCTAACTGATAGTTATCGATGAAATACGACAAAAACACACATTCAATTGCAAATAACTCATCAAAGTCAACTCGTATCACGTCACAATCTTCTACAAACTTGTTTGTCATTGTTTCAACTACAATTCCTGAAATTCTGAGCTTTCTAGCATGCTGGAAACATATTTAAGAACACAAAGAGTGAAAGTATGTCGATCTTTCATACATTTTTTCCGAAAATCTCCATACAAATTTCAAGTCCTTTGCGCCAGCTCGTGCTTCTACCAAATGATCTGAAACTTTCAGAAAGTCATTTTTTCAACTAAATGCACCAACTCAGGGGGTGCCGCGTTTAAAAAAAATGTTGTAAAAATCATCCCATACAAATTTGGGCCATTTTAATTTACTAATTTAATTTACTAAACCATGAAAAATATCACAAACAAAGACGCCTTATGCTTTGAATGAATATTGAGGTCCTAGAAATGGTGTCTGAATGATTAAAGAATAACGCTTTTTAAGGAAAAAGCGTGATAAAATCGAATCAATAATCGTGATAAAATCGAACAAGAAATTGGTGAGTGTTAAAAACATCGAACAGTGATAAAATTGTCAAAACTACTGTAGCTGTTTTTTTTTAATATTTTTATCATGGCGGTTTTATTTAGAAGTGTCAAATAGACATTCCTTGAATAGAGCTTTTGCACAGTGCATTAGAATTAGTAAGCCGTTGGGCAAACAAAAGTGACAGCTCAATGCAAAATGAATAAGATTGGAAGGAAGAAAGTTAGTTAGAAAGTTAGAACCAGGAAGATGAAGTTAAGAGCTTTCGTCACGAAATTGAAATCACAAGTTATCTTTCAATAGTTTTGATAAATTCTTCAAAAATATGTTTCTTTCGTCGATTTGTATTCATTTCACATGGGGCTGTCACATTTGTTTGCCCAACGGCTTACTACTCATGCGCTGTGCAAAAGCCCTAAGAAAGTCTAGGATGCATTGGGGGTTAATATGTTAAGGCATTTGTAAATTTTATAAAATCTGATTCGATTTTTTTGCTCTTATTTTGATGTCTGTACAACGAAATACGTACTAGGGATGAATCATCCCAGAGGATGAAAATCCCGTACAAAAAAGAAATAAATAAATGAATCCAAATACGTACCGTAATTTTGGTGAAACATTTGTCAATACCATATCGATTCCTCGCTACAATGAAATATGGACCCGAATCAGTTGGAAGTGCTTCTTTGATGGAGAAGCGGATGTAATCATCATGAACTTCTTTGACGGTTCGAGCAGCATTTGTCACATCCTTTGATCCGTTCATCCATTGGACTGCAACAATAACAATAGAAAAAGTAATTAGTGCGTGGTAGGCCCTCCATTTTTATTCTTCATAACTGTTTACATACCTTTGGGTTTCGGTTCTCCCTGAATTTTGAACGCCATGGATATTTCCTGTCCCTGTCGAATCTTGATCTCCGGTTGCGGTCTAGACATGAAGATCGGAGGCTTACCTCCTTTGATGGCTCCTGGACTGATGATATCTACATTGGAAGATGTTTCGGCTTTGCCAAAGTTGTTGGTGGCTCTGCAAATATACTTTCCAGAAGCATCAGCCGTAGCCGCAGTAATACATAATGCAAAAATTCCATTGGTATCGCTGTAGAAGTTAAACTTCGGTGGTTTTCCTTTGACCTCATACTTGTCCTTAAACCACTGGACTTCACAATTTGGCGGAGCTTCAACGACAAGACAAATGTTACCCCCTGCTGGAATTGAATAATCGGCTAGGCCCTGGTAAAAATGTGGTAGATTGGGATTGCGATGATAAAAACTGTGAGTTCTTTCGAACAGGATTTTCTCCTTCCCCTCAAACTGAACGTTATGACTGATGGCATCGCTACAACCTCCGCTCTCAGCTTCACAAGTGTAGGTACCCGAATCAGCTTCCGAAGGTTTCGTAATAATAAGTTTGCATGTTCCGTCCGCATGATCATACTGTTCGTATTTGTCTCCGGGAATGATGTAGTCGCCATCCTTTATCCACGCGATGTTGGGACGAGGAGTTCCCCGTACGCGACATTCGAGAACAATTTCATCAGAATGAAGAGAGTAGGTTTCTATAGCAGTTCATACATAAATTCATTAGTATTCTTCAAGATATCATTAATCTTATTTAGGTAGTCAAAGTAACGAAGTCAAATCTTTCCCATAAGCATTATTTTTTTGAGGATGAAATATGAAATATGAAATTTACTAGTTTGATGGATCATTCAAAAACAGATTTTCAAACAATGTTTAATTTGAATACCGTAAACTTAGATATAATGTATTTTTCTATTGGGGCTACAGAATGAGCAACAAAATTACTTGCGGAAAAATTTGTCATTGTTACTGGATGTACGGAGTTGTATGTGTTCAAGCAGAACGTTTTCAATGTGTGTCATAGAAAATAAAAAAAATTGCGATATTTAAAACACGTAATCAGACGATCAAATAACGTAGGAGGTATTTCATTTCACCAACTAGATTTGAAGAAAATAACTAATACTGATATTGATATCGATACGTATCCACAGTCTGTACTTTCATAATTAGTTGCCTCAGAAACCTATTTATTTTAAATAAATAAAAAGGGAAGGCTTTATAGCGGCACGCTATCCAAACATACGGGAAAATTTTAACAAGAATCATTTCAGATCCCAGAGTAATCTTTTTAGCCTAGTTAACCTTATTTAATTTAGTGTTACTTACGTTCCAATCTCTTAGATAAATATTGAAAACTTGAAAAAAAAAATTAAAAAAAAATTATTTTGATTAAGGTTTCAGAAAGACATTTTGACTCATCAATAAAATTAACCAAAAAAAAAAAAAAAAACAATGATGGATGTACATACATAGCAAACTGAGAAACCGACCTTATACAAAACCATATAATCATAAACTTGAAAAAATCATTATCAGATTAAAAAAATCGACAACAATCAATTCCTCATTCATATTTCTATAGTACATCAATCCAGGGTAATAGTAGTACGTATACAGCTCGACAATTTGAACATTGGTATGAGTTGAACGTATTACTTTGGATGTCATCTTATGAAACTTTCCGCATAATTGATTAGTAATGCAATGTCTACATGTGCAAAATTTGGTGTGAATCTCTCTAGTGGTTTTTGAGATCCCAAACAAGAAGTCCAGGAAAATTCTAAAAGGAAAAATCGAACAGTTTGCTACGTATCACTTGATATAGTTGACGATCTGTGGGTGTGCCAATTTCAGCAAGTCATTCATAACATTTCTCCAGCTAACCGGCCATAGCTTCCACGAAGTGAATATTTTATTTTGGTTACTTCTGGAATAGTTCCTGATCGTGGACTGGGACATCCATTAAGGATTTGAACAAAATTTGACTCATTGAACGTGAAAAAAGGGCACTAGTATGCGCCATTTGTTTGTCTATGTTCTTCTTCTTTGTGATCTTAGAAGACTTGAGCTCTAAGCCTTTCACCTCTTCTTCTAATTGAATTATTCATCCTCATCAAAATTCACATATAATTGAATGTTTCAAAACCATTGCATAGTTGCTTCAGATTTTCTCACCAAAATGCGTTACTGGTCAGTAAATGGTGAAAGCCGGCTGAATTATCTAGCTAAGAGGTAATCCTCGCTTCACCATGATGAGCGTACATCAGGTCAACAAAATTTGAATAATGAGTTTTTTTTAACATTTCTAAACTGTTCCCGCAATCTCTGAACAAGATCCACATTATACAATTTTTACCTAGAATGGTACTGGCAAATATGGGAGGAGCAAATTTCATGTGCGGATTTTGGAAGACTGTCACAAGAGATTGGGATTCGATTGAACCAGCATAGTTTTTAACTTCTATTTTGTACAATCCAGCATCGTCCGAGCTAACGTTTACTATTTCCAGCGTTGCTTTTCCATCGCTTCTCTGCTTCTGGCGATATTTTCGACCCTGCACGAGTGGAATATCGTCTTTGTACCACCAGAACTGAGGATATTTACCATCAACGTAAATG
Organism: Uranotaenia lowii; assembly: GCF_029784155.1. NCBI lineage: Eukaryota > Metazoa > Arthropoda > Insecta > Diptera > Culicidae > Uranotaenia > Uranotaenia lowii. The sequence continues at coordinate 184,076,334 of NC_073693.1, read as the reverse complement.
GTAAACTTCAGATTTGAGCCCTCTAGAACCATTTTGTCTTTAAGCTTAGTGATGAACTTGAGTTTGTAGTTGTACGCATATTCTTTTTCATGCTGATTTCTTGCCTCGGACCATTTGATGAGATAATCATCCTCCGGTCTGTATTCACATTCCTTCGGACGAAGATGACGACTTCGAATCGGTTTTTCTACCTTTTTATGAAGTTCGTCTTCAAATTCCTTGATTACTTCTTCGTCGCTATTCTTGAAGTTAACATAGTGTACCATGTCGGTTTTGTCGATATCATTTCGTGCCCTGCACACATATCTTCCGCTATCCTCTTTTTGCGGTTGGAATACAGTCAATGTTTGCCTTCCATCTTCGTATCTTTTGAAAAAATATTTTGTACAATTCTTGTGTAAGAAAGTTCCGTTCACGATCCAAATAGTTTCCGGAGTCGGATCACCTCTGACAGTGCACTCCAAATAGAGTTCATCTTTGATAGGGTTGTACGATTCTGAAAATAATTATAAAATAACTATTAATTTTGTGTTTTTTTAAACAGTTGTTCTGAATTTACGATTGATGTCAACACGAATATTTGCATATTTGTATTGCTGAGTAAATTTTAATAAATTTATTTTATTTGTTATCATTCTTGCTAAATTATGGTTTTTTTTAAAATTTTTATTATAATTTATTGTGTTTTCCTGACATTATGTTTTTTTTTTTAAATGGCTTGTCTTTCTTTAATATAAATCCTATTTATCTTTCATTTTGCATTTGTTAATTTAACATGCTTCAACTTTAATGGTTTAATTTGTTTACTTTATGTGTTGCTGACGATTGTTTTCCATTTTGTTAGAATATCTTACCTTTCATAGCTCTCGTGAATACAGGCTTTTCCCCTTGTATTTCATGTTTGTAAATGGTGACTGTGCACGATTGCTCAATTTCGCCGTAAGTTGGACATTTCGCAACACATGTGTACACACCAGCATCTCTAAATTTACTCTTTTCAACCTCAAGTACACATGTCCCATTGTTGGTAGTGATATATGATAATCGCAAACCTTCGCTCTGCACTCTACCATCATGTTTCCAAACAGAGGTGATCGGCTCCGGACATTTCACGTACGAAAATAATCTGAACGTTTTACCGAGAGGAATGCGTACATTTGGCATGTTGGATACGAAATCAAATTTTTGCCTTCGCTCTAATTCTTCCACACCTAGTTCGATCAGTGTCTTTTTCCGAACGTAAAGTGGCTCTTGTTGGATGCTAGAAGTATGCGTTTTTGATTCGAGGGCTGTCTGTTCTGTAGGTTTTGGTTCTATCTTAACAGGTTCATTGACAATGACCGGGTCGTCATGTTCCGGTAGTTCTGCCACATTGGGCAGTGTAGGTACCTTAACGTTTGAAACATGACGCACGGCTTCGGGCATTTTTATATCTGCTTTTTCAGCTGATTTTGACATTGTTTCTGAACTGTCAGATTCTTCATCGGTTTGCTGAGTAGCCTCTGAGGACTCTTCGTCCGTTTTTTTGGGTGGTACTAAATGCGCAAACTCAGCGTCTACCTTTGCAAGAATGACGTCTGGATCAAAAGATGGAGCATCATCAGCTACTATTATGCCCAACTCTAACTCACGTTTGAGTTTAGCGGATGGTCTTTTCGTTTTAAGCCACTCAAAGTACTCTTCTTCACTCGAATATTTCAAATTATATACCGTTGTAGCTTCACCCAATTCATTAGTAGCTGTGCAGACGTATTCTCCGGAATCCATATAAGTAGGGTCGTAGAACACTAGTGAGGCTATATTATGCTCTGCTACTTCGTCAAAATGTTGCGAAATTCTTATATGAGGATCAGGCCATAATCCTAGTTGCCACATTCCTTTGACCCATTTAATGGTGGGAGGAGGGTTTGCGCGAATCCAAATTTCGATAGTCAAGATATTTCCAACTTGATCGTATACCTCTGCGAAATACAAAAATAAGAAATATATGAATATATTTTATTATTAACTTAGTATAACATTAGTTCAATCAATTTAGTGAGTATTTTTAAAATTAGAATGAAACTATTCGATAAAGTTACTTGCATAAAATCCTTTTCACAATAACGAATAAATCATGGATGTTGATCGATATGAACAATAGAGGGTCTGAAATAAACATTCAATGGTTTCCGGGTTTTGAAGGTTTTCAAGTGAAAATAGAGATATCTCGTTTTTCGTTTGACGCGAGTACACTTCACTGAGAAGCATAACTCAGGTGTTATTCATTTTATAAATTCTGAGTAAAGAATGTCAAACTTTGATGTTTTCGAGCTTAGATTTCTTCGCGGTCCTCAATGTGCTAAGAAGTACGTTTTGATATCAGTTGCGATAAAACTACACAAAACAGTTACTTTCTACGAATTTTTAACTACAATTTTTTGTTTGTAGAGTCAAGTCCCTGAACCACCTAGATTTGTTAGTTGTTCCTGTGACGTTCCTGTGAAGAACGCCTACACCATTTGATGCTTCAAACTTCTAAATTTAAGCTGCCTTAGGGGACAGAGGTGAGTTAGGCGTATTTGAAATTCTGGAATTATACGGTGTAGTGGAAGTGTTTTAGATTAAAAATTCCCTCATGCAAAACTGAATAAAGAATACGGAAACCTTTGAATGATTTGGAAAAAATCTAAATGTAATATCTCACCTCTTGTGCGATGCGGCACAAACACCGGTGCACACTTAGGAGTTATGCCTCTGGAATCGATCACAGTCAGGACACACGTTGTCTCAATTTGTTCGAAGCCATTTGATGCCACACATTTGTATGTTCCGGAATCCTCTCCAGAGATGTCGTTAATCCAGATACAGCCATAAGCTCCTCTGTGCAAGTCATTCATATCGATTATATGTTCGTTATATTCAAGTGGCGCATTATCCTTGTACCATGTTAGCTCAGGTTGGAAGCCTGTTGCTGCGCACATTAGTTTGAATCTGCGTCCAGCGGCGCAGGCACGGTTTGTCAGATGCACAGACCATTGGAGTTTATCACGGCTGTGCAGGATTTTCTTGTGATGATAACGTGCCATTTCATCGCCATATTGAGGAGGTGGAGGAGATTTTTCTGGTTTCTCCTTTTTCGGTCTGTACACATAGGGGGCAGGCTTTGGAGGCTCTGCGCCTTCTTGAGGTGGGCCAGCTTCGGCGGAAGGTGCTTCCTGTGTTGCTGCGGCTACTGGTTCTTGTTTAGGCTCTGGTCTCGCGCTGGGTTCATCTTCAGTATGAATGCAGGATGAATATAAGCGCATATTATACAACTGTGGATTCTCAAAAGTTCACACATATATTTGACGTTACAATAAAATTCGATAAGCTAAGAATAAATATAATATTTTTCAATCATATTTATAACAATCATAGTTGTTTGAACTATTGGTTTAATTTATTGATACAATCGAATACTCCAGTATTTTTGAGCCTCTGTTGAGATCGCAAACAAAATTAGAAAAACTGTATTATAAAAATTCGAACTTGTTCCATTGATTCGATTACTCAATATGACACTATTAGAAGTTTGCCGGCTTGTAACTTTCTCCGGGTGCATCCAAATAATACAATATCTTCGAGTACCCTCAATAAATTCTCTCTTTGATTTTGTATGATTACTGTTTTATGGACGAACTCTGAAAGCCCAGGAAAAAAAACTCCCTAATCAGACCTTGTGTTTCAATTTGACACTCCTCGCTTAAAACGCTATATCTCTCTTGTTGCTCTACCGATTTCTACTAAATTTATTGTTTCAGAAACCTCGCAATGTAACCAAATTTTTTTTCTCAGACAATATTTACCTACAGCACTTCAGTTTTCCGTTATTCAAAGTATAAGAGAAAAAAATCCGGAAAAACATGCTTCGGATAAAAAAATGATAATCAGCTACGGAATGCTAAAAAAATTCTCTTAGTGTCCAAAAAGCTGAAGTTAGAAACTATACGTTGGCCATAAGTATATATTATTTTGAAATTTTTCAAGATCATGACCACAAAAAATGTAAAACGTAAAACGTAAATGTAAAGTGGTGTAAAACATGTACTTTTCAATCAATGAATCGTCAAAATTGTTTAAGGCATACAAGATAAATTTTGAGAAGAGGATTGGAAAGCTGACGTAATTTGGCACATTTTTGCGTCTTTAGATTTTTCGAATGCAAAACACAGAATTTTCGATGAATTTTCAAAAGTAGCTGTTTTTTTAAACTTTTTGTCAATGTGTAATTTCTCTGATTTTCTTGAACTTAAATTTAACTTGACACTAGATTTTGAATATATTAATGCAAGATTTCCGCAATAAATTTATATTCATCAGAAAGGTAATTTCATACCGATTCTAGTGATGTAATTACAATAGCGCTGCGATACTATCTAAGAAACATATTTGAGATACATTATGAGATTTCTAAAAATATACATTTTATAAGAATCGGTTAAGAAACAAGAGAGATATAACGTGTAAAAATTTCAGGGACTGATGAGGGTTAATCATCAGGGTAACTTATCACACGTTTAACAAATTCTGCGGTGTTGTCAGTTGATGTGATGTAGAAAGTGCATTGTTAGAAAATGAGATTTATTGTGGGTCAAGGTTCAATTTTTGAATTTGATCTAATGACCTTTAATCCTCCGTTAACAAAGGAGACTGGGCAAATTGGTGTACACGGATGGGCCAAAAAAATCTACGGTGGTAGAAAAAAGTTATGAATCAATGGCAAAAATGATCAGCAAGCGGGAAAATTTTCAAATCTGGTAGACCTGCAGTTAGTTTTGCAAGTAAGCTTTGAACCGATTTTGTAGGAAAAACAACGTCTTTTTTCATAACTACGGTAGATCTTTTGACCCTTTACAGCAAGTAAAGACCATTGACATTTGTAGCACATTTTGAAAATTGTTTTCAAGATCTTTGGGCGTTTTATTTTTTAACAGCACTGTTTCTATTTCAGCCGTATGTGATAGAAATCGAACTATTTTTGCCTCACATCATACCAAAATAGAATACGTGTTTGAGAAAAAAAAACCGAAGGCCGAATTGAATTGAAGATCTTGAAAATGTTTTTTCATCGTAAAGTTTTTAATATGTGCTAAAAGTGTCGAAATTTCTACCACATTTTCCCAACACGAATGAACTTGCTCTTAGTGACTTTTTCTTGTTCGTCAAGATCTTTCGAACCGTATAAATATTACACATCCATGTACATCAGAAAAACCAAGTTTAATAAATTTCAACAATTTTCAACAACAAATTTTCAACAACAAAAAATTTTTTTTTTCAAATTATTTTGAAGTAATAAAAGATTATTTGTCTGCGTTTACACGACTTTGCCTAGGGCCAAAGATGGCCCAACTTGGCTGACTAGTGTATGTTACATTACATGCAAAGCGTAGAGATGATATGAAAACCTCCGAGAAAGAGCAAATTTCGAAAGAATTAACGTTTTCTTTTTTGAACATTTATAAGCTTTTCTGCAACAATTTCTGTAAGCAAAAAGTACGGGAAAAGTTTTCATTGCAAACCATAACAACACTTAGTTAACAAATTCAAAAATGTGTTTCTGAAAGATGAAAATGCCAATGATTTTTTTTAATAAACGGAATTATTCTTAAGATACTAACTACGGTTGTAGAATAAATAACAAAAAATATCTGAGCCAGCATGCAAGATATTTAATATTAAAAAAATATTATATTATATAATTTTTATCAAATTTGATTCAAAGAAATACGAATTTCAATTTAGATTCAAGAGAATGTAAGCATTTAAAAAAAAGTTTATTTTTTTTTTAATAACGAACGGAATCACATGTCTATAACTTCTCTTCTCGTTTAAAAAAGTGCAATTAGCAAATAAAGGCGTATCATCAAAACTACTGAACAGATTTTTTTTTAATTTAAAGATATTTACAAAAAAAAGAGTTATCTTCGTTGCAAAACACCTATTTTTAGGGACACATTGAATTTTGTGTCGGTTTATGAAAACTTAAAAAATCATAACCAAAATTTTGAAAAAGCATCTGATAGCAAACATTTGGACGATTTCAAAATTGTATTTACGTTTTCGAAAATCGTTTCAGCAGTTTTGATTTTGTACCAAAACTTTCTCTCCTGTTTGTTCTTTTTTTCAGTGACTCTGCTAACCCTTTTCAAAAATCTCAAAAGTAGGAATTGTAGAGTTTCTCACTTTGGAAAAAATATCAAAATTTCAGGCCATTCCTGAGATATCCAATCGAGAAGGTATAGTCCGGGTTATAAACATAGATCCTAACCGAGAAGGAAGGTTAATGGACGTAGTTCACATATAGTTTCATATTATAACCTTTACTTTATCATTATGAACAAAACTTTGGAATATGAGTAATTAAGTTATACAAAAGTAATCAAATTTTGGATTAGGTTACATCGAGCGCTACGTCGAAAAGTCGATAGATATGCTTTCACTGTAACTGGGCCAATCACTTTTAGTTGTGTGAAACGTACAGATTTTGGCACAGTATCCCATAAGTGTAATTTATTTTAGGCAATTGATGTCAATTCAACGTATCGTTTAATCGGCACTCGCGATAATCGAATGGTGTAAATGTTCTTAAAATAGATCCGGTTTTGCACACCGTATCGCAAAAAAAAACATTCCGGTAACTCAGAATTGCTGAACGCCATCACCTGAACACACACTGTAACTCCGTTTTTAATCAAAGAAATTTACATTACCTTTAATTGAAATAAATGTAGGAGGATCAGGTTTGGTTTCGAAAGGTTCATAAACTGTAAGATTGGTAGCCGTTGAAGTGTCGCCGTTCTTATTTTTGATCGTACAGCTATATTCGCCAGCATCCTTGAATTCTACATCCTTGATCTCGAGGCTTAACAAACCCTCACTTACTTTGAAAGTGTGTCTAGGGTTTTTCTCAATGTGCTCTCCATTCTTGTACCACCGCACAGTAATTCCAGGGCCAGAGACGGTGCACGTTAATCTAACAGTTGATCCCAAAGGAGCGGCTCTCGATTTCAAATGCGAAATAATCAGCGGTGGTCTCATCAGCTGACGCTGGCGCTGCCATTCTAAGTCACGTTCCCGTTCACTCATTTCGTGCACTGATTCTCGCTTAGAAGATTCCTTTTTCTCTTCTTTTGCTTTCTTTGGCTCAGGAGGAACTTCAATACTATTTATCTGCTTTTCCAAATCATCAAAGCTCTTCCACTCTGATGGGTCGAAGTCCTGTTTGATTGGGATCAACTCAACATCTGAATCATATTCTGGTGTGGGTGGTGCCTTTATTGGCTCTGGTTCGGGTGTTGGCTCTTTGGGTGGTGGAGGTGGTGTCGGCTCCCGAGACGGTACGATCTCTACTTCTTCTTCCTCTTCCTCTGGTTGTTCAGCCTCTACTGGAGCTGGTTCGGGCTCAGGAGGAGGTGGCGTTGGTTCCTTGGCTACCGGTGTCGGTGTGGGTTCCTTATCTTCAGACTTACCTTGTTCCGCTTGCTGGTCTGCTAACTCTTTTTCTGCTTCGGCTTCTGTTTTTTCGTGCTCTTCTGACGGTTTTGGAGCTTCGGTTTCAGCTATTTCTTCTTCTACGATTTCAACTTTAACGGTTGAAATGTCACCACAGCTTGCAGGGTCCAAACTACAAGAATCTGTGAAGAATAACGAAATGTACTCGTCTACATTTGTTACACCTCCAGATATGTCCATAACCAGTGCTTTGTCAATAATGGCTTTTTGTGACGCAACTTGGACATCTGGTTTTTCTCCTATTTCGAATGGAGATTTTTCTCGATGCAAGCTTCGAAAATCTCGTGGAGTGTCGCCTCGTTTAGGCACTTTTAAATATTCCAGTTGCTGTGGATCTGGAGTCAATTCAACTACTACCTCTACCTGTTCCACTTCTTCGGCCTCTTTTGCCGCTTTGCGACTTTTTCTATCTCGTTTGGGGCCCATGATTGCGTAATTTTTTAACTTATGCTTATGACCTGTGAAAAATCACTCTAAAACTTAAAACCGATCGCAACAGTATTCAACAACATAGATTTTCGTTTCACTACAGAACTTCTACAAAAAATTATGGGAAATTCGATGAAATGTATTCTAGACTTAACTACTCTATCTAGGACGTAAAAGTCTCATCAGTCCGATTCTGATGAACTATCTTCTTGCTTGGTTAAGGCATCTTTAGAAAATCCGGTGGCATGTGTCTGTTCGATTGAATCATACGAAAGAGTAAATCCTCTCACTGCACTCTGGTACATACTAGGTACTTAGACAATTGGACATGAGATTACATAGATGAGACATCTTACCGCTATAAATAACAAGTTTCAATGATTATTGATACTGTGGAGCGGATTCGAAAGGAAAATGAATTGACGAAAAACGAATGGTTCCAACACCGTTCAGCAAAAAATATCGGATTGCACGCAATCAAAAAGGATTCAATTAGATTCGAAATTAAGTTCCGTATTTCAAATTTAGTTTTTGGAATCATACACTTCTCAGAAAGAATTTTATAGGAATGTACACTAGACCGCTAAAAAAAATAACTTTTTGCTCCCATTTTTTTTGGTTATGGGTTACCAATCATCAGTGTTAAATTTGAGATGATTTAGTTGATTCCTGAGTTTGTATGGAAATTGGTATGGAAAAAGAAATTTTTGCACTTTAAACCATCCAGAAAATTCAGATAAGCTTGAAATGAAGGTCTTTGATTTTAGTTTTTGACTAAGTATTTTCAAGCTTCATTTTTTACTAACCTGACAAGCAGCTAAGCATTTCATGAAAAAAGTTAGAATCATATCAAAATAAAACGGCAGACTTTACTTGCTAGAGCTTTAAATAATTTCATGAAAAGTTTTTGCAAAGGTACCTAATATGAATTGATGAATATCCGGGCTATGCAACGCAAAGCGCTGAGGTGGTCTAGCGAATAGGCTGGTGCGAGTCTGGTAACCCAGGCGTGCTGGGTCCGATTCCCGGTATCGGCAAGAAAACTTTTGGATTCGAATCTTATTGTAGGTCTCTGAAAGTTGGATGACTTCCCTCGACGAACCATCGGCCGTGGAAGCCCTAGAAGAAATTCGAAGGCCAAGCCGCACAGAAATAGGCTGGACCTTGCTACCGATGGGGGACCAATACCTACATACTTACGTACAATATCCTGGCTATGCAAAGCAGTTTTTTGAGATTTTTTATTCTCATCCTACGGTTACACAGCTTTCAAATTAGCAGTCAAAAACGCTAAAATAGGAAAATATAATTTGAATAAAAAAATTGTATAACAACGAATATCCTTTCTGGGGTACAAGTTAGGTTTGTGCCTTGTTCACATGAATTGTACTGCAAGAATCAAGGAATACTTTTCATCCAAAGTTATATTTTTGGAACTTTCAGTACATCCCATACAAATTTCCATACAAAATTCGTTGAGCTAATTCAGGACTGGATGGATCGCTTCCGAAATTTTTATTGCTATTTCTGGCAGCAAAAACAACCATAAAAAGTTATGGGAGGTGTACAAATTTAAGAATTTGAAATTTCCTTACCAAGCTTGCAGCAATATAATGTACACTGATGAACATATGTAAGTAGTCTACATATGCTAACTCTTCGCATTTATTTTAAGAAACTGTAAATAGTTTGTGATATTTACTAAGACATTTAATTTAATTTTTATTAAAATTTGGCTATATTCGTAGGTGAGAGTGGGTATCGTGGGCTACTTTTTTTGTTTGCTTCATAACTTTATTACTATAAAAGAAAAAAAACAAAAATGAATGGAAAGGTTTTCTACATTTTTAAGGTTAGGTGGTTTTTTTTAATTTTTTTAAATACATTGATTTCCCGAGTTCTGCCTTTAAAAAAAAAGAATTGTTTTGGATTTTGGAAAACTGTGGGGAAACGTGGGCCACCATATACAAATTGACTAGATAACGTGCAAAGTTTATGAGTTGATTCAGAACTGAAATTTCATAATTAATTTAGTGATTTTAAAGCAATTTCAGATGAGTAAATAAAAAAGGGATTTGTGTATGATCGAATTGTTCCTTATTCCTGGCTCGCGAACATTTCAGCAAAATTCGTTTATTCAGGATTTATGTTCGTCTCTATTGCACTGGAAAAAAATGGACAACATATTTTTCATAACTCTTTATTTGGCATAAGGAAACTTTGCAGATAGGAAAAACGTATTTTAAGTTCTGAATGTGTATAAAAACACCAAAATATAGGTGACCCAAGATACCCCACAAAATGTGGCCCACGATTGCCCACAAGCTATGGTTTGCAAATTGGTTGCGTTTGTGTGACTTATTTATGTTTTATATAAAACTCCTTTTCCACGTGAAATAACATGAAACAACTAAGACCATAAGCGTATGAGCATATTTTTGGTATGTACTTTAGGTCTCCCACGGATGCAATTTGCGGGTGCTTGTTTATTTATGTAAGTACAAGTTTCTAGGTTAGTTTAACAAAAGAAGCATTTGATGCGCACATAAGTCAAAAACATGTAGAAAAACATGCTTACTCAAAGCGATGACGATGACAGTTGTATTGAAATTTTTATCTCAACACACAGCTGAGATATTTAGAGTGGCCCACGTCACCTCACTCTCCCCTATATATTTTTAAATTTTGAAATATTAAATTTTGTATGTTTTAATATTTCATTTTTAAAGTTATTCAAATTATCTATGATGAAAACGAGTGAAACCGTTTCTAAAATATTTCGAAGATCTCAGCAAAATACTAAAAATGTATCAAACTAGTCTACGTTACGGTTGACGTAATAAGTAAATGAAATAAATAAATAAATAAATGAAATAAATACTAAAAGTCTCGAACACTAAATGTCCACCAGTTTTGAAAGCTGAATTCCGAATATTACTTTTGATTTTGTTTTTAATTTGATTTATGGATCACAAATGCAACACAACTTTAGTAACAAAGGCATAGTATGGATTTTTTACAAAAATTTTCGAAAAAAGTAAGGGAAAGATAAGAGCAATTTAAGTTCTTTGAAACTAAGCGTTAAGCCAGATGAAGTCAGAAAATGTTCAGGAGATTAGTATTGCTCAAACATATCCTGAATACAGAATTTAGAACATCTGACAAATGTTCTAGAAGTATGTACCAAATCATACAATCACTTATGTCATACTATTATATTTTTGGTAATTATAACACTGATTATAGTTTAGTTAATTTAGAAATGGGACAATTACGAATGCGTGTAGGCCTGAAAGTGACAGACGTGTTTTGAGGATGAAAATTTTTAAGAAATATATAATGAAAAAATATTTTATTGTAAAAAGTGTTTGTAATTTAACTGATCAATTCCTGGGAGAAAGGAAAGAAGCATCCTTAGCTGCGTTTCGCACAAGACGTGGAATTGAGAAGCTATCAGAAAAAATTTCGATGAAAGGAATCTCAAGTATTACGGTATCAACCATACGAGGGAAATACACAACGCGTGCGTGGTTTATGAAGTTCTAGAATGGAGAACGGTAGGATGAAGATTCAGAAGGCCGTCACAAAGTTCTAGGAAATCTGAACAAAATCTAAGAGCTAAGTATTTTTTGTGGTTTTTCGATGAATGATGCAATATTATTCTTATGTTATGAATAGCCCGAAAAGTTCCTTCGACATCATGATTATCTGATTTTATTTATGGTGTTTGAAAAAACTGTATTTCAACTTTTTAAAGATATTTCTGAGAAAAAATATCAAACTCCCGAAACAAAACCCTTTAATTAACTGAAATGATGTCAATGATTTCCAATAATGTAAAATGATTCGTGAATTGATTTGTTGATTGATTTGATGAATTGAAATTAGAAATGTGTTTTTTTTTATCAGAAACAACAAAGCTTGACAGGCAACAACTATTTTGCTAAACAGTTTTTTTTTTGCAACACAAGTCATTTGGTTTTGAAATGGTTTATTGAAAAATTTTGTCCGTTATTGAAATTGGAATATATTGAATTTCTTTGTTAAGATCTTTGTCAATCACTTAGTAGCAATCATTGGTGACGTGGAGCTTATTCTACCGAACCACACCAACAATCGTGGATTTCAAAATGTCTATATTCATTGCAAATCATTAAAAAATTTCAATTTTTTTTTTTAAATCTGTCATTGAAACAATCCCAGACAACCAGAAGTCGTATTTTCTTTTGCAGATTACATCGTATAGAATGTTATTTATACTCATTTTCGTATATCTGTACCTACAATGTGCGGTCCATGCATATTCTTTATCGTTTTTTAAAGCATTGCATGATTTTATTACGACAAGAAGAGAGACTCGTAATTATTTACATATCAACTCGACCTTTGTGTACGACAATTCGCAAAAAATCCGTGAAACTACCGATATACGGTGATCAGCCGTGACTGAGAGATTTTGTCGTGCTATGCATAAATAATTCGAAATAAAAAACGTATATAACTGCATTGATTCGTAATAATGGGCATGCAATCGCATGTCTGATTTTCGTAAAACGTATTTGCTGACAATCGTAAAAGAATACAAAAAAGTTCAATAAAATCGTTTATGATAATGGGACATCAATGATTGGAATCGTATTAAAGGAGGCTTCAAAATGTTGGGCTAATTTTAGATCATCGATGACGTGTTCTACGATTTAAAAGATCTAAGTTATAGAAATATACGATTTGCTTTTGGTTTAATGCCTTTGAAGCAAATCCCCTTGAATTTATAATTCCAGATAGCGTCGAGGAACCATCATGAGCTGCAGATCGTATGGTCAGGGGATCAAGCCCAGGTACTAACAATAACTTCATGAACGTTGAAAAAAATCAGCAATCAGGCAAATAATAAATTTGTACGATATAAACCTGAATTTGACAGCAAAAAACGCATTTCTTTGAAATAATCTTATTTTTATTATTTTTGGGGATGAATTGGTTGGGGATGCATTTGAGCGTCAATTGGTTTAAAGTAAAAAAAAATAATAATCTTATTTTTATTCAACTGACGAAAAATGAGAGCCCTGCATTCAAGTCGCAAAAGACGACCAAATAAGTCGTCAAACTTTCCATATTGTTACGAAAAATGTCGTATATTACAACCTCAATCATCTATTTGATGATGTAAATTGTCATAGTATATTCCAAAAAGAATCAGGGTAGTCGTTAATAATGCGCATGACAAGTCGTGCAAATCGTAATTTAATACAATCCAAATCAAGAATATGTTTGCTAATGTACCTATATGGCCTCCAAAATGATACGTATATACTGGTTTTGCTACATTTTATACGATATGTTTACACGTATATTTGCACGTATACTTGCGTTGCAAATCCGATATACCCACTAAATGGTTGTCTGGGGTTTTTTGAGATGCCGAAAGCTTTCAACAGGAACTAATAGGAGTTAGGAAATAATTTTAAGGTTCACCGTAACACTAGTCAAAAGTGTCTCCAATCAATTCCTTTAACCCCTCTCCCAACCAAAATTGTTTTGCTAGGATGCAGAGGTAACCTCGGTCCTAAAGCACAAAATAGATCTTTCATCCTTTTCTCTTTCTTCCAATCTATCTATTGACTACTAGGACGTGGCCGGCGCCGTTATTGACGTTAAAAGAGAGAGCATCAGTTTTGTGCAGTGTGAATGAGCTGCTAATCCCAAGCACCATTCATTTGACCTCTGATTAAAATTGATGGCCTCGGTCAATCACGGAGTAGCAACCATTGGCAATGTGGAACTTGTTCTACTGAGCCACGCCAGCGATCGTGGACCTCGAAGCGATTGTTATCATAATATGTTTTTGGAACAAGCAATGCATACATTTTCTAGAACCATGCACTTCGGGTTTTACGGTTTAAGGTGGATGTGAGTAGTTAATCAAGCTAAGCTAAGCTAAATGGGACAATTACGAATGCGTGTATCTCAAAAACCCTCCGTTTGATCGAAATACTTTCTATGGAGGTTATAAAGGTAATTTTATTATGATGCATGGAAAAATTTCGTAGGTTGCAAAATATACATTCAAAAGTACTTTTTTTAAGCTTTTAAAAAAGGCGAAAACCAAAGTTTTGCTTTGAAAATTGTAGTTTTTTTTCCACAGGAGTATTTAGAGTCTGGGCAAATCATTTTTTTTTTTTTCAAAACAACCAGCAAACATATACTTTAATCTGCAAAGGAAATTGTCACGACCAGAAATATCACAGGATTCAACCGCTAGAATTTGTTTGAAATAGAGTTTTTGCATAAGTTTTGTCGTCCATCAGAAATCACATGTCTCATTGCCTCGATACCGGCTATACACCTTACGATCTCTGAAACTAGCAAAAAAAATTTGTTTCAGGTTAAGTTTTAATGACTTACAGCTAGGCAACACTTTAAGCTTATCGGAGAAAAATTTGCGGGTCATTTCAGCGATCTACACTTAGTTTATTCAATATTAAAAATCCTTAAATGAGCCTTGACTTCCCTGATGACCCTTAACCGTAGTTGCCGATCATGTCCTTCACTCAAACGCACGATTTGAATTTTGTGAACATTGCAGTGTTTGCAAGTTTTTCCACCACTCACGCACAGATTTTTTGAAAAATCAACGGTTTTGTCAGCTATCGATTTGATGATGGTGGATTTTGAAGAAGGTCGAATAGTACTTTTTACAGGCAACAAAATACTGTCCAAATTTTGTATGTCCGATAACTTGAAAATAAGCTATCAGCAAAAGAAAGTGACCCATTTTTAAATAAACTAACCTTCATATTCTAATGATAAGAAAATGGGATCAAGAGACCTTCACAGAAGTGATAGAAATTCTGTTATAGAGTACTTTGCCTATATTACATGAGCCAAATTCAACGAAATAAGAAATCCTGATATGTCTACATCGATGTCAATCCGAGAAATTTTGAAACAACCTGCTTTTTTTAAATAAATAAATAAGAGATTTGAGACACACCATATTACTTTTAACATTCAATTATGTTGTCTGCCCGCATGGTGCAGTATTATACAAAATCGATCATCATTATCTTCTTCCCAATTAAGACACCCAAAAGATTCCCTTGAAATAAATTTCTTGAGTTCCTTCAGAAAAATTATTTTAAATATTCTAAAGTGAAATCTCTTGAACAAATCTAAAGGTTGGATATTTGAATTAAGAAATTAGTTGAGACTTCTTTTGACAATCAATTTTGATGCTTGTTTTCTTGAATTTCTTGAAAAAGTTAAAGGGTGAGTGCTCCTAGTTTGGACCTAGAGCCTACTTTAGTCCTAATAAAATGCCGCAAATTGTTAATAATTCATTTTGATAACGTGGGATGAAGATACCCGTATGCACACAACGAACTCTTATTCTTCCTGGATCCTACCATACCGCTTTTTGCCATAAAAAGTCTTTCTTATACAATTTTTAATGTTTTTAAAAATGAGCTCAATTAGTGGGGCGGGTTTTGTTGGATAAACAATAAACATATTTTCAAGAATCTAAAGTGGGCAATATTAACATCAAAAAATGCTATGCTATGGTACTACTTTTAAATACTGTAACTGTTTCCGTTGTCCATGTGTTTTCTTATTTCATTGAATTCAAGAAATTTTATGTTTTTCGGTGTAGGAATTAATGCTTCTTCAATTAACGCCATGAGGGTTTTTATTACTCAGCTCTACAAACCATTGGCTAGTTTTTGTATAAATATATCTACCACTATTGAACTTGTAAATTAGTTCTAAAAATAAACTGTTAGATTATTTTCGCAGGCGTTGTCGCTCGCCGCCGAAACCTGTAATAGAAAAAAATAATTAAGTAAATCTTTTTATGATTTTTTTAAATTATTCAAAGGTTATTCAATCACATTCTATAGTTCACTCTAAAAACTAAATTCAATCGAAAATAGATGGCAATTCTGATCAATTTTGTTTAAATTGCAGCTCGAGATTTATAGACATGAAATTAAATGTAGGAGTACTCAATTGAAGAGTATCTCATTTTCGTATGAATTTTCTTTTATCTTTCTTAACAGCAAAACGTTTTAGTTTTATTACCTTGTCTGTGGCTCTATTTTGAGCCCACTGTGGATGCAACCTGTTTGCACTGTATCCGTGAGATGTTGGCATTATTTGAAATCCATTTTCAGAATTAGTTAGTGAATCCTGCTCAGTATCACAATTTCTCAGAGAATGCATCGAATTATGAGATCTGCTCACGATGTCTGTGAATAAGTTAAAACATACCATCATTAAACGATAAAAAATAAAAGTTTATTAAGACTGTCGTAACATGTCATAATCAAAAAGAAGCCTTACAACATAATAAAAATGAAATTGGAATTCATTTTTGTTCTAAAGCGTGTTTTTCATTGAAATTTCTGCCATACTTTCAAATCAGTCGTTTTTGTGACGTCACAAAAATCTAATATGGCTCTCGGCTAGACTGCCCCAAATTTGTACGGGAAATTCAAAACCTGTGAAATGTTATGTGCTGCAGGTTTAAATTGATCCTAGGCCTAGTAGAAGATCTCATGCCAATTTTGGGCCAGATCGGCTCAACGACCCTGAAGTTTGTATGGGATTTTGAGACATTTTTTTCGGGAGAAACATGAAAAACCGGGTTTTCATCAATAACGTTGGTTTCCTTCGGCTGATTTCTTTTAAATACGGGTTTTCTTAAAGCCCATATTATGACAAATATTTCATCCCAAGACTGCATTTCATTAGAGTTAAGATAAAGAAGTTATTAGTATTCAATAATTGACTAACTTTTTTAATGGTGGTATTCATCACTGTTAATGAGTCGGGACGTTCGAACTTATTGACGCCTCATTAACACTAGAAAGACTGCACCAGTCAAAATGACTGGTTGGACACTTTGTTTGTCGAATATCTTTTGCATACTTCGCTTTAAAAATTCGCAAAAAATACGACTTTTCATGAATTTTGAATCTCTACAAAACTGTGTATTTTTTATTTCATTAACTCTTTTAGTAAGCGAGAAAAATTTCGCCATGGACACTCGGACCGTGACCAGTCAAAATGACTGGTAAAATTCACAACCCTATAACTCAAACAAGATAAAAAATTTTCGCTTTCTTTTGGTTTCATTTGCAAGCTACATTCAAGACAATGAGTCCTAGTTGATTTATGGTGGGCAGAAGTGTGTCATTCGTTATGAAATTATTGATTTTCGATGCGGAGTCGTGAAGATTTGAAGAAAAAGTTATCGGATTGGCCGCTGTGTGGCGCTTCAAGCACTTGACTCCCAATTTTTTTTGGTCTGTTTTGTTGCTCAACTATCATCAAACTTTCTGTCAAAATTTGGCGAAATTTCATCAAGATTTGTAAAAGTTATGTTAGATTTAATACATGTCCATTCGAGTAATCGAGTAGTTTTAGGTGATAATTATGTTTTATACTAAACTAGAATGAGTAAAATTATTATGAATTGAGTACTTATTTATTCAAATTTGAAGATGTCAGCTATGAAACTGAATAATTAACATGATATTTCAACATGGGTGCACGATATATTCTTATATGTTGGTTATCCACCATGGGTGCACGGATTCACCGCAGTTTCTGCCCAAGTATGTATTCACTTGCATTCTTAGATTATTAGGCTCGACAAATTTCCAATGCAAGTTCACTTACAGGTATTCCTGATTGAACATTCTTATTATAAGAGGAAATACATCTTACCTGTCGGCAACTTTTGGGGTTTGAACCCAAGAATTTTCATGCCGATACAAGGAATCGAACCCAGTACGCCTGGCATACCTATACCAGACTCGCGCCAGCCTATCTAATAGACCACATCGGATGCGGATATTTCAACATGGGTGCACGGAATGGCTGCAAATTCACCGTTGTAAATTATATAGAGAAAAATAGTTTTCAACTTGCTTCAGAACACAACATATTTTTGAGTTAGACATGATAGGTATTTGAAATACAATATTTGTCAATTTAAATACTTTTAAAGAAAAACAAATCAACGTGTAAATTTGACAATGTTGATTCATTATTTTAATTTTCACTGTTTTCCGTCGCACGACATAACTTGATGCATATAATCCTTAAAACTCACTCGGTCCATGGTAACCGTTTTCTAATTTCTTGGATGTTGATCAGATCTTATCAGATAAATGTACGATTGCAAAAACCTGTTTTGCAATAAAAAATAAATAAATTTACTATTTCAAGATAAAATTGAAATATTTCTTTTCCAGGAATGAAAAAGCGGAACTTTAAATAAAAATCGTTATTTAAATCATTATGTCTGAACATGAAAGACATGGTTTCGACTTTGGTTTAGTTAAGATTTGTGAAAAAGGTTTTTCAAAAATTTGCAAAAAGTTCAATATTTGATTAAAACGCGGTGAATCCGTGCACTCATAGTGAAAAACCATGTATTTAACACAAATTTTTATTTGAATCTATAAAAGTCTTTATTCTTTACCTTTAGCATGCAAAACACTTGATTTTGGATGAATAGCGGTGAATCGGTGCACCCATGGTAAATTGCTCTACATATATAAAAAATATGTTCCAAAACCTACAATATCAGGTATAATTTATAGGCATCGGGTTGAAAAATTTCAGAGCGATGGATGCTAGAAAATATCTACTAAAACAAAACTGAAGTGAAACCGTGCACCCATGGTCAATACCCATAGCCATCCAACATGATTTTATAATAAGATTGATAATGTGTTTTAATTTTTTGGTTATTATTTGAAATATTCATTTTATGACATACACGCATTCGTCAACTATGCCAAAATGAGGTGATTCCGTGCACCCATGGTGAAAAAATATTTCCATTTTATAACAAAAATGATATCGAGTAAATAACAAAACAATTTCAAAAGAAAAAAGTTTAAAATATTATGATAGAAAAAATTTCCCCTTTACCAGTCATTTTGACTGGTCACGGTCCGAATCCTATATTCAATTTGCCGGTCCTTCTAGTGTTAACAGTGATGAATACCACACTTGAATAAGTTAGTCGATTTTTGAAGCCTTATATCTTCTGTATCTTAACTTTAACCGAAATACAGTCTTCGGATGACCTATTTGTCATAACTTGAGCTTTAAGAAAAACCTTATTCAAAAGAAATCAACCGAAGGGGATCAAAGTTATTGATGAAAAACCGGTTTTTCATGTTTCTCCCCAACAAAATGTCTCAAAATCCCATACAAACTTCAGGGTCGTTGAGCGACCCTTTCCCGTGATCCGATCTGGCCCATATTTGGCATGAAATCTCGTACTAGGCATATGATTAATTTTAGCTTACAGCGTATAACTTTTTCAAAAGTTGGGTTATTTGGGATTTGGGACACTCTACTCTCGGAACCGCCTTATTGAAATATTCCTTGGTGTAGGGCAGGATAACTAGATTCCTTAGGTATACCTACTACTACTACTCTATTGCTTGCTTGTGTATTTCTAATAATAACAGAAATTCCGCAGAAACGTAAGAACAATTTTAAAAATATTAGTTTTCTAGCAAAACTACTTATTTTGAAATTCTGCAGAAAATATAAAAATGTCCACCAAAATATTTACAATGTATTAAGCGCTTATGCGGATGGAAAAACCAAAAAAAATTTACGTGGATTTTTTATCGAGTTAAAAAAAACTCTTCGCCAAATTCTCTTATAACTGGAACTTTTTGTAGGATCTAAAGTAAAGAAGCATTCATTACAAATTGTAACATGTTTTTTTTTATTTTTTTTAACAACTACATTTGAAAAATGCTTTCTGAAATTAGAGTATTTTGCTGGAATACTGCTTAATTTTCCAAGAAAATCTTACCCGTAGTCAGACTATTGAAAGCTTTTGAACATCAATGTTACTAATTGCCACACAAGTTATTTCAAAGAATGCAACTGATTAGGTACTTATTTGAACAAAAAGACCCCTCAATTTTCCATAAATTGTTATTTTGATTCAAATCCCATAGATATCGTTCGAAATTTCAGAACTATTTTTGACTATTTGTTTACACGTCTCGGTCGATTGAGGTTATCATCTATCTATTTTGATCAGGAGCTTTAAACCTTTAAGAGAGTTCTGCATTAAACAGGTTTACCAATTTCATCAAACTGAGCATGCCAGTTTTTTGCCGAAAAGTAAAAAAAAAAAAATGCTGCAGCGAATTTCTATTTGCCTGACCTGGCTTCTGACTGCATATTTCAATCTTCTCGCAAATCTGGTACTGAAAGCTGGCATATTAGTTTAAGAACTTATTCTGAGGTCTTAATCTAAAACCTTAGTCTGAAATCTCTTCATCCAAAACCTAGAATCTTGGCAATCCGGATCTTTGAACCCAAATCTGAAACGGATTGAGAATTATAAGCTAAAATTTATTTCTGCTATATGAATTTATTCGTATCGTGGGGATTTTATATAATTTTTTTTGTATTTTTTTACTTGGTCGACCTTCAACACATCTAGACGCTATTAAGGTTTAAAATAATCATAATCAATGTTATTATTTACGTACCCATGCTTAATCTATGTGACTTACCTCTTATTGTAGCTGTATAAGATTCATGATCTCGTTCAAGACTGGCGGCCAAGATAGTTGAAGCACTGGCGCTTAGAGAACTATTCGATCCTCGTGCATGAGACGGTATTATTCCTATGTTACAATTGCTAGGTTTATTGGGCAGTCTATCGTTGTTGATTAACATAAGATTGTTGTTTTGCGGTTTGCACCATATTTTGAAAATATAAGTAAATGCAGCGATAATCGCCGATACGAACAGAACACTGACGATAGCCAGAGTACTAATTATTCCTGTTGACCACTTCAATGGAGATGTGTGAATTTCTTCGAACTGAATCATAAGCGGTACTGTAGAGGTCTTTGGAGGAATTCCAGAATCAGTTGCTATAAGGTGTAAGTAGATCGAAGGTCTATCCCTAATGACGTTATTCAGCCACAAATCACCTTTCTTATCGATACGGAACATTTCGGAAAATTTTCCTTGTATTGAATATGAAATTTTATCATTGACATCTCCATCTGCTGCTTCAATTCTTCCTAAAAACATGGGCGTTGAAGCATTTACATTGCTTTTCAGCGTGAATGTGTACTGCGGCTTTCGAAACCTTGGTTCCCAATCGTTAACGTCTATCACTTCAACTGTTACGTCTGCATAGTCTTGAAAGTTACTGTCAGATAATTCTATCGTGAAAGTATGCAAAATTCTTGTTTCGTAATCTAACCACTTTTTCAAAAATATATTACCATTGTTATCTATCGAAAACCATTGGAGCTCTGACTCGTTCATTATTTTAAACCTTACATATGGTGAAGTGTTTACAAAATCGAGTGTTAGTATTTTTCCTCCTGGTCCATAATTTTCTCTTATCTTCACTCTATATTTCAATTGTCGAAAGTTCGGTTTTTTTGGAGCCTTGGAAGAAAGTGTAGAGATAATAATTGTACTAAGAGCGTATTTGTCTTGATTATCTGCTTGAGTTGCTTTTATAACTAGGGTTATGCTATTTGATGTATTCAATGGTTTTATGACCTGTATCTGTCCGCTTTTGGAATCTATTTTAAAACTACTCGAAAAAGATGATGGGACAATCGAGTATACAAGAGAGGCATTTAATCCCGCATCTTGGTCTTTTGCATTGATTTTTTCTGGTGTTACGATTATTTGACTGTTATTTAAAACTGATCCGTAGTAAACATCGCTAAAAAACTTTGGATTTTGATCATCCGCGTCTAAAACAAAAACTGTCAATGAAGTATCTGAAAACTTTGGAGGAATTCCCTGATCTTGAGCTCGTAGTTTCACGGTGAAATTTCGTAGGCTTTCATAATCTAGTTCATGCTTCAAAACTAAAGTTCCCTCTAATGGAGATATAAAGTCAATAAATTTTGAGTGGGGGCCTGGCAAAACTTGATATTCGACTGTAGAATAGGGACCAGGCTGGTCTAAGTCAACTGCTCTGACGCCTTGCAAAATTCTGTAAAGAGATTGGTACTTTAATATATTTATGCAACAAATATTTGATGACCCTTGGATTTGTTATTGTTACGCTCGTAATTTTATTCTGCGAGTTTGAGAGGTTTTTCAAATAATTGTACGTGCACCTCTTATTATAAGATTTAAAATTCTTAGCTATTATAGGTAATATAAACGCATAATTGGGTCGTTATTTGTCTTCTAGTAATTTAGGGTGGTTTTCATGTCTTTTTCGTAGAATGACGTCTGTTAGAGTCGTTTTGACCCTACTTCCCTGCGCTAGCTCAACAGGGGAAAATGTATTGATCACCGGAGAAATTTTACAACAATTACAATTAAAACTATGCTTCTTGGGCGGACTTTTAAAACCTATTTGAATTTTACAAAAACGAACAACAAGAAGGAATAATTTTAGATTTTAGGGAATGCACTTTAAATTAAGACGCAACAATTTGGATGAAGAAAGACCATACATAATTTTTATTTATGAAACTAAGAATTTCACGTTTCTTTCTGTGTTACGTGTTCTTTATTTTTGGAGGGGTCAATGACCCAAGAGAAAATAAGGTAATATTTCGGGATTTTAATTTTTGATTTAGTACTTGCGCATTTATTCACTGGTCTCGATGCGGCCGTTCTCGGTGGTCGACTCGTTGGGGGACTGGCTAGGACGTCGGACGGGATCAATGGCGAAAGCAGGAACAGGGCAATTACAGGAACCAGGTCGAATTGCACGATGAGCAATTCGAGCAACAACTCGGCCTGTTGGGCGTAGGCCTACGTTTCACTACACGGTCCGGGGAGCGTTCTTTGTGCACTGTCACCACGCGAGTGTCTCACTCTATCGAGGGGCTTTAGCTTTTCGGTCGGCCCTAGAACACACGGACGGAATTCCCACCAGGCCTCACCACAGCGCGGAGTGCCCCGAAGGGGGTTGTAACGGGTTGGGGCACTTTCACTGGCACGACCTGACGCACTCACGGGACACCGGTGTGTTCATAGAATTGCTGATGATGATTAGCAGCACTGGGGGAATTCAATTGTTCCGAGGTCCACTACACGGAAGCCGCCTCGACCGACTAGCTGGGGAAAAACGAAGTGTAGTCTTCCAACTAGCCGTTGATTTTCTTCCGGGTCACTGCCGGAACACTTTTAACGGGGAAAGGGGTCAAAGCCGCCTAATTACGGGTTGAAACGTAAGGGTCACGTTGAGTGTGTGACGTCGCTGTTGCAGCTCAACCACGGACCGGAACTTGCATAAGAAGCCTCGCGTCTTGCGAGCTCCTTCTATTTATACCTTTTCTGCCTCTGATTTTAGCCCTGTTCCCATTTCCCGTCGGTGATGTTCTCGTCCCCTTCGATGACAGCAACATGACAGGAACAATACAGGAACTGACATATAGAGGGCTGGTGTCTTTTCGAACAAAACATTTTATGGCGTGCGTTCCATAACAAAATATATTAATCTAACAAAACTAAACCTAACAAATAACTAACTAAATGAATAATAAATAAATAACGCGAAAATAAATAAATAAATAAATAACGAAGAATTTAATAAATTAATAAATAAATAAATAAACAAAACTAAATCCCTAAATGACACCAGCCGATTGCTATTAAAATTAGAACAAGACACCACACAAACATGAGATATCTTATCCTAATTTTAGACATTTACGAACAATAATTTTTATTTACAATATTTACAAAGTTTTCATCCAAACTGGCCCAAAAATCACAATTTTTATTGTAACCATTAAATGAATGGTTACAATCTTCCCGGAGTCGGGGGTGAAAAAACCCGAGGACCAATGCATTGTGGTGGCTCCCTTAGTCTTAAAATCGCAACATATTCTAGAGTAATTTAGTCATAGCCAACCAGAGGAATCTTCCCATGTCGTCGATTCTAATGCCGGGTCACAACACACCATGTGTAATCGCGTAACCTACCGCCGCTCCCTTAGCATTAGAATCGCAACATATTCTAGGGTAATTGGGTCATCATTGCAGAGGAATCTTCTCACGTAGACGATTTTAAGGCTGGGTCACTAAACACGGTTGCAAAGGTCCTGTCTCGAACGAGGGTTTTTTCCTTGGGTTCTCCGCTGATTAACTTCACAGAAATGTAACGGAATATCCTCATAGCCATTGTGAAGTAAGAGTGCAAGCGCTTCACATACCGTGGCTCCCTTGGTCTTCAATTCGCAACATATTCTAGAGTAATTGAGTCATATCCAAGCAGAGGAATCTCCTCATGTTATCGATTCTAATGCCGGGTCACTATGCACGGCAGGAATTTGCGCCTTACCTACCGCGGCTCCCTTAGCATTAGGATCGCTACATTAATTTGTTCATGCTTGCAGAGGAATCTTCTCACGTAGCCGATTTGAAGACGGGGTTACAAAGCACGGTAACAATGGCCCAAGATTTTTCCCGAAAGACGCCCATTTCTGTTCGTTCTTCAACGGAGTCATCCCGAACTAGTCGCCAAAACAAAGTCTTCCCTCCACCAAATCACGAGTCCATAATAGGAATTACTGATCACTGACTACCATTTTGCGTCATCTCAAAAAAAGTTTCCCTCTTTCTCTCCTCTGATCCAAATCGTTTCTCAAAACCAAAAGTGTCCCCCCCAATCATTCAGTGTGCGATCTCGTCCAATAGGCTCTCAGAAAATTAAGAGATCATAAATTGCCAAGACACCTCTTATCAAATGTTTTTCAATACCAGATTTGCATCGACGAGGGATTCATTTCCGTATTTACCCTAAATTAGCCTTAAATAAATAACTAAACTACCTATTGCTACCTTAATCACGCATTCTTTCTTCATTCATCCGACTAGTATTTTCTTTCGTTCCTTAAATCATTCATACTACCGTTCATGCTATCATTCAACCTTCAAGCCCTACAACTAACATCAAACACTTAATAACATTATTACGAACAAAAAACTTATATTAATTCATCAGTTTCAGTTCGTGCAACTGAAACGATTGATTTTATCATAAGAATTACCAACTCGAAACGTTATTTCATTTATCGCTCAATTTTGAGTGCAAAATAGCGAAATAACGCAGAAATGGGTTTAATCTTTCATCGTGTGCAAACATCGCACTAACTGGCTGCGTCCTGAGCCAAACTGAACGAAACTCGCTTTCGTTGATGATGACTGCTGGTGATTGATGATGACGGATGATGACGTGGCAATCAAACGTCATTCATTGATGCATGGGGATAACTGTAGTTTTGATTTCTCTGCATGCGGTGGACGATAGAAGGAAGAGTAAGTTGAGAAAATTTGTATAATTGTTGCCTTTTAGCTAATAAACCGTTGTTTTTAGGGAATTGAGAGGCGTGATAAAATGGATCCAGTCGAGAAAGCCTGCTGGGCGCTTCCTAGATGCCGGCTACCCAGGTAAAATTCTACTTTGCGTTTTTCGATATGCGGGTTACATTGTTGGTTTTTTTTTTTTCAGGTGTCAGCAAATTCCCGCGGATACGATACGGAAGGTTGGAGTGCTTCTCGGATATTTACGTACCTTGGAGTGGAGAAATGGTTTGTCCATAGAGGAGACGGCTCCTGCAAGACAGATTTGGAACATCCTGCTTCCCCGTCGTCGTCTCATAGCGAGGCTACCTTCCTATTACCATTTGGAATCCTTTTCCGCGATACGTAGCCAAAGTGCGATTCAGTCCGATGAACAATCCGGTGAGTGTGATGACTCCGTCCCGGTTCAGCTCTCCCTTTAGCCAGCTAGCTCGCTAGTTTGAGACGGGTTTGAAGGATGATAAAATCGGTGAAGAAATTCTTGTTTACCATTTGTAAATGCTAACGGAAAATCTACCCTTATTGCAGTACTCGAGAAGGGTATTAATTGCCACCTTGAATGAAACTATGGCCATGGATGAATCAGTCAATCAACAGAGCAGGATAGATTATAAACTGAACCCGCGAATAGTTTTTTTTTCCTGTGGAGGAGGAAAAGCGATATGCTCAATGTACCTTCCGCCATGGTACCCTGGACCAGCATTCAATCCTCAGCCCGATGTCCATCGAGGAGGTCAATTGGTACGTGATTTGAACCGTGCAGGATCGTGAAAATCACGCTATCCTACTTAAAGAGTTCGTCTCGATGAAGCAATTGCTATCGTTTTTCCAAGAGCAGAACAAACGAACTAAGGTGGAGCTTAATGTCAAGCAGGATGGAGACGGTGATGACGAGGAAACTGCTTCTCCCGGTCACCTTTGGATAGATAATTCCGGGTGTTGGTTGAAAGGTGTCATGGTGAGTTTTCTTTTTGTTATTTAATTTTTCCTTTTTATTATAATTTTGCGAATTATGCTATGCTGGCTTTATATGGGCTGCGGGCCAAACTCCTAAGTCCTTGCCATTTAAATCTTCAAGTTCGTACGAGGATGTGCCTCGTACGCTCTTTACTCGGCAGGGCAAAAATTGCGGACCATACTTGGAATTATAACTTTCCACCGCGTTGGAAAGCTTCATATTCCTTCGGTATACCAATTGCCCTTTTGCAAACGGTTTTGCCGGGCGAAGTCGCAAATTGTACGTTCGTTTTGAACTCGCGTACGCCTTGGCAAGATTCTTCTTTACATGTTCGTAGATGTCCCTGAACAGTGTTTTGCGTCGCTCCTCAAACTGCTCGGAAGAAAGATTTTGATCGTGACGTGCTA
This sequence comes from Uranotaenia lowii, assembly GCF_029784155.1. Lineage (NCBI taxonomy): Eukaryota > Metazoa > Arthropoda > Insecta > Diptera > Culicidae > Uranotaenia > Uranotaenia lowii. The sequence goes on along the minus strand of NC_073693.1, from coordinate 184,049,652 downwards.
GGCGATAATCGTTCCCCAGTTCCGCATATTCATGCCCGTGAACGATGAAATACGGTGTAAATCCAGTGGGCATGTGAACGCTGGTGTTTAAGATCATTTCTAGTTCGGCGATTTTCGTGTCCCAAAGCCGCTGATCCTCTTTCACATACGTGCGGATAGCAGCGTTGATGGTTCGATTTACTCTCTCTACGGGGTTCGCCTGCGAATGATATCGTGAGTTCAACCAATGTGTTATTTTGAATTGATCAAGCAATGACTTGAATTCTTTCGAGAGAAAACTAGAACCGTTATCGGTTATAATTATCTCAGGAACCGAATTCTTCATGAACCATTGATCTTTCAAAATAACGCACAGGCTTGAACTAGCGATTTTCTTCACAGGCTGAACTAAGACCCATTTCGAGAAGTAATCCGAAACCACCAACAAATGCTGATTGCCCTTATGACTTCTGGGAAGAGGGCCGATAAAATCCACCGAGATTATCTGCCAGGGACGATCTGCCAATCGCATTTTACCCATTTCGGGTACCATTGCGACATTGGAGGGCTTTACCTCTTTGCACGTTGAGCATTGCCGAACAAAATTCCTAATTTCGGCCGCCATCCGAGGCCAGTAATAACGCTGTCTTATCCGTGCTAGCGTTCGCTCGTATCCGGAATGAAATGACGAGTTATGGGATTCTTCAATTATTTTTGGAATATTCTCCGAGCGTGGTATCATCTTCCATTCGAAATTCGAATCGTGTGGGAAGTCGGGTACAGAGATATACTTGAACAGATTACCATTTTCGACCCTAAAATCGACAAATTCCTCCGGTTTACTCACAACTTTATGCATCATGGAATCGTACCAAGTTGTAGGTGAGCCGTCAACTGTTGCAATGCTACGAGAAAGTGCATCAGGGACGACATTTTCTTTGCCTTTCCTGTGCACTATTCTCATATCATATTGCTGCAGATTGAGCGCCCACCGACTACAACGAGATCCGACTTTCCATTTTGCATTAAGGATGTGAGTAAGAGCGGATGAATCGGTAATCAAGGTGAAATGGTAACCCTCAATGTAACCCCTGAAGGCCTCGATAGTTAATATTGCTGCCAATGCCTCCTTTTCGGCAGCATGGTAATTTTTTTGTGGTGTGGTAAGTTTGTGGGAGTAGTATGCAATAATGCACTCTCCGTTTTCCTGCTGCTGCGTTAACACACCGGCTACTGCTACGTCGCTGGCATCGGTCTGAATTGTAAAAGGACGGCTGAAATCGGGACTTGCCAGAATAGGCGAAGAAATTAACAGCTCTTTTATGCAAACGAAAGCTGTCTCAGCATTCTCATTCCAACGAATCAGTTTGGACTTGGTTTGGAGTAGGTCTGTTAAAGCCGCAGTTGTCCCACTGAAATCTGGGATGAATCGCCGATAGTAATTGGCCATTCCTAGAAACCTCCGGAGTTTCGTGACCGTAGTTGGTCGCTCGTAGTCAAGGATTGCCCGTACCTTATCGGGATTTGTCCTCAAGCCTTCTGTTCCTAAAAGATATCCTAGAAATGGTACTTCGGATACCCCGAATCGCGATTTTTCCCGGTTGATGCTTAGGTTGGCTTCGCGTAGACGACGAGAGATCTCCGTAAGAAGCTGCACATGATGCTCGAATGTTTCTGTAACCACGATGATGTCATCGAGGTATACAAAAACATTCGGTTCCAGTATACCATGACCCAGTACGGAATCCATGATTTTGGCCAATGAAGCAGGACTGTTGACCAATCCGAAACACATCCGGGTATACTGGAACAACCCTTTTCCCTGCACACTGAAAGCTGTGTACCTCCGGGACTCTTTTTCCAAGGGAACCTGTAAGAACGCTTCGGACAGGTCTATTGTAGACAAATATTTTGCCTTTGGTAACTGACCTAATATTCTTCCAGGGTGGGGTAGAGGGTAAGCATCACGGACAGTTCTTTCGTTGATTTTCCGTGCGTCTAAGCAAAGCCGAACCTTGTTGGGTTTGATGACCGGCACACAATTCAACGACCAATCCGAATTGCTCCGTTCAATGATGCCGGCCTCGAGCAACCGCTCCAGCTCTACTGCTACCAACGCCTGCGTTTTTGGAGACATCACGTACGGGAATTGACGGACTGGTGGCTTGCCTTTGAATTCCTCCCTCAAGACGATCCGATGAGTGGCCATAGGAGTAATGGTGAGTTTACCGTGACCTGCTGCTAAAAAACTCGATTTAATCTCCTCTAATTTTCTTTCTTCTTCTAGCGACAAACAGTTGGAGGATGAAGAAATATTTTCCAGGACCGCTGCATTCACGGAATCCCCAGACAACATAGTGGGAACGATCTGAAATTTGGTCCAAAAGTCCATCCCACAAATGCAGTCGATAGACAAATTGGCCACTACCAGAGTAGTGATGACTTTGGTTCGTCCATCAAACTGGATAGGCAGAAAGGCCTGGCCTAAAATTTCCATCGAATCACCACTAGCTGACCGGAGATCCAGCGATTTGGTCAGTGGACTCAATGTTTCGTGCCTTGTCTTGCGGAAAACTCTCTGGTTAATCAAGGTGTAATTGCTGCCACTGTCTAGTAGGGCACAAACGGGAATATCATGAATCTGGATGTTTACAAATGGACGGTGATCATTTAGGAATGGATATGAAATATTGCAGATTTCAGTATCTGTGGAATAATAATGATTCGGGACCGTTTCCCAGAACCACGGAGGAGTTGACAAATTGTCAGAAGAAGTTACGCCTGGCGTTCCTGCGAACCGCGGTTTTGGCTCGCAGTACCGTGGTTTTTTAAACAGTACGGGCACATTGCAGTCGGAAATCCACGAAGCCCGCACTTGAAGCAGACAATGACGGGTGGTTGACGGCAAATTGCTGCATGATGTCCCTCTCGATTGCAGTTGTAGCACCGATTTGATGGAGGTGGCTTGTGATTGTTTACCACCATCTCCAGGGTGAGTTGAGGCTGCGACTGGCTGCCAGATGATTCCCCAACTGCTGTAGATTTACTGGTCATTTGCCGTGACGGGCCAGGTAAACTTTGCGCGAACTGGATCTGGTTCTTCGGGACAGCATTCGTTGTAGGACCTGCTGAACTACCCCTCGGATATGAATTAGAATTCTGCAATTGCTGAACCGGTAATACGAAATCAGAGTTTGACGGCTGCTTTTTGGTTTTAGTTGATCTATGCCGCTCCGTATCTTGGTCTTCGATCACGTGAACCGCCTTATCGGAGCCGAACACCTTGCTGTACGCTGAAAAATTAAGTGCATCAAGCTTCTGACCCGCTGAAAGTAAGGATTCCAAGTTCAAGATGGGGATGAAAGCCATGAACTTCTTGTAGTCCATTCTCATGTTTTGTTGGAGGATTTGGATTTTCTCGAATTCTGGTATAGGGACGCTCATCGTGCGGATCAGCTTCTCTACCTCGCTGTAGAATTCGTGAAAGGACTCCTGCTGCCGTTGACGCCTTTGGTACACCTTCATTTTGATGAGAGCGTCCAAGTCTGGGTGCATGTACGTCCTGCGGAGCTCGAAAACTAGGTGCTGCCAACTGACGAGGCGGCCCAGGGATCGCTGTGTCATGTACCATTTAAGGGCAGACCCAGAAAACAAATGTACAGCCGATTCAAAAAGCTCCTGATCGGACACCCTTTCAGCCATGGACAGAGCATAAACGACTTCCAGGAATTCATTCAGTTTCAACCCTTGATCATCTCCGCTGTACTTTGCAATATTCCATTTGGATACTGGCAAAGTATGCCGGGAATGAAAAGGTGTCTGAAACTGATGCGAAAACCCAGGATTCCCGTAAGGTGATCCCCAATGTCCTTGAGGTTGACCGGATGGTCCCTGGTACTGGCCTGGAAACGCGTTATATTGGAGCTGATGCTGAGGAGGATTCAGATTTGGACAATTGTTTGACCAGGAATTTGGCTGTCCGGCATTATGTGAGAAATTCACATTGGGAAGGGATTGATGGGGGTTAATAGGATTTTGATTGGTAGGAATGGGAAAATGGTTTTGAGGATTGCGAGGGTGGTTCAAATGAAAATTGGAAATGGTGGGCTGGTTGGACGGAATATTTGGAAGTTTATTCTCACTGTGGGACTGAGAACTATTTGCTGTAAGGTATGGATAAGGATTGGTAGTTTGATGGTAAGATAAATGTGGATGAGGATAAGTAGGATTAAGGGAAATTTGAGGGAAAGAATTGTTCTGAAAACTGGAGATAGCAGAAAAGTTTTCAGAGTGATTTCTGGAATCCCTTTCCAGTGGGTTCGAAACATTAAACACTTCTTGTTCCGTTTGAGTCTCAACTTCTCTTCCTTCTTTTCGTTTTGCCAATTCTTCTTCTAGGCCAACTATCCTCGCCTGCAAGCTGTGGATCCAATCCAGGTCGTCCTGGCCCAGAACAGAGGGTGATGGAAGCTCGACCTCCGTGTTGGTGTTAGCCTCGGTGATAGCTTGCGATGGATTTTGGACCACGATTTCCTGAGTTTCGATACCCGTCGGATCGTATCCAGATTGCATGAGCTGGACTAATTCCACCAACACATTTTGCATCTGCGTTAAAAGATTCGGTGAACCACGCGACGAACACAGAAGGGTAGCCACTCGTGTACCCACATGGGCTAGGCGGGCTAAGCAAATCCTTTTCTGTGATTCATCCGTACTGTTAGATTTCAAAAGTGTTTTTAATTGATTAAATTTAATTAGGCAAAGTTCCCGCTCATTCTCGGGATCCGTTCTTAGGCTTAAGGAACTTAACTTTAAACCGGATTCTTTTTCCCTTTTTAATGCATCTCGCAAACATTTTCTTTTCCGAGATAAATCCAACCCAGATAGTATCACGTCGCGACATTTGAGCTCTTGCTCAAGTTCATCTTCCTCCAATAATTCCACCCGCATGACATGATACCACTTCACCAAGCGATCTATCGCTTGATTGAAATTCAAGTCCTCCATCATTGACTAACTCTAGCTTAGTAAGTAATAAATTAACTAATCTGATAATTTTGGATATGTGAGCTGAAAAAGAAATATGCTACTTATGTGGGTGGCTTTGGGTTTTTTTAAACGCCAAGACGTAAGCAATATCTGGTATGAACACAACTAAATGCAAGATTAGTCTTGGCAAATATGAACTTATAATTTTGCTGTTGGATAAGAAGGTACTTTAGAATGGTTAGTAACAATTTCAGATTGATCAACAATTCGGGAGAAGAGTATGGTTTGTATAATAGTTATAATCATTCGCTGAAATCAGTGAATTTTCATCCCCAAAATTTCCTCGTGAAATTGACTTTGAAAAAACTTGCTTCAACGACTACGCGATTTTAATGAGGTTAAATTTAACTGAATTTCTCCGGGAGACCAATTAGAAAAAGGGATCTACTTCTGGTCTTGGAAGTAGACCACTTTTTCTTACTATTTAAAAATAGAAAGGATTAAATTTGATCAAAATTTTTACGTTGGGCGCCAATTGTTAGAGTCGTTTTGACCCTACTTCCCTGCGCTAGCTCAACAGGGGAAAATGTATTGATCACCGGAGAAATTTTACAACAATTACAATTAAAACTATGCTTCTTGGGCGGACTTTTAAAACCTATTTGAATTTTACAAAAACGAACAACAAGAAGGAATAATTTTAGATTTTAGGGAATGCACTTTAAATTAAGACGCAACAATTTGGATGAAGAAAGACCATACATAATTTTTATTTATGAAACTAAGAATTTCACGTTTCTTTCTGTGTTACGTGTTCTTTATTTTTGGAGGGGTCAATGACCCAAGAGAAAATAAGGTAATATTTCGGGATTTTAATTTTTGATTTAGTACTTGCGCATTTATTCACTGGTCTCGATGCGGCCGTTCTCGGTGGTCGACTCGTTGGGGGACTGGCTAGGACGTCGGACGGGATCAATGGCGAAAGCAGGAACAGGGCAATTACAGGAACCAGGTCGAATTGCACGATGAGCAATTCGAGCAACAACTCGGCCTGTTGGGCGTAGGCCTACGTTTCACTACACGGTCCGGGGAGCGTTCTTTGTGCACTGTCACCACGCGAGTGTCTCACTCTATCGAGGGGCTTTAGCTTTTCGGTCGGCCCTAGAACACACGGACGGAATTCCCACCAGGCCTCACCACAGCGCGGAGTGCCCCGAAGGGGGTTGTAACGGGTTGGGGCACTTTCACTGGCACGACCTGACGCACTCACGGGACACCGGTGTGTTCATAGAATTGCTGATGATGATTAGCAGCACTGGGGGAATTCAATTGTTCCGAGGTCCACTACACGGAAGCCGCCTCGACCGACTAGCTGGGGAAAAACGAAGTGTAGTCTTCCAACTAGCCGTTGATTTTCTTCCGGGTCACTGCCGGAACACTTTTAACGGGGAAAGGGGTCAAAGCCGCCTAATTACGGGTTGAAACGTAAGGGTCACGTTGAGTGTGTGACGTCGCTGTTGCAGCTCAACCACGGACCGGAACTTGCATAAGAAGCCTCGCGTCTTGCGAGCTCCTTCTATTTATACCTTTTCTGCCTCTGATTTTAGCCCTGTTCCCATTTCCCGTCGGTGATGTTCTCGTCCCCTTCGATGACAGCAACATGACAGGAACAATACAGGAACTGACATATAGAGGGCTGGTGTCTTTTCGAACAAAACATTTTATGGCGTGCGTTCCATAACAAAATATATTAATCTAACAAAACTAAACCTAACAAATAACTAACTAAATGAATAATAAATAAATAACGCGAAAATAAATAAATAAATAAATAACGAAGAATTTAATAAATTAATAAATAAATAAATAAACAAAACTAAATCCCTAAATGACACCAGCCGATTGCTATTAAAATTAGAACAAGACACCACACAAACATGAGATATCTTATCCTAATTTTAGACATTTACGAACAATAATTTTTATTTACAATATTTACAAAGTTTTCATCCAAACTGGCCCAAAAATCACAATTTTTATTGTAACCATTAAATGAATGGTTACACGTCAAATCTACACAATTCTATTCAACTTGCAATAGTAGGTTCAAAGTGTTTCTCTGGATGCTTAAAATCCTTAAAATAATCAAAAGCAGAACATTTTTCTGATGAATTTCATAATTTTTATAGAAGAATGGATGTATTTTTTTGAATCACTTTTTATCTGCCATTTGTTACACATGTAGACAGCTTTTCTAACAAATAAAAACTAAGAATCATTACAATTTTATCTGTTTTGGACTTCTCATTGAGGTCGCAGCCAAAATGGCCGTGTCCAATTTCAAAAATTGACCATATATACACCCAAAATTCAGCCTCTGTGCCAATGGCATGTAGTCAATTAACGCGACCGGTGCTGATTCGATTTGCTCCCACTGGCATTAATCTCCCAAGTTAACCGAATTGCGTATGTCTGAAAGAAACAAAATAAAAACGTTTGCACGTCCCTCCCTATCGCATCACAAGACGAAGAAGGATGGAAATAAATACCGGCCAACACCAGGCAGCCAGCGAACCGAGCACTGTGCGTGTGAATGTAGCAAAAGCAACAACAAAAATATCCTTCTAATTCAATCCACCGGCACCGGCAAACCACGGCCAAGCTAAGCTGTGCGTGTTTTTTTTTCGATTATAGTCGTTTTACCATCTTTATGGCATTCGCGACTTTATCAACGTTACAGTTGGCGGATCGTTATTGAAAAACTTATCCGGTACAACTGTGTTCGATGTTTACTCGCGGACATCGGCTCAGGAGACAACAGACTTTGCCAACTGAGCTATATCACAAGCCCTATAAGGGAACATCCATAAATGACGTAGCTTTTTTTGAGTTTTTATACGCCCCCCTCCCCCTTCGTAGCATTTCGTCACAAAGTCATAGACCCCCCCTATATAATAACGTAGCTTTAATAACCCCCCCCCCCCCCCCGCATTTTCAAAAATCGGTTTTTAATTTTTATATTTCTTATCAGCATTTTGCAAGAATAATACAAAAAATAACAAAAAAAGGGAAAGAAGTTATAAATGGAAGTTTAAAAAAGCATATCAATCAGTCAAAAAAAATCAAGCTACCTTTCAACAAACAGGATAGCAAGTAAGTATTCAATCAGTTGCTTCGGTCCAAATTATCTCCATTCGGGATTCCAATGAAATCATTGGGCAGCTTTCCTCCATCGTCTGTTCCGCTGGAATAAATACATCTGCGATGTAAGCTGCCTCCACTCACTCTCTATCGTCCTCCGGAGTGATGACCAGCACTTCGTGTCCTCTTTTGCCTACAATTCGCTTTGGGCGAATCTTTCTATCCGAGGCTGAGGGCCTTGTAGATTTTGCAATGCTCCTTTTGGAGAACATTTGAAGCAAAATATAAATTGCATTTCTTGCATGTACGCCCCTTGATACGCTTGAAAACAGTCGGGCAGTAGGAGTCAAAAGCTGCATGTTCAGACTGGATTGAATTAGGCATAATTTTGCTCAATTTTGCTTTTTTTCAATATTTAATTAAAGCTACGTAGCTTTACTTGGGCCCCTATCCCCCCTCTCGTCACACATCGTCACACAAAGTCAAACTCCCCCCCCCCTCCCCTTCAAATGCTACGTCATTTATGGATGTTCCCTAAGCTGTGCGTGTGTATGCAGTAAAAGCAACAAAAAAAACATTGCTTCAATTCAATCCACTGGCAAACAACCACGGCTAAGCTGTGCGTGTGTATGTAGCAAAAGCAACAACAAAAGCATTCCTTCAATTCACCGGCAAACAACCACGCACCGGCCAAGCTGCCCGGCTTTAGCAGCTGTGTATATGTAGCGTGTGTATGTAATAGCAGGCGGTAAGCAAACACAGTTCTCATTCAATGGGTTTCCCGTTTCCTTCACTCCCGTTCCCTTTCCCGTTTCCATCACAAAACAAAGGAATACCTTGAAAGGAGGCCAAACGCCGGGAAGCCTCCGTCGTGCGTTTTTTGCGTTTTTTGTGATTGATCGGTGGCAGAAAGCCTATGACAAACAGCCCTCATCCTGCATGAAGCTAAAATAGTACACTGGTTAAGATGTCGGACTGGTAAGACGATTTGAACGGTGGTTTGAATTCGAATCTCCCCACGGCGCTGTGGTTATTATTTTTATTTACTTGTTTCTGGGATGGATTATCCAATAGGAACGAAATCCCATAAAATGTTTTTCTTGTTTCGCTTGAATGTAGTGGTCATGCATAATTTTGGTTGGAAGCCGAGTCCTTATGCCAGTTACGGTTTTTCAAACATACCGTCTTCGGCACAGTGCACATTTCAGAGCATTTTCGGCACAGAGATTTGCTAAAAAGGCATTGGATTTCTGTTACCTCTTCTATGGGTGTAGCTGGTTGACCCAAAAAACTAACCTTTGCAAAATTTCAGCTCAATCGAACTAAGGAGTGCTCAAAGTGCTCAAAGTTCTGATTTTTTTAACACTCGAAAATCACCAAAGGGAGAACTGATAGAAAGCGTGAGAATAGAAATTGTAATTTTGATGTCAAATGACTTAAAAAATGCATACAACTGCTATTCCCAAAAAAAAAAATGGCCTATCGGGTTAAATGACCCTACGGCAGTTTGACGAAATGGCTAACAAGACAACATATGACACAATGCATTTTGAGGGTAATTCGCTTTGAACATAAGGCAAGAAAGAATTTTGTGAATAAACCAACTCATAAAATTTAAAAATTCATACAGTGTTTTGATACCTTTTGATGTAATATTTTGACTTTTAAAAATTATACGTAAAGAAGCTAAAACTAAAAGTTGGGTGGTTTTTGTTTCATATTCAAATTAACCTGAGAAGTAAAACGAATTTAAGCTATTATAATGGTTTCATAATGATTAGAAAGGGGAATAAGAGAGTGTTTTTGTTGCCCCCATCATGTTTGTAAAATGCCCCTACCCATAATAGGTTAAATAGAATAAATATATGGTTTTTATCTTTTAAACTTCGAATTCTAGCTCTAATTAACACCTTTAGAGAGAATTGAAGATCTCAAAATAGATTTGATAAAGTTTATCTTATGGATGAGTTGCCTCCATAATATGGCAACCCTAACTTCTGTTTTATTGTATAAAATAATAGAAGAAATAAATTTTTATAAAACTTCAGCTTTGTCGTATGAAAGTAATCAGTTTTTAGCATTTCCAATGAAATTATACGGAAATATTGTCAAGAAACAGAAATTTTGCCTAAAACATAAATAGGCGCATTTAGCCCGCACGGTTTGAGGTTCGGCAATTTTGACAACAGTTATATAAAATCGATTTCTCAAAAGCTGAAGGAGATTTCAACGTTAAAAATTACTCCAATGTGTAGAAAACAGATGCCTGCTCATGTGTATATAGTTTTTGTACACATATTCGATGCAATATTTGAGAAAATCAGTATTCTTCTTAATAGGTGCATATAGCCCGCTCCTCCCCTATATTAACTAGCTGATTTTACCCGGCGTTGCTCGGGTTCACATAAAATGTACATCAAAATCAGACGTTTAACTTTTAGAAATTTTTTATGTTTTGTATTCATCATTATAAGGAGTTTTGCCCATGTTTGGACATGTAAGCATTGTAAGCTTTGTTAGTCTTTTTATAGTTTTGATTGAGCTTATTCACTGTGTTTATCAATCATAATACTGAAAACTCGTTAAGACCGTCAAAATGGAGACTGATCAATGTAACCCCTAAGCATCAATACCTAAACTGCGACGAAATCGTTTTTTTTAATCAAATTTAAAGTAGTCCAATAACTTTCTGCAACCATGTTTTACGTTCATAGGAGTCCAGTACTGGTTTTGAAAATATGAAACATGCCACATTCCCCTTAACAGGAGAAATAATCGAAAAATATTGAAAAAAAGTGATCAATATTACCCCGGATTACGGTAAAAAACGAGTTGGTGGATACACATTTTTTGCAATGCCGAAAATATCCTTGTAAAATCAAGTTATCATTTCTGAATAAAAAAACGATTGTAGTTTTTCCTCCGAAATCAAAACATTGTTTTTAAACTGTATCGAAAAGTACTATTTTGTCCCCTTTTATCTGTAGAAAAAGCAGGCCTTTTAAAAATTATACTTCGAAACGAAATACCTATTTTACAAAAGTTGTAAAAACATTGTACATATAAGGGAATGACCGTAAAAAAGCTTAGGGTTTTTTCGATACCCACTTAACCAGTTATGTAACAGAAGTTAAGCCAAATAGTTGTAATAAAAAAAATGTATTGGTATTTATTGAAATTAAGAGACCATTTTCACAATCAGCGATCGGTCGATATTCAGTACTAATTGAGTGCATTGAAGATTTTTTTGCAACTTTTTACGGAAAAAAATGCTGGCACAGTTTTCAAAACAGTGTCAAAAAGATCTACTTTTTGACACTGTTTTGATTTGGAACTGTTTTCCAGCAAAAACTAGACAGTATGATATTCAACCAAAGTGACTTCACTTACCTCGTTCCTATGATTGTAACTTCTGATATGTTTACAGCATACGGTCCTCCGATCCATTTGGGAGAGTTATCGTTCACATCTGTAACCCTTATGTTTACCGGTATCAGAAAACTCTGGAAGGAAGTATACCAATTTATGATATTTGAATTACAGTTGAACAGCATCTACTATTACCGGATCGTTGCTTTGTTTTCGGTCACAAATGACGTTCACATAAACCGATGACGGCCCTTCCAGCCCTTCCTTGTCGAGTGGTTTGTTCAAAATAATATTCTTGGTATTTCGTTCTATCGTAACCGGGGAATCCTTTTCCCGTAGTGAAAGGGTTATGTCATTCAGTGGATCTCCATTGACACTCAGGGTACCAAGCACGGACCCTACAGCGGCATCTTCAGTTGCCAAAAAGTTTTCGGCCGATCCTCCTTCCGCTAAATAACATCTCGAGTCGATAAGATGCACCTGTGCTGTAAGGAGAGGGGAATTGTGTTATTATTCGAATCACACCAAATTTTAGATAAAAATAGATCAAAAGAAAGACACTGTTGAAAATACATGATGTCGAACTACATGAACATTTTATCCCGTTCAAGGAGTGTTTCGTAGGACAGCGTTAAAAAATTCTATCGAAATAGCAAAACAGTTACCTTTTGTGTAATGAAAACATATGAAAATTGTCATGAATAATCTCTGCAACATTTTGAGAACTTTAGATCTGAAATAAAAGCAAAGAAAATATATTACAAACGGTAGACAATCTACAGTTTGCTGTTGAACTTATAAGATACCCATCACAGTTACGCATCACTGAACATTTAAGCTACATCACTATTAAGGCTTTTTGTAACATTATTCGATAAAATTTACCTCAAATCAGCTTAAAAACTATATCAGTCAAGAGCATCTCTCGAGGATTTCACTTTTCAAATAGCTATTCAAATTAATCAAAAAATTACTCGAAGCTAACTAGTTTTTCCAAGCATCTTCGCAATACAGGTAGGTAATGACTTGTTTTCTTAGCTTGCGCACAGAGCTCTCTCAAGGTAGCTGCACACAGCTATGGCAGAAAAGCAAAACTCACAACCGTCAATGCGTGTTGTATGAATGCAGACAAAAAGGTAACAAAAGAGGACGTCGAAATTTACCTGTACCGTCAAATTGAATCTATGACGTCATTGATCATTGAGAATTTGTTGTGCAAATGTTTGCAGGGAAAAAAATTATTAGAAATGTAAAACGTATACGTTAGAGAATAATTATTTAATTTTTTTCAGATATTTTTGCACAAGGCAACAAAATTAACATTTTCGAGGTATTAAGAATATTAGAGCTAACATTGATTTGGAGCGCTGATTCTAAATATTCATTTAGTTTTTTTTTCAATCAACTCTAGTTTTCGCTATAAATTTTGGAAATAGATAAAAACTAATTAAACAAATTTGTGCAATTTTTTTTTGGCAAAGCTATAGAATATAACAATATTTTGAAAATACAGATCCACGAGAATTTTTTTTTTTTTTTGAGTAAAAAGCTATTTTTGTATTTTTTTCCAATTCTTCAAAAAAAGGAAATTTGAATGAAACTTAAAAGAAAATTTAAACTACATTGAAACTTTGATATTTTTATGATATTTATAAATCCGTAAGTCAAATCGTTTCGCAGTCTTCAACAAAGTTGTTAAATTAGTTAATATTTTTCATATCAAATCAAATACTTCATGGCTGGAATGGTCTGGAATGATGTCAGAAAAGGTTGTAATCTTATCTATTGGAATTTCTAAAAATAGTGAAATTTATTTTTTTTTAAAGCGTTGTATCTCTAAATAGGCAAAATATGAATCCTAGATTGAATGTAGGATAATAAAGTGATTCAAAATCAGCTTCCATTTTGCATTTAGCTTTATTAGATTATCAGTTATTTAAGATCGATTTTATCCAAACTGACTATTTAAAAAAAAAATACACGCCATTTCATCAGAAGTGATAAAGTGCGTGCATGTTTTCGGAAAATTTCGGTATGCTTATACCACAGAGACTGCTACGAAGGCATCCTCCCGTAACCAGAAGGTAATCAATTCGATTTCATTGAAAAAGTACAGCTGACCTATTCCAGCGTTGCGTAACTTTTTCAATGATTTTTGTGATAACTTTTTGGTGTTGAAATTCTACCAGACAAACTATATATTGCCTTGTTTTGCTCAAGTTAACCTTCAATTTGCAATGAATAAAAGTTTTTTTTGTTTAAGCAGTGGTTTACAAGACAATTTTGTGAAAACGTTTTGTATGAATTGACGTTTCGTTGCGTCACATGACACGATTGCTCCCGTGACGCAACGAAAAAGGTAGTACTGGGATTTCTTCAATAACTTATTTCAATAGTGATCGATTGGTTTTGAATGTGAGTTTTATTGAAGCTTATATCATGACAAATTCACCCGTAATTACACCTCGATTAGAGTCATAACAAAAAAGTTATAATGGTTGTAAAATTGCCTAAAATTCTAACTGTTAACTTTTTAAAAGTATGCAATGTTTGTAACATTAAAATGTGCGCCTGAAAGATGCAATGAAATACTAGTACCAAAAATGAACAAACAATTTGTTCCACAACACAGTTTTCGTTGCGTCACATCATTTCATTTACCCCATTGTAACTTCTTTATTCCTCAACCGATTCTAATTATGTAAAAAACATTGAACGTGGCTTCAAAAGTTTTGAAGAGAATCCGAATTTCAGTTTTTTTTTTACAAAATGTAAAACCATTCCAGTGAGCAAATTATCGCTCTTTGAAGGAATGGTTGGGGCTACTCATAGGCTATTTCACAATTTTTAATATAGAGTTGTGGTGTATTCAGAAGTTTGCATATTGTATATTTAGAGTGCGTTGTATACTTAAAAAACGATATAAATTTCGTTGCGTCACGTCATCAAAAATTCCCCTTTTTCCAAGTACCAAACACTATTATTATAAATGAAATTGGAATACATATTAAACTATCAAAGTTTAATACCAGTGTACCAGTTGCTTGAAAAGCTACATTTTTGTTGCAACCGGGACCTTCAACCAGAAAATATACGTGAAAGAATGTGTTCAAAAGCATTATGAAAAAAGGGCCTTGGAGTGGAATGCCGCTAACAACATTCAGGTTGTGCCCAAGGATGAGAACCCTCCCAACACACCAGAACTTCTTCCAATAGGAAAATATTGGGCGATAGTTAAGCAGAACTTTAAGAAGACCCAAAAAACAATTAGCAGCGAGAAGCACTTCAAAGCAAACTGGGGTTCTGTGCAAAGAAAGTGGATGGACGTTAAAAAAAACATCTAAATTTCGTTGCCTCACATCGTTAAAAATACCCCTTTTTCCACCCTCTATTAAGATAAAAGCTATAAAAAATCTTAAAATTTTTGAGTGTAACCCGTGTAGTGAGAAAAATTTGAAGTATTCATCAAAAAGTACATTTTTTTTAATCAAAAATAAACTTTTTGAAACTTAGATGCAAAAATAAAATACTAATGAATTCACTTTTCAACTGGTGTATACGTATTTTAACAAATTGAAAAAAATGTGGTGGACAAGCGTGACATTGGGTCATCTACATTTTCAAAATAAGTGATTATAACAACTTTAAATCATATTAAAAATAAAAAATCTAAATATGGTATGTATAAAAATCGTTTCGAAATAGAAGCTGAACCCAAAGTTTTTCAAATGATGAAATTTCCTTTCTTACCTACAACGAATCTAGAAGTCAGCAACATTTTGCTGATCTTTGTCTCACTGACTTTGCGGCAAGATGGATAGCTGAATCAATCGCCAAAGGGCTGGAAATCAGTGATTTTATTCAATGACAATCGGTAAATGTTAAGTTCAGAATTTATTTACAAAAACTTATTCAGAGTTTGTTTTTTGTTTCGATTATAGTCGTTTTAACATCTTTATGTCATTCGCGACTTATATCACGATGCACTTGGCGGAGTCATTGAACAACTATCCAGTACAACTGTGATCGATGTTTACTCTTGAGCTCGAACCCATAGATAGGCTCAGGAAGCAACTGACTTGCCAACTAAGCTATATCACAAGCCCATGCTATTTCGATCAATTTTTATTGCTAAAATCAAAAGATAAGCTAACTGTATTGATGAACAGCTGTGCAAACTAAAACCTTCTTTAATTTCATTTCATTTTTCATTCTTTCATTCCGAATTTTCAAAATTTCATCACTTCGATATTTTTGTATCCCATCATTTGTGACATTTTTAATTCTTATTTTTTGATGCGGTAAATCTTTTATGGAACATGTTGCAGTCGACATTTAAAATTTTGGATCGCTTCAGCAGAATGGTATTAATCCGTTTTCATTTCTCTTTCCTCAATAGAAAGTCTCTCAGTCAGCAAATCTCTTTTACAAGATGTTGAATGAACGGCAAAGGTAAAACGAAGAGATCATAAGTCGATGCTCCCGCAAAGATGAATCAAATGAGACGATCATCTTGCAGCAATCTTCGGTGATCGCGAGCGAGAGAAATAAAACTGCGAGACCTTCTTTTAAAGCGTTTAAAGACGTGCCAACAGTGCCACGAGTGATGCTGGATTGCTCAGTCCTAACCAAGTTTGTTAAATAAATATTTCTGTTTAATAATCATGTAAGTATTTCCATATTATTTTCCATTGGTATTCCTTCGCTGTGTAGTGTGAAATAGTGTTTGAATAAGTGACTTTGAACATTTGGTGTGTCTAATTGTGAAATGAAGGTTCTAGCTTTGGTGGCACTTCAACTTGTTTGACGTAATCAGTTTTTTTTTTGTTCATGTTGTTATTCATGGTTGGCTTACGAAACGTAGGAAGACAATTTCGAAGTTAACTGATCATGTACGTAGATCCATGCAAGCTTCCCCTCGTCAGTTGAATAGTCCCAAAACTGAAATCAAGTTTGTCGCTTCATCGGTCATTGAGGTTACTTGAACTGCTTTCAAAAAGGTTCAGTTCAAACGATGTGCTTTCTTTGTGCGTTCATTAACACAGGTGAAATTTCAAAATTAATATTAATTACTAATGCTTTCCAAAGGTGCAGTTTCGTTTTGATTATTTTTCGTTCAACTGTTGTCACTTGAGTATGACACGAGACTTGAAATTGTTATCCAAAAAATAAAAAGAAAAACTGTGAGTCCAATTTGGCCAGCGTTTTAATCTGAAAATCTTTTTTGTTGATTTGATTGAGTATGCCGTTCAGCGTATGATCCAAATTACAAAATTCCTTATGCATAACGGTTTTTTACAACTGGTTTTTGATAGTCAACATTGTTGACAACCTCAGGAATTATGACTAAAAAGCTTGGAAAAAGTATACAATTTGATGAGAATCAATCTTCTTAACTTATACATGTAAAATTGGATTTGATTTTCGGGATTCAACCTTGAGCCAACAAAAACAACAATTAGAAATTATAATTGAAACAATTTTTTATGTTTTGAAACATTTTAGGCCTTGATAAGCTAGGACGTTCTTCCGGCATATTTAAGTCCGCCCCTCCCTTCTTCATAGGGTTTAACACAATATGTGTTTTTTTTCGGGGATTGATTTTTGGGTGCATCTTGTTCATTGAGTAATTTAAGATGTAAAATAAGGATGTTGTAGGTATAACAGCAGAAACCAGAGTCCACCACCTATAAGAGCACTTAATATTTTTCTCAATGTTTTTTATCAATCTTTCGTTCCTTAATTCTTGAACATCCAAATGGTCAAAAAATTTAAAGTTTTGTATCGTTGCATAAACTTTAAAAAATCCCTTTGTCCTCTGTCAATGTCCTATGTCAATTTTATTCGACGAAATTGTTAAATTTAGGTAAAGGGGTTAAGTTAAGGGAAGTGAGGTGACCTTGCCACGCCGAATCCCGTCAGATTACGGAATAGTCAATAAGGAAGTGAAACAAATTAAGGAATTTTCACAGTCACCAAGGGTACCTTAAGAAATTCGTTCGTCAAATATGAGAAAAGATAAAGATTTAGTTTAAAAAAATAGATATATTTTTCCTTAATTCCAAACTTATTTAAAAAAAACAGTGCGGTACATAGCAATTTTTTTTTTCATTTCAGATACAAAATGTCGAGTGTTCAAAGCTTTTATAAAAATAAAAATATCTTCATCACCGGTGGTACTGGATTTTTAGGTATCGCTATAGTTGAGAAGATTTTGCGGTCGTGTCCGGATGTAAGTGGAAAAGAACTATTATAAATGTTGTTGACTAGTATTCAACTATATTTCTCTATATTTTTTTTAGGTTGGTGGCATTTATTTATTGATGAGACCGAAGAAAGGAAAAAATGTTGCGGAAAGGTTACAGGAAATTACCACGAATGCTGTAACAAATTTTCACAGAAAAAATGCATTCAAATTATTACTTTAATTTTTGGGTTTGCTTGCAGATATTCGAAACCCTACTACAGCAAGTATCGGACGATATTTTCAAGAAGCTGCATGCAGTAGCGGGTGACGTTGGAGAGGAAAATTTGGGTCTTTCTCTAGAGGATCGTTCTGCGCTGGCGAAAACTATTGATGTAGTCATCCACTCCGCTGCTACATTGGATTTCCAAGCTACCTTGAAACCTACTGTACAGATTAACCTCCTGGGAACTCGCCGTGTCATGCAACTGTGTAGAGAAATGCAAAATTTAAAAGTGAGCTATTAAATTGAAATCTTCGTCAATAATTTTAAAGAGAAATTTTAATTTCAGTGCATGGTTCATGTATCAAGCGCATATGTAAACGCATTTCTGAAGGAAACCGAAGAAAGGTTGTACCCAACGCACGAAAGTGCAGAGAAAATTATCGATCTCGTCAACACCTTAAGCGAAGACGCATTAGACGAACTTACTGATAGGTTTGTTTTGGTTATAATCGAATTCAATATTTATTTCTTTATTTAAACAACGCTTATTTAAACTGTAGATTACTTAAGGATCATCCTAATACTTATACATTTACGAAGCATTTAGCCGAGCACGAGGTGGACAAATGTGCCAGCATTTTCCCATGCGGGATTGTTAGACCTAGTATGAGTAAGTAAATTTATCAGCATGATAGAATACTTTCATCATATCGACATCTTTCAGTAACTGGTGCATGGAAGGAACCTGTTCCCGGATGGACAATTTCAAAAAACGGACCTCAAGGATTTCTGATGGGCGCAGCTAAGGGTATTATTCGGCGATTGCCAGTTGGAACAGAGCTTATTTGTGATTACATACCGGTTGACACTGTAGTAAATCAGATTTTAGTTACGGGTTATTATATCGCGGACAGGAAGTAAGGAAAATAATTGATGACAAAAAGGAAGGACCACTATTTATCATTTATCATTATTTTGTAGCACCAAACAAATAAGTATTTTCCATTGCACGTCAAGTACGTGTAATCCATTCAAATGGGATAGTGTTAAAGATAAGGTTAACGAATATCTGCACAAATATCCATTGAAATCTGCTGTGTGGTGAGCAAGTTTATTTTACAAATGAAATAGAGTCTACAAGTGTCTAACTCAAGCACTAGATGATTAAAATTCTCTGCGAAAAAATATTATTCCTTTTTTAAAGAACTTTACTTAAAATTTTGCTGATTCCAGGTATCCTCATCTCAAGTTTGTACCGAGTTTATGGTTATACAAAATCTCTGCGATACTCGTTCATTTCTTACCAGCGTACTTGCTAGATTTTGTTACCAAAATATGTGGAGGAAGACCCATGTAAGTGATAATTGAATTGGAAATCCTATGCTATTTTTAGTAGATTAGTTCGTATCATTTAACTTAACCTTTATTATTTTTTTTAATTTCCAGTTTGGTTCGATTACACACGAATGTTTGGGAGTCACTGAATCGATTGGAAAAGTTTATTTTCAGCGAATGGAAGTTCAACAATGCCAAAACTTTGGAACTGAGTCGACAGCTGACTGAAAAAGACAGAACCGTATTCGAAATTGACATCACGTCCTTGCAGTGGCCTGAATATTTCGTGAATTTGGCTCAGGGAGTGCGCCGTTATCTCAACAACGAACATCCCAAATCACTGGAAGCAGCTCGCAAGAAAGATTCGATGTGAGTTGAGCAGTTTTGTTACTTAAACTAGTAAAAGCCAGAATAATTCAATTTTTTTTTCTTAACAGATTACTAATCGTTCATATCCTATTTCAAGCACTAATTGTTGCACTTCTATGGTTTATCATATCAAAAGCATTTGGAATTCCGACTATTGGTGCTTTGGTCTTGGTTCCTGTATTGTATGGAGCTTTAAACTTGCTGTGATGAATATGTATGAATTTTCCATGTATACCTGCTACAAGGAACTACGACTGTTTGATTACAATTTGGTCTCGGATAAAATGGAAGGATAAGGTACAATTTATTTCTGTTCTAGAGTTTTTTTGAAAGAAATCCTTTCAATTGTTAAAAACTTCTTCAAGGACTTTCAGATTCAATATTTTGTGTCGCAGATTTCAGATCATTCGGATTCAGATCTCAGAATTAGCATTTTCAAATCAGATTTCGTACTCGGATAAAATATACAGGGTTCAATGAGTTCGAATACCCTTTTTAATCAAATGGTGTGGTAAAGCCGTATTACATATATAAGGTACACCGAGGTAAGTGTTGACGGTTTTTCGTATAGTTCAACTTCAAAAAACCATAATAAAATCAGCAGTTGATCAATTTTGATAAAATGGCGTTCAATGTGATGCAGAACATGTTTTTAACAAACGCTGAAGAGATAAGCTTGAAAGAATCAAAGCGAGAAAAGTTATCAAGTAAATTGTTATGGACTGCTGGTGTCTTCACTTACCCCGCTTTATGGGGTAAGTGTGGACGGTAGATTTTACCTATGATTTTTCAGAAAATTTTCAACAAGTTTGTGTATTCTTGGTCGAATACGTTACTTTATTGCTCGAACCGTCCAAAATTTTGAAAAAAGTTCATGGTGCTACTAGTATTTAGTAGTTGAAAATAGAACATTCGCAAAAAGTCGCTGTAAACATCCGTTATTCTCGGAATCGTATCTTTTTCACAGTTATTGGATAGATTACGAGTAAATTGAACATTCTGCATTAAAAGTTTGAAAAAATAGTGCACACTTTTGTTTTAACACTAGAAGGACCGGCAAATTGAATATACCTATTCGGACCGCGACCAGTCAAAATGACTGGTAAAGGGAAAATTTTTTATATCATAATATTTTTAACTTTTTTCTTTTGAAATTATTTTGTTATTTATTCAATATCATTTTTGTTATAAAATGGAAATATTTTTTCACCATGGGTGCACGGAATCACCTCATTTTCGCATAGTTGGCGAATGCGTGTATGTCATAAAATGAATATGTCAAATAATTATCAAAAAAAAAAATTGGGAGTCAAGTGCTTGAAGCGCCACACAGCGGTCAATCCGAAAACTTTTTCTACAAATTTCCATGACTTCGCATCGAAAATCAATAATTTAATTACGAATGACACACTCCTGCCCACCATAAATCAACTAATACCGTATTTGTTTATGCCGAGTGTTGCACTGGTGCACCACTAGGTGCTGTCAAACTGTTTGTTTATTCGGACGGTGTTGCACTGGTTTTGACCTGTCGGAGTTCTGCTTACGGACGGTGGCCCACCGATAATTTTGCCAGTGTTGCGAGAGAGCGTGTGAGTGAGCGAGGTAGCAATACACTGGCGAGGATTTGTGTTTGTTTTTATCGGGTACGGTGGAACACTCCACGAGTGGAGAAAACAAATACAGTATAAGGTTCATTGTCTTGAATGTAGATTGCAAATGAAACCAAAAGCAAGCGAAAAAAAATTATCTTGTTTGAGTTATAGGGTTTTGAATTTTACCAGTCATTTTGACTGGTCACGGTCCGAGTGTCCATGGCGAAATTTTTCTCGCTTATTAAAAGAGCTAGTGAAATAAAAAAATACACAGTTTTGTAGAGATTCAAAATTCATGAAAAGTCGTATTTTTTGCGAATTTTTAGAGCGTAGTGTTCAAAAGATATGCAACAAACAAAGTGTCCAACCAGTCATTTTGACTGGTGCGGTCTTTCTAGTGTTAATAGCCATCGTCCACACTTACCCCGCGTCCACACTTACCCCGGTGTACCTTACATCTAACTTTTTGTTAGAGTAATTTTGTGCTATCATCACACAAACTATTCTTGGTGTCAAAGATTTAATTTTTGTTTAATGTTCGTTTTTCAGCCTTTTCAGACGAAAAATCCATTGACCAAAATAAATAGTTTACAGGTCACCTCATATGCCTTTATTGGTCCAATTCTCATAATCATTGATGTTGTCGAGAATAGACAAAAACAGAATTCCTAACCTTGTCTTATATAAAATCTATTTTTTCGTATCAATGATAATAATAATTTATTTATGTGTGAAATGTCGAAAAAGTAGCTACGGCTAGTTGATTTTCAGCAACGTGATGGAGGATAGAACCATTTTACATCATAAATAGACGAAAACCATTAAATATGTGCTTGTGTAACTTTGTATTTAGTTTACATTGGTAATTAATGGATTGTTTTGCTAATTGTGCATGTAGTGTTTATTTTTATAGGCCAATTTTACACAGAATAATACAGGTTTTCGGAAATTTTGGCTCAAAATGAAAAGTGCCTTGCCCTTCAAATATAACTCTCTTGGATTGATTAGTTATATCTTACATGTTGTCGAGATTAAACAAATACAGGAAACCTATTTTGACTATAGAAAAATCGTTAGCATTCTTACGTGGAACGAAATTTCAACAATAGAGGAGCGTGCCGCGTACGGTGGACTTAACAAACCTCTGGAGCTCATATAATTATTTTAAGGTAAAAAATTCCAAAAACAAAAGGTGTGATTGGTCATTATTAAATTACCTTTCCATTGGAGAAAGAAAAAAATATTCTGTTCAGTTGATTTTAATTTATCGTTATTTTTATTTGTATTCGAACTTATTGAACACCCTGAAGACACATTCCACGCGCTTGTACCACTCAAAAGTGATTTTTATCCGTTCGCGTATCAAAAAATCTCAAACTTGTCTATAATTTTGATAATTCAAATCACACAAAACCAACGGAAAAAAGAGAAAAAAAAATACACATGTTTTATATGATTTTGAAAATAAATTTTTTTTCTTGGAAAAAATTGTTATTTTGACAACTTTTACAAAATAATTAATTAAAATATATGGATGAATTTGTTTTGGAAATTTTTTTAGAACGTTTTGAAACCAAAAAACATTGCTTCGTTCTGTAGAAAAAAGAATTTGTTTATATCCAATGTAGTTGTTTTGAAAAGCGAACAAAAACAGTCGCAAATGAGTTAATTCACGTCACAAAAAAGGGAACTTTTCAATTTTACGAGAAAACTTTGACATTTTCTGACAAAATGAGATCTTCTTTGAAAATGATAAGAAGATTCTAAAACATTAGTTTTTATAGAAGTCGATTAGAATCTAGCTGAGTTACAACAACGCGAATGACTGAATTCACGTCACAAAATTTGATTTTTTGTAAATTTTTTATGGAGATAGGCTCTGAAAGCTGTTTTGACCCCCCAGATTATCGGATTTTTACAAATCAAGCATAATTTAGTTTATTTTTTAATAAGTTCATTATTTTCAAATAAAAGTACAAAAAGATTAAAAAAAATAAAAAAAAAAAATTGGCGAATCTTTAAATGATGACAGTAGCAATTTTAACGTATAATCCCTCAATATGTTGCTTTTCAAGTGACAATCAAAATAAAGAAAATGTTAGGTGCAGATACTGAAAATTTATGATTGTAAAAGTCGGAACAACAAAATACCGTTTTTGAATTTGCACATAAAATTTGAAGGCTCTAGAGAATGGTTCAGAATAACTTTATATTTCGTGACGTGAATTCACTCAACTATTACCCTGTGCTGTTGATTGAATTCACGTCACAACTTCAAATAAGCAAAACTTCGTTCGTTGTTGTTCAATCGATTACAACGAAAACATCAAATTATAATTATATTCAAGGAAATTCAATTTGCGACCGTTTGCTACAATTTTTTTATTTTCAAGTTAGTTGGTTGACTTCTAGAATGATAATAGTGCAGAAAAGTCCGGAAAAGCGATTTCACGTCACGGTGGAATCTGTCTGTACACAGCAAAAATTATTTCCTGTAAAAAAACGTAAATGTCCTGTAACAAAAAGGAAAATTTGTTCGGAAAATTGATCAAGAAAAAAACTTATTTAGACTTGAAAATGTTGAGCAAAAATAGACCTATCTTATGCATTTTTTTTTCTAAGTCAATGTTGGCTGCTTGAGCTACCGCACGCTTCGGAAAATTAGGTTATGGCTGTTTTTACCCTCAATTCCCCATAAATAGTTCAATTATTTCAGGAAAAAGCATGTGAAAATTTTGAACCAAACGGAACGTATCTTGTGTGATTTTTTCCAAGGAATCGATTGGAGGCTGTTTGAACCCCCGCACGCTTCGGAAAATGGAGTTATGGCAGTTTTACCCTCAATTGTACGTCTCGGTGGTCGAGTGGTTAGCGTGGTAAGACGGTAATCGACGGTCCACTGATGACATGGGTTCGATTCCCATCTCGGTACTGGGTGTTAAATGTTAATCTTAAGTTGTCCACGTCATTTATCCAGTCTGTAAAGCCTAAATTGTCTAAGGACGGCGTTTGTCTTTTTTTTCTTTTTTAATTACCCTATAATTTCAAATAGTTTAGAAAAATCATGTAAGGACTTGAAAATTTTGAACTAAATGGGACGTATCTTGTGTGATCTTTTCCGAGGAGTCCAACGAAGCGCTCAATTTCCTGAATTTATTGAAAAATGTTGGGAAATTGAGGGTAAAACAGCCATAACTCCTGTTTTCAATGCGTGCGGTGGCTTATGGAAAATTCTTGCACAGCCAGGAGCAGCCCTTCTGAGCGGAGGTATCATAACAGGCTGCTAAAATAGCTTGTACACCTTTCATGGGGGTCAATGGTTTGAGTATTCAACAACGTCAACGTCAAATAACATACAAAATTATCAAAGCAACCGTATTATTGTAGATGCCTCTGCAGTACTTACTTCTGACAGATATACATGTTATGCTGATTTATTTTCAAGAAACACATTAGTTACCATGGCTAGATGCATGAATCTTGTTGCCGGAACTCTCTAGATGGCGTCACCTACATCGAAGGTCCATATAGAAGAATGATTGTTCGCGGAAAAGCCTTCTTCATTATCTTGAAGTGACGTTATCGTTGCCTGGTTGCAGTTGTCTCTGCGTCCAATACTGCACAGTGGGCCCGGCCCACTACTCACCGGGATGCTGACAAGATCTGGCTGTGTATGTATCATAAGCATTTTCTTTGCTCTAGGATCTTCTGCTATTTATCAAATACTTTTAATGCTGTAGCAAATTTGAGTCAAATAAACAATGTTTAGAATTAACTTAATCATAGAGTTAAACTGATCATAATTGATCTAAATACTTAATTTACTGTAATAATATAACTTGAATGTACTGATTTTCAATTGTTTTTAACGGAGAAAAGTTGAACATTTGCACTTGCTCCGGCGTACTATATAAAGAAAAAACCTCCTGAAATTCCCAATAAAACATTTGTTTTTGGTAATTGAATCAAATTTTTATTGATGTGAAATAAGAAACGTCATGTTTTACATTTTTTTTTTGTTTTTGATCCACACGTTTTCTATACTACGGTTGTAATCTGAATGAAACTGGAAATGTAGCTTTATGGGTATCATTTTCTTGCGTATGTGAATTATAACGATAGATTTTATTTTAATTTGAATTTCAAAACGATCCAATAAATAACAGCTATTATTTTGAATACAGATTATATACAAAGCTCTAAAATAATAACAGTGAAGCTTATAGATGGACTATGACAGTTTGATATCAGATATTAGGAAATACTTTACAAACTTAGCATTCGTGTAACTAGAAATTTCTTAGATAGCATCATTTCAAATGCAGTGATGTAATTATAACATTGAATGCGTAAATACTTCAACACAAGGCTTTGATATTTACTCTTTATTGAGAGAACCTAAATCACTGAGGAATGTTTCGGGTATGAGAATATGTGACGATCCAATGTAGACTTCCCAGTTCTTAACTGCAGCGGTCACTTCATAGGCGCATCGTATTTCAGAATAGCTACATCCTCCAACAACAAACACAATCAAACGTGGCACGTTTTTGACCGCTGTTTGAGATTTATCCTTGTGCCAATGGCCGTAGCGAGCGCTGTAAATCAAATCTTTATTTTGATTTGATCATTGATTAAATTATCGCACTTTACATACCTTGTAGGCGCGTGGAATCCGGCTGTTTTCTTGCCAATGAGGAAAGGGAAATGGCGTTCATCTAACTTATTGTCGATAGCGTCTTCCATGATATCCTTGATAACGGGTGTCCAGCGTGACATTTGGTAGGTATGCTCGTTAATGCGTTCTTTACGTGGTACAGTGTAAGGCTTTTTGCGGTTGCCCTATAAAACGAATGATAAAATTTTGCAAAAAATTAAAATTGCTATAAGTTGGAGAACACGTTTAATACTTACATCTGCAATAACGTTTATTCCCAAGTAGTTCAAGTTAGTAATCATTTCTCGTTCTTTTGGCTCGATTTGAGCATGCGTTACTAGTTTCGTCAAATTTTCTTCGGAAATACCATTTTTGATCATAACGTAAAGGGCAATTATACGAACTTTATCGTAATTAGAGACAGTTGAATCTAATAAAATTGGCACAATGTTGCGCATATGATCCTTAATCTTTTCTCCTTCAGCGTCAGTGCCCATTGCCAAATCTTGTTCTACACGGCACAATTTATCAACATAACCCTGATAAGCTTTCATGCAATCTTCGGCCAAATGCAAATGAGTTGAATATTTCGACAACTGCTTTTGATATTGAGGCATTTTTTTGATCATCTGAGATAAATCTTTCATCGATTGTTTTTCACTTTGGGTCAATCGTTTTGATTCGGTAAATGTTTTCAAATATTGTGTAACGCTTTGTGACACCACAGCAATATGTTGATGGCGCAGATCAACCCAGAGATCATCATTCTCGTCCAACAAAACCTCCTTTTCAGCAGCATTTGGCGATGGTTCAAATTTGTAAACATCATTGACTATTGGCAATAAATCGTAAGCCATCGCCTGCAAAGTCAGCTCGTGAAGTAAAGGAGAAACACAGTCAAATCCGCGATCTAAAATAACCAGTTGAGATCGGGCTTTCTCTGGCCCTTCACCCATGGTTGGCTCATCAGCTTTGTACGCATCGAGCTTTTGTTGCACCATCTGTGCCAGTTCAACATTACCATCCCATTCACTGTAAAATACAAAATGTTTAGCAATGGCATGTCACTATTACCCATGGAATGAAGTAAATAACACACACCTTCTATAACGCACAGAAGGATACTCCCCCAAAGTTGCGCACAATGTTGCAATTTGTTCAGCAATGCGCTCCATGTTACCATAACGAGCTGAAGACAATGTTGGGGAATACGCACATTGGAATGTAACAGGCGAGTCCAGAGAATATACCTAGTACAAGTGTTATCAATGAAGAAAGTAAGATAAGCTTATTATAAAAAACATCAAATCATACTTACTTGGGATTCATATGGAAGGAAAGCAATGTTGATTTCCTTAAGAGTTTTGATTTTCCTCGATACTACAGATTTACAAATGTCATTGAATAGTTCTTCCGGGCAAACTGAAAAACCGAAAAAAAATCTCAATCTCAAGAATTATTATGACTGTGCGTTAATGTACCTTCGGTGAAAAAGACGTGAGCAGCTTTATACGTTGGCTTAGCCGGATTTTCGAAATCTCTCATCAGCAAACGGATGGAATCTTCAGATGGAGTGATTAGATAGACCGCTTCAATTGCTGGTAGTGGTTCTCTTTTTTTGTTGATGTCTTCAACAACTGTAGGTGAACAGGAATACATAATTAAAATCATTCTAACTTAAAATAGTAGAAAGTCGAGCTCACGTGTTATTCCTTCGGCGCTGATTTCGTGCATTTTAGTGCATGCGGAGACCATGCGCATGGCAAGTTTGTCAACTATTAAGATTCTCCATTCCGTCCCCGGTTTTCCGTTGGCTCGTGTTTTACTTGGTGATCCGTTGTAGCGAACCACCTCGTTCATAATTTCTAGAAACAAAATAAAGATTTAAAAAACAATTATAAAAAAAGGATTCGTGAAACGTGATGAGAATAAGAAAAGTGAAAGTGAAGCTATGCCATTTTTAAATCTTTCTACCAACAGGACAGAAACTTCTCAAATTTAAGCTCTTCTAAATTTTGAACGTTAAGTTAATAAATATGAAAATTAAAGAATCTAAACGACATTCGACGTTTTTATAATGGAAGTCCTGTATTTTAAAATAAAATTTCTTGCCTGTTACTAATAGGCTCGTTAAATAAAACAAGTTCCATGGCTGATGACTAACCAATTGTAGCCTATCAGCAATTAAAACTTGTATCAAATTTCCTCTCGAATATACAACAAGAATTTCTCGAAGTTTTGCCAGTGGGTGTTCATTTGGATTCATTCGATGTCAATATTGCAGTCTTTTTGACAGCAAAGAATGATGACGTCATACACATCTGCGCAACTATATCGCAATGAGAAAAATCAATAATTTCACATTTTGAACTGTTTCAGAAAATCCAAAAATATAACTTTCACCTATGAAAAGGCTTTGTATTATGAACATTTAAACATATTTATCAAATAAATCATAATCCTGTTCTATGAAAAACAAATCAATGCAGTACTATAAACGTAAGGTGTGAAAATGAAACTTCGTCGCCAATCACGAGTCTATCAAATTCATAAAAGCATAAAAGTATTATGCTATACAAAATCAACGGATTTTTCCATTTCACAGCAACACTTTGATCTTCACTCTATACACCGGATAAATATTCGTATAAATTAAATCACGTTGATGTATAAAAATCGTAACTCACTTTGCCCAACTAACAATTTCAGCGCCATGGCGAATCGAATATTTTTTCCTCGACTGAACAGTAGTGAACAATAATCAAAACTGCCAAGCCCTGGCGTCAGTCTTATAAGAAATGAATCATCAAGGTTTGATACATCCATGACGTCACTATATTCATAGCACTTTTCATGTTCCGTTCATTTCCTAACAAGAATTTCGATTAAAAGGTTGTGCATGTCATACACTGAACCTCGAAAATACCCAAACTTGAGAACTTTCCCCGCCAACCCGAATGAAACTCCCTCCCTACAGGTTTGGCTATTGGTGGCATAGCACAAAGTTAAGCTCTTAAAGGAGAACTCATCCCCCAAAATCTGATACCACAATAAAATGGAAATCAAAATAAAAAAAAATATTGCCAGGTACAGGAATCACACCCATACCTGCAATGGCTTTGCGATTACCATCTCAGGATGCTAACCGCTCGACCACCGGAGAGTTGTTGAGAGAGGCAGCTACATCATCGTATATGTGAGATTTTCTGCGAATGAAGCGAGAATAAAAGTTGTCCCCCAAAAAAAACAGTTCTTCGCTTTGAACTTACCCCCCAAACCTAAATCTGCCACGATGGAGGTAACAGAATAAGATGCGCTTACAACAAAAACCCCCCAAAAAAACAGTTCTTCGCTTGAAGGACAAGTTTGGCTTATTGGCAAGCTGTGATTTTTTCACAAACTTAAGTTGTCAATCTTGAACTTAGGTTTGGCGGGTGGCAGTTCTCAAGTTTGGGTATTTTCGATTTTCAGTGTATGCAAAATTACATGATTCAGGGTTGCCGATTGTTTCTGATTAAAAACTACAACAGGCTTCAACATAAATACTTTCTTATTTATAAAAATTGATTTGCCTTTTGATGACTCTTTTTAAATATGATTTCCTACTGATACGAATTACACGGGTTGCAAATGTGTTTGAACATTATCACTTCAAATGTTTTTTTGCCAATTAGCGCACGAAGCGTTCTTAAATTATTGTTGAAAAAACTGTTGTTGTTGTTGTACATTTATTTAAAGAGGGTTTTTAGTCTTGAACTTTTACCCTCACGTAATAACTAATGTTAATTTATATTAAATTTTTCCGAATAAGCTATTTTTTTCAAAAAACTTCACTAGATTGTTCATACACTCAATATCATTATTGATTATATCACTGAGATTTTCACTAATCTTGAAATGTTTTCTTGAAGCGTCGTATGTTTTGCATTCCGAAAAAACTGTCAACAATCAAACTTGGGATAGAAACAACCTTCAGCATGATTACCTAAGAAATATGTGACATATGTACTTTTCTGCTTTAATTTAGTGCTTGGATGTCAGTACAATTAAGTGATTATATATAGTACGACATGCTACAGCTCCAAATTTGATATGGTAAATAGGAAATAAGATTTAGGTATAATTATATAGGTATTAGGTATATGCGATTTGACTTTTTGAAATCATGAGCGGAATAAATCCGTGTATGAAAAGGCAATGCGCAAAAGACTAATCTAAAAAGTGATTGATTTTTTTTTTCAAATGGCGAAGATTGTTTAGGCCAAATTTTTGGTTCATTAGACCAAAAAAAAAAATCAATACTCTTCTTAAAATATGTCTTATCGCTCAAGAAAACACAAATCAGAAAAATTAATAATACAAATTTTACATGGCTTATATTAGCATTTTGAATGATTTGTTCAACCGAGGAAAACAACTCGACGCTCCAGTTAGTGCTAGCTGTGTTGAACTCGTACTACATGTTCGAATTAAATCTTCACCTAAAAGTTATTGATGTTAGTCTGTAACTCTCTTCTTATTTCCTCTTTCGATTTTCTGTTCCTTTCAAAAAGTGATAATCTAACCATATAAGCAAACAATTGTAAACACCCAAAACGAGTTTGGCTCCTTAAAGCCTCAATGTATAAGTCGTTTCAAATAAAGAATATACAAAAAAAAAAGATTTGTTCAACTACTAAAATTGATTATCGCTTAATAAATCGCTTGTTGAACGCTACTTGATACTAAATGTCTTTTCGGACTGTTTTGAGATACTTAAACAAATCTTTAAATATTGAATGAAAGTTTTTTGTTTATTTAAATTATATTATCTTTGGGAGATGATCTTAAATTCTGTTGGAAGCTGAACCTTGAATGTATACTTACTTTTATGACTTTCTAGTCCACAGTGAGGACATTGATAAATGGCTTCAGGAAGGACTGCGCTAAATTTGGAAGGTACTGCAAGTCTTTCAGCACATTCCCAATGAAACAGATGCTTATTGAAGCAAAGTCCAAAATCTCCCTAGAAACAAAAATTGAAAACGAATGTTGGTTATAATCTACAAAGTCCAATTTGACAATGGTTCATTTTTGAAAATCATCTGAAATTGGAATAACTTTGAGCAAAGAATGTGGTGTTAAATTAAATTTACCTGTAAGCAAAACACTCCACAGAAAGGACAGCATCCGTGGTTCCTAAATCTTCGATGATGAGCGTTGCAAAACAACTGATAGCTGGTTTCTTTACTGGGACGAAGAAGGTTCAGAAGGTCTCCATTTAGTAGATTGCGGCAACCGAAAATTTCACCATCTACGCTGTCTGTGGCCGTGCAAAAAGTACGACTTTTGGTCTTTGTTGTGAAGTATCTAGTACGTTTTCGACAATAGCATATATGCTTTGATTGATAATCAGGCGGTAAGATAACCATAGGATGATAATCATTATGGCTGACATTAGTTAGGTTGGATTTCTTTTGACTAGAATTTGAGTTTTTCATTTGAATGATTGGTGATCTGCTATTATTGCCTTTTTTGTTGCCAAATGTTGGACAACTTTTGTCCATTGCTTTGTTTGCGATATTTGAATCTTCACACTTAATAACTGCGTTACTAGCGTTCAATGATTTTTCTATGGTGTGACTTCTAACAAGTCCAAGCATCAAAAAGTGTTTTTCTTTCAATTCAAGGTTATCTGTACTAGCGTTTTGGTTGTCATCCTTAGAATGACAAGAATCTACAGTGATGGACTGGACATGATCATTTTTTCCTAGAACTTGTGTGTATTCTTCGGCGGATAATGGAGCAGTGCTTATAGCTGTAGGTGTAGATCCAAAGTCTTCTAACTCCGCAGAATTGATGGATGATGACTTATTAGTAGATTTCGGAGTTTTGGGCTTGGACGAAGCGAATTCTTTAGGTATTTCTGGCAAAGTTTGTGCCTGCACAAGATCAGTGTTCAGACTCAATCTGACGGAGTTTTGCAATTCGAAACCTTGTCTTAATTCACTGTTAGCTAATATTTTAGCAGATAATTTTATAGGTCTTGATAGACGACCACGGAGAAGTGGAGATTTTTTATTATCTTTGGAAATACTTGATTCGTTTTCTTTTAGGGTTTTCCGTTTGCGTTCCGTAATTATAGCTTTAGTTCTCGGATGCTTTGATCGTATTTGTTTCATAGATCTCATTTTACACCTTCTTCTTAAAATCGCCTTTTTCATGCTTTTGTTATTTATATGTTGCGATTTGATAGCTATAACTGGTGTACATTGATCATGGTTTATCTTCAACTCTGCATGCTGGGTTTCTTTATTATCTCTATCAGTTGATGGATCATATGGTTTAATTATTATAGAGTTTTCTGGGCTGCATGACACGGAGATTGGTAAATTATTGCTTCGAGTTTGATTTTTCATGCTGCTTTCGATTTTGCTTCGTGGTGTATTCTTCATGACCGTCCTGATGCTTTTGATATTTCGATTATTAATAGAGTGTTGAGAACGATCATGTATTGTTTGATTTTTGATTGAATTTTCTCCTTGCAATTTTTCTTTGGCATCAGTGAACAATTCCTTGTTATTCAGTCGATTAGATCTTCGAATGACCTCTTTTGACAGTTTTGAAGTTGATGTTGCTTTATGTTTATGCTCCAATTTACCATGAATTCTACCATACCTTTTAGAATTTCCCTTAACGGGTGTACTATTCGAGATCAGTTCATTGGGAATATTGAAAGTGGAAGACATCTGACTGATTATTTGATCCGTCGGCTTTGGAACTGTGATTTGATCTTTGTCTCCTTCTGAATGGATTTTGGTTTTATCAATGTTTTGATCGATTGAACAAGATTCAGTTGCCAAGATTCTTTCGTCATGTTTATCAACAATTGCAGGATATGAAATTTGCTCACTATTCACTGGCAAAGAATCACTTCCGTTGGAAATAATTACTTCTCTTGTGGTTCTGCTGTGGTCGTGATATAAAAATTCAGTCGAAACCTGGAAAGCCGCAACAGCTTCACGAATCTCATCTCCACTTATGTCCTTGGCAATTTCAATTTCCACATTAGTATCACTTATTTGAACAGTAGAGTCAATTAAATTTTCAATCATAGCACAAGCAGTTATTTCATTTTTGTCACTGATGCATGGTGCTTCTGATAATTCACTGTTTTCAGGTTCAGGTTTGTCTTTTAAGCTACGGGTACCTTTGGATCGACTCGCAAATTGATTGTTTTTCAGTGCACGCCATTTGAAGGTCTCGTCCATAGAAATTTCAGCTTGTTTCGGCAGCTCTAATTGCTGATTGAATGTGGATGACATTTGATTCAATAAATTATCAATAAAATTCATCTTTGAAGCACTTATTCTAGTTCTTTGGTAATGCAAGCATACTGAATTGAAGAATGGTACAAGAATACTAAAGATGTTTTTGTACTTTTCGTTTGATTCTAATACTAAAACTGAAAAAATCAATTTTCAACACTTTTGATAATCAACCTTTCTTCATATGTCCTAGATGTTGGTCAGAAATATGCGTGAAATGCTGTTTAGTTGTTTACACCATATTAGCTCCCTTTATTTGTTTAAGTCAACATAGTATTATGTTTGGCAGGAGTTTGATCAACTTCGTTATGAAAAAGATTTACTTCTGGTACACAGCAAGAAAAATTCGTGTAATTTTAGACCGAAAACGATGCACGAAAACGGAACATCGATTTTGATGTAAAATTCTATCACGATGTATTTTTTTCAAGAATGTAATTTTTGAGGCGTGTAAATTTAGATCGAAAACAATGCACGAAATCGGGCGACGAAAGCCGTCGTATAAAAATACACGGGGATGTAAATTTTAAGATTTATTATCGTAAATATTAGAAATCTTTGCTAAATATTCAGGTTTTGCTGTTGTCTATGAATGAATAGGCTGCTTTTAAAATTTAAATTTCGCGTATATTTCCAAAAATAACCTAAAAAAAATACACCACCACGCACAGCGTCAGCCTGGAATTTTCGTTTCATCCGATGATTCCCAGCACGGTGGTGTTGCACAGATGGCCATCACCAGGATCCTCGATTCGTCCTAGAACACCATTATTTTTCGGTCAGCGTCACCTCCGCCTGACGAAAATTTCTCCGAAAAATCACTGCCGCTGCGAAAAATCTGACCTTGCTGCAATGGAGAGAAAACTGATTAATTTAAACAGCATTCTTTTTTCAATATGACATTATTATGAACCTACCAGCTTTTGAAGGATTCTGGAAATGCTAGAGCTACGCCTACGACTCGTTTTCGAATAATTTTCTTACTTGTTTACTTTTTATTCGACGCGCGCCGCACAAGTTGCACATTTCCATTCAATTTTAAATCAAACATACAATTTTACACTGTTTGTGATATAAAATTCATTGACCGCTTGATTTTTACATCACGGAATGTAAAATTATAGCTAAACAATGTATTTCTATTCACTTTTTGAAAAAAGACTAAAATTACATCAAAAGGAGTTGAAAATTACATCGTCTTCGATTTACACTTGTAAAAAATTAGACTACTCATGTTTTAGATTCCGTATACTTTTAGAAATTTTTTGCTGTGTAGAATGCAACGCGCACGCTCCTTTTTTCAACTCAAAATTAAGTAGTTTTGGTTCAAAACAGCACGTCGGTGGCAGCCAAAGGACTGAAGCAACTGTCAAATGGTCAAATCACATACAAACCGACCGTACTGACTTTTTGGAACCAGAACGTCAGTTCCCCTTTGATTTCAATGGAATTTTGGAACCAAAACGTCAGTGCGGTACTGAAATGTCAGTTCGGAAATTTTCTTCTCTTTCAGCCCCTTGGTGGCAGCCCTCAACTTTGAGTTCTACTGGGCAATAGCAAAACTAAGTTCTGATAGGCATACTCAATACTAAGTTCGGCAGCCGAACTCGAATTTATCCTTTTTTTCGAGGGTAGCTTATTTTCAGGGAATTAAAGGATGATTAAAATTTGTTGTACCCGGATGTTGCTGTTCCGGTACATTGCACTGCAATTACGGAGCGGTGGAAAGTTTTGACACTCCCGGTCAAAGAAAACTTCCGGGTGTTACTTCCTACGGGAAGTAAACAACATCCGGAAGTTTCCCGACTTTCCAAGCCGCTCACCGTATGATAACAATGACGGACAGAATTTTACGCTGACACGGTGAGCGTTATGAAGTTCCTTCATTGTCTTCCGGTAATTGTTCCGGAACAACAAAATTTTGCGACGTGTTCGTTGGTTGCTGTTCCGGTTTGAACTGAACTCGCTAAGTGTTTTCAGTCTAACAAAAAGAGTTCAAGTTTTAGTTCATAGGGTCGAACTCAGCTTTGCTCCCTCGCCGAAGGAAAAAAAGGATCAATTTCGAATTCCGTTTTGAACCATCGCAAGGAGGAAAAAGAGTACTCAACATTAAGTTCCTAGAATCGAACTATGTTTTGAACATCGGTCGTACTTAATTTTGAGTTAAAATAAAGGAGCGTGCGAACTGTTTATCAAATTAAGAAATATGAGACTGTTTTCAAGCCTATCCCTGTTACCCGTAAATGATTAAAAAATATCCATTTTTAACGTTTAAAAACTAACAAAACCTGAATTACCTTTTCTCTTGACAAATAATGTTAAAACAAATGTAATAAAAAAAAATCTAGTTTGCCAAAATATGTTGCTAAAACTAATCATAAATATAAATACTTAAGTATGAATAATGATTTCTAGACCGTTTCTATGATAATCTTGAAAGGATCTCTTAACTCGAGACGTTGTTTTTTCATCAGAATAATTTCTTAAAAATTTAAAATCGAAAGTTATGGTCGACTTTTTTATGTACTCATAAAAAAGTTCTACGTGTGCAGGCCAAAAACAGATGGTTAAAGGGAGGCATATAGTGCAGATTGTGTACAAGTTTACGAGTGTGTATGATAATGTAAATAAATATTCGGATGAAGAAAATTTATCGATTCGAATCAGCAAAAATTGTTTGCGGTATCTATTCAGGACGAGTTCAAGACGAATTTATGGCAAACAACGCAGGTAAGTTCAAGTTTATATATTAAAAATTTAGTTGTTACCCAGTAATAGTTGTCGTTTTTTATTAGTTGATTTTTTATCTTAAACGAAATGGGAAAAAGTCATCCGATAGAGCTTTCCTGAAGCTGCACAATCAATTTAAGGATAAATATAAGGATGTTTCGTATATGCTGAAAAGGTTTTCTTTGAGATTTTTCGCGTGATTTTTAAGAATGCTGTGGTGCTTATTCCTGACCTTTTAGAACCTTAATTCCTGACCTGAATTAACATCATTAACTCGATTCGTCCAAGTCCAGTTAAAAAAAGTCTGGCGACGCAAAGGGTTCGTGTCCGGTTTCGTCACGTGCGAAAGAATTATCTTATTATTTTGCATACGTGCTATTTGTGATAATTTCTTGAACTAACATTAACAGTACCTTGAATTTCTTTACAGCCCACCCATTTTTTTAAATTTTAATGAATTTATTTATAAGGCTATTCCTCTGATATTCAGTTAGTTTGTTTAAAGAAACTAGAAAAGTCAGGATAGCACAAGGCCTTCTTAATTTTAATAAGATATCTCTCAAGAATCACAGCATTGAAAACTAAAACATTTTTTAAATGATCGTCATATCAATTTTTTCTTCTATAAATTGATGGACGAAAAATTAAGAAGGATGCAATTCCTTCGAACCTTGCTCGTTTCATCAATGTGGTATCACACACTACTCCTAAAGTAACCTTTTAAACCCTATTTTTTTCAGATACCCATTACATTCCCAGGAGTTTCTTAGCTCGTATGGCTGCTGACAAAACCCGAAATGACTTGGAGTTGGAAAACTGTGACATGACGCAGGTATGATAAAACAAAACCTAATAAATATAAAGCATTATTTAACGAAATTCTATTTTTCAGTGGTACACTTTGAATAACCCTCCAAGTCAATATTTAGATAGATTTGTAGAAATGAAAAGTCCCGATGAAATTACCTTGGGATGGCTTGATAGGTCTAAAGAACTGTCTAATAAATTATGGATGCAGTTGTGGCATTTATTTGCCAAAGCAATATTGAGTTTTTTCATGACTCAAACTGACGTGAATGGCATTCTTCGAAGAGGATCAATGTTCATCCTTTCAGAAGTTCAATTCCAGCGTTTGTTGTTGAAGAGTAATTTTAGTGAAATTCATAACAACAAAATGCGCTCTGTAAGTGTTTAAGAATATTCTTTGTACGCGAATTAAGTTGTAATTTACCTTTCAGATAAATGTGCTGGATATCGGTGCTGGAGATGGAGAAGTTACGTTACGTTTTGTGAATGCCTTAGCTGCACTTTTTCCATCAAGTTCGATACAACTGCACGCAACTGAGTCTAGTTGGATAATGCGGAATAGGTTATCTGAAAAAAGTATAACGTACGAATCATTTGATTTTTCACGTTTTCTGCTTAACGTGCCGCTATTAAGCCTCCCCCTTTTTTGTGTTGTAAAAAATATCTTAGTACGATATTGTTTATGAGCGCGGCAGCTTTTCTTTCAAACGTGTTTTCCTTTGTATTTTCAGAGTTTTAGAAGACATTCAACATTTAAAAGACATCAACTTTATTGCCTGTCTTAACGTGCTGGATCGTTGCATCGATCCACATCAACTGTTGTTTGATATGTACAACGGATTGGCACCTGATGGAAGACTCCTCTTGGCATTGGTTCTGCCTTACAGCCACTATGTGGAAAAAAGTAAAGTTTTCGAAATCGTTACAAACTGTATTTGTTTCTTATTGCAGTAACAAACAGAATCACTCGTATTTTGATTCTTTTTATTCATCTTTGTAATTATTTTATCCCGCAGATTCTAGTCACCTTCCATTGAGACCACTTTTCGACCATTGGCCAAACCACACGGGTGTAACTATGGAGCAAGAAATTGAAAAGTTTTTTAAACAACTAGAAAGCATAGGTTTTAGAATATTATCTTGGACTAAGGCACCCTACCTGTGTGAAGGCGATCTTAAACAAGCATTTTATTGGTTAAATGACATTATTGTTATTTGTTCAAAATAGTTCGGAACTAGTAGGTGTAAGCGTAGCTGCTGTATGGTAGTACAAAATGTTCAAAAATAATAAATCTGTAATGCGTATTTCATTAAACTATTGTGTTTCATAAGAAAGGGTGGGAAATTCCTAGGAACCATGCCTCTTCGTAGAACAACTTGCAAACCTGCAGGAATAACGAAGCGTTTTCTATGAAATGGAAAACCAAATTATGTCGCCAGATGTCTCTGGAGCGAATTTATTGAATTCACCACCAACATTTGATAACATAAAGTCCTATTCCGCCACCAGAGTGCTCTGATGCACCACAAACATTCTGGAAACGAAAATAAAAATTTTCTCACTAGATGACTCTTAAACTCGTTCACATTCACAAAAATCTATGTAATGACAAAAATGACAAAAATAAAAAAAAAACAAAAATGAGTCACAAAAATCACAAAATGGGCCAAAATGCCAAAATTGTCCAAAATGTTCAAATGACAAAAATAACCCAAATGACAAAAATTAAAGAAAGGCAAAAAATAAAAATGACAAAAATGACAAAAATGACAAAAATGACAAAAATGACAAAAATGACAAAAATGACAAAAATGACAAAAATGACAAAAATGACAAAAATGACAAAAATGACAAAAATGACAAAAATGACAAAAATGACAAAAATGACAAAAATGACAAAAATGACAAAAATG
This sequence comes from Uranotaenia lowii, assembly GCF_029784155.1. Taxonomy (NCBI): domain Eukaryota; kingdom Metazoa; phylum Arthropoda; class Insecta; order Diptera; family Culicidae; genus Uranotaenia; species Uranotaenia lowii. The sequence goes on along the minus strand of NC_073693.1, from coordinate 184,011,050 downwards.
ACAAAAATGACAAAAATGACAAAAATGACAAAAATGACAAAAATGACAAAAATGACAAAAATGACAAAAATGACAAAAATGACAAAAATGACAAAAATGACAAAAATGACAAAAATGACAAAAATGACAAAAATGACAAAAATGACAAAAATGACAAAAATGACAAAAATGACAAAAATGACAAAAATGACAAAAATGACAAAAATGACAAAAATGACAAAAATGACAAAAATGACAAAAATGACAAAAATGACAAAAATGACAAAAATGACAAAAATGACAAAAAATTACAAAAATGACAAAAATGACAAAAACGACAAAAATGACAAAAATGACAAAAATGACAAAAATTACAAAAATGACAAAAATGACAAAAATGACAAAAATGACGAAAATGACGAAAATGACGAAAATGACAAAAATGACAAAAATGACAAAAATGACAAAAATGACAAAAATGACAAAAATGACAAAAATGACAAAAATGACAAAAATGACAAAAATGACAAAAATGACAAAAATGACAAAAATGACAAAAATGACAAAAATGACAAAAATGACAATAATGAAAAAGTTACAAAAATTACGAAAAATACAAAAATGACAAAAAAATTACAAAAAAAAAAAAATCAAAAATTACAAAAATTGCAAAATTTATAAAAATTACAAAAATGACAAAAATTACAAAAATAACAAAAAATGACAAAAATTACAAAAATTACAAAAATTACACAAAAATTACAAAAATTACAAAAATGACAAAAATTACAAAAATTACAAAAATTACAAAAATTACAAATATTACAAAAATTACAAAAATTACAAAAATTACAAAAATTACAAAAATTACAAAAATAACAAAAATTACAAAAATTACAAAAATTACAAAAATTACAAAAATTACAAAAATTACAAAAATTACAAAAATGACAAAAATTTCAAAAATTACAAAATTACAAAAATTACAAAAATTACAAAAATGACAAAAATGACAAAAATTATAAAAATTACAAAAATTACAAAAATTACAAAAATTACAAAAATGACAAAAATTACAAAAACTACAAAAATTACAAAAATTACAAAAATTACAAAAATAGCAAAAATTACAAAAATTACAAAAATTACAAAAATTACAAAAATTACAAAAATTACAAAAATTACAAAAATTACAAAAATTACAAAAATTACAAAAATTACAAAAATTACAAAAATTACAAAAATTACAAAAATTACAAAAATTACAAAAATTACAAAAATTACAAAAATTACAAAAATTACAAAAATTACAAAAATTACAAAAATTACAAAAATTATAAAAACCATAAAAACAACAAAAACAACAAAAATTACAAAAATTACAAAAATTACAAAAATTACAAAAAATACAAAAATTACAAAAATTACAAAAATTACAAAAATTACAAAAATTACAAAAATTACAAAAATTACAAAAATCACAAAAATGACAAAAAAAAAAAAAATATTGATAAAAATGGCCTAAATGACAAAATTGTCCAAAATGTTCAAAATGTTCAAATGACAAAAATGACAAAAATTAAAAATGACATAATTAAAAATGACGAAAATGACAAAATGACTAAAAGAGCAGGAGTTTCAAAAATGATAAAAAGGACAGTAGTGGCAAAATGAGAAATTGATATTTTTTGAGACAATTTATCTTTGACGTCTTGTTTTGTTTTTTTAAACATGTTGGAATTCGGATTTCGGATCTACGCATAAACAAATAAATTAATAATATTTAAAACCTTTTAGTAAATTTATTAAGAATGTTTTGCATAAAATTTTTATTTATAACAAATAAAAATACAGCTGGTTTTAAGGGGGTTCCAAGAATGATTTGTCGTGCGTTTAAAATAGGACAAAGGCTAAATGAGTGATTATGAGATATTAAAATAAATTTGTTCAGTTTTACGTTTTCGACAAATGCGGCCCTAAATTTGATGATTTCATGTAATAGTTACGGGTCATTTGTGATGTCAATTACTATATTTTTTAACATAAATAACTCTATTACTGCAATCTCTATATGGGTTAATAACACTTTATCTTTCAAAACACTGATTGGGAGTAGTTTTGAAATGGTTTAAATGAATGGTTTTATTCTGATTCGATGGAATCGCTGCATTTTTTAAACAGTATGTACGATACAACATTTTGTTGATTTTCAGTATACCACATTATGTACATTCGATTCTAAAACCAAGTCACAATAAAACGAAACTTTTGAATGGGGCATAATGAAAACATCAGCACATTTTTCTCTAATAGCCATTGAATATATAAACTCTTAACAGATAAATAAATAAATAAAAAACAAATAAATAAATAAATTAATTACTTCTTCAATGACAAATAAATAAATAAGCACTAAATGAATCTCGTGTTTTCAACAAAACATCACGAGATTTTTACGGTTGACCAGATTAAGAGGTCCCAGTCGAAGAATTTGATAGATTGACATTTCCAGTTATCTCCTTAAACGTTATTATTAACCCAATAGAAAGCGCATTATCGGTCGTTGTACATATAAACTTAGATATCCCAAGCTTCTATCATACTCAGAGGATTGACAATACTGCACTGTTTTCAATGCCTTATTAACTCCTAATGATTTTTTTTATCCTAAACACAAAGTCAGCTTTACGATCGTGCTAAAATGCGATAGACATTTTTACCGGAAATTGGTGGTACTTTTTTCATTGAGACAATGTTTGATGAAAATTGTGCATTGCATTGACAAAAACGCTAAACCGATGACTTGGCACATTTTTGGAATACGAATGTCTACATCTGGAATCTGCTTAAAAACGTGATAATTTGGAAGTCGGAAAATTTGAGAAAAGAACCTTACTGTTGTTGAACTACAGTAAGAAGATTTTTTCAATCATTTGAATAGTTAAAAAATAAATGTTTGTAGTTCTATCGCACGGTGTTGAATGTTGGATACTTCCAATATACTTAGCTACCAAACTAGTCCGGCCATCTTAATTATGTATTAATGTAAGGGTCGAAAGTTTTTGCACGTTTAGCTTATCCATTTTGCACGCTCAGCTTCTCATTAATTTCGGAGTAATAGGGTTCTTAAGACTAAAATAAATATCAAATTATTCTATAAGATTTCTCGAATTGGAACCCTCATGCAGCTATCGATCGATTTTTCACGTTTATCGCCGATCTTCAAGAAAAACATAACCTTATCAAGGTAATACAGCACAAGCAATATTCTAAGCTACATCCTATAGCCGTGTCCAATTGGTCCGATCCATTTCTATTCAGTTAAGCCATGACTTTATGTGGTTGGATCCACTTTTTCATATAATAACAGAACAGCGTAGACATGTACACCAAAACCATGAGCGAACATGTTACGGCCAACGCTAGCACAGAGGTCTTTGTAGGGCATGGTTCGATGATGGTCACTGTTTTGTCTGTGAAAGAACAAAGATCATTTTATTTCTACGTTAATCGAACAACAAATTATCAGCAAATTATTATTAATGTGGATAATGTAAATAAAACTTAGAAGCTTCCAAAATCGTACTTAAGTTGGATTTACTCTGGATGTTAGTTGGAGAACCACTTACCTCTACCATACTCCGTGCTCGCTTCGCTTCGTAGGAAATCGCGATTTTTCTCATCGCCAAAATCTAGCACTAATATTTCCTGGGAAATATTCATGTCCTCTTCTTCCTCATTTGGAAGGTCGGTTTCGTTCCTAGGATAGCAAAAAAAAAACATGTTTGATTATTCATGGAATGGTTGGCTTTGCTTAAAGTTTGAAATGAGAAAAGGAGTCAGATATGAATTGTTTACCGTGTCAAAGAACGTCGCTTTCTGCCCCAGGACTCCACGGAATCTCTACCCCATTCACACACTGCTGGCTCACATGGCCCCAAGCAATACTTTACGTTGCACTGGAAGATGACACCATAGCTTTCGGTGAACCGGAATGCTTCGTAGATGGAATGTAGTGCGTTTCCATCTTGTGTGAATGCAGGGAAAATGCTGGGATCCACAGGACAACCGTCATCGTCAATGATTTGGAAAGTACTCTTCGAGTCCTTGGCCATAGCTACACACGATCTAGCGAAGATGCCGTAAGGAGCTGGGGATAAGAGAAACAGATGAATATAATAACGTCGATCGAAAAACTCTTCGCGACGTACTATCTTCTGGAATTTCGATACGGAACGTTAACCTATCTCCGATTCGCACTGTCTCAACCTCGCGACTTCTCGAGTCCAAGATACGGATTCTTGGCGGGGGTGCCTCTGGTGATGAGTTGATATGGATCATCTCAGGATCGCGGATCGGAAGCATACCGAAGGAGATGTTCTTCGAACTCATATCATAAGTACACTTAACTTTGTAAATTTTGTCAGCTTTTGTCATCACGACCGAGTGATGTTGCAAAACTACTGTATTACTGTAGATACCGGTCTGAAAGAAATATCCGTTATAATATAGCATCTTAGTTGAAAAAGTTACCTAATGTCATGTTTTTCATACGGCACTCTGGGTGTTACAGTCTTGTCCTCCCATCGTCAGATCCAGCCGGAATGCGTCGGAATTGATCACATCAATATTGCACGTTTCGGAGCGACCGAGAGCATATATCCGACCATTGAACGGTTTGTTCGTACGAACTTGCACAGCAATTCGCGTGTCTTTACAGTGGACAGAAACTAAAAGACACAGAAATGGTTTATCGCCAGTATGTGGATTCAAATCGCTTTTAGGTTTATTGCAATGTATTTCGTTTAATGAAAAGAAAAATATTCCCAGCAAAACAAAATTAGTACCTAAAATCTCAAAACTATAAGGGAATGACTATGCCATTATTTTCAGCAACAATTCGTAGGCGTCTCATTTGGAAAATAAACACTTACCATCATAACAGGTTCCTGTTTTATCGCAGTTAGCATCGTTTCTCGTCAAATTTGTTATTGAATGATCTTCTGCAGCATCGAAAACTACCGGCAATGTATTTTCTCCAGGCGCGGCTTCTATTTTGTTACAATAAACGAAGAAAATAAGTTTTAGTTATTGAGTGCATCCTACAAACCAATCTTGTAATTCATTCCTGTCATGTGATTGAGGTATTTTTTTTAAATTTCAGCAAATCATCCAAACAGTAGGTCATGAGTGTTCTGTTCTAAAATATTACGTTTATTTGAGAGTATACTTGGGTGCGCCACGTGGTCTAAGAAGAGCAAGCAATTAGATGTAAACCAAAGATAACTCAAGACGTGTTTAGTTCGTTACTTTGGCAAAAGTGGTGAACCTTTGGACTTTGAAACTTTAGTTTCTATTACTTTAAATCTGTATTGTGGCTGTGTTCTGAAGCAGTTGTTATGTGGCTTATTTAGCATAACCATTTACAATAATTATGTTTCAGTAGCATTCAAGTTATGTAAAAATACAAAAAAGCCTATGCTGCTCAAATAATATTGAAGCAGTCAAAACATAAAGAGCAAACGGCAGCGTAAAAAAACCAATAAACACTTATTTCCTTCTTGGAAATCATAATGATTAGCGATTGATGGTTTTCTCTTTCGTATAGTTGTATAATTTTGGGTCAAGCACAGCTTCGTTTGCAATTTCTTTTTACAACATACTCCACCCATGAGGAGAAATTTCACGCAGATGAAAAAAGAGATGAAAATTTTAAGAGGCCTATCAATTTCCAATTGCTCATACCGTTGACCCCGTACGAGTTTTGGCACTGGTCTAGCTAAGACAGAATTTGTAATAAAATCGTGTATTTTTGTTTTCAAACTCTTTTCTTTCTGGGTGAATTTTCGTAACAAAACATCATAAAAGAAAAATATCTAGCGTGAAATGTATCGATTAATTGGTTTTGAATGCTATGAAGAAGTGGATGTTATCAGCGCAATCACAAACTTATGATTCACTTTCAATTGAAATAACAGAAAAAAGAGAAAAATAAGAATGCTATCTCCAGTTAACACTGAATGGAATCGGAAATCTGAAAAGATCAATGAAGAAATTTATTCAATAACATGAAACGAATTTAGTACAGCGATTAATTTGTTACCGTTTGGTAAATTCACTAATATCAACAATACTCAAGACAATCGCAAAAATAAAGTTCAAATGATCGATAGCAAATTTATTCACCTTCAATGTGTAGAAAAAAGATTTCAAATTTATGTTATTCACTCTAAGTGAAAGTACTTTTTCTATTTTTCCAAAACTTTCGTAATTGCAGCATAACTCAAAATCTGTTCAACTGATTTTTTTTTGAATTTTAATCCCGAACGAATTAATGAATTTTAAGCGCCCGATTTTACAATTAAAATTTCGGTCGATTCGGTGAAGTTCACGATTTGTTTTTAAATTTTTTGAACTAGTTCCAATTGCAACATACTTACTTTCACATGTGTTTTCGTAATACACTCCAGACGGTTCACCGACATCTATCAAAGGGCGTTCACCATTGAGGTACGTAGAGGGTCCATCGGGAAGCGATTTGTGATCAAGATGGTACAAACGGCAATTGTACTGGGATCCAACGGGTTGTCCCATGAACAAGAACGACCGACACAGGAATTCCGTTTCAATGTCACAGGCAAGCTTGCAGGCGGATTCGGACGTAACTTGCAGTTCTTTATCGGTATAGTAGTGAAGGCCAACGAATTGCGACACCTTGTCTTCCGAGACGCCCGTTCGAGGTAGTTGGAAAACTCGGTTAAATTTACACGCTTGGTTGGATTTCAAGCACAGGTTTTCAAAATAATCAACACCTTGCGCGTCGACTAGTTGAACGGATTGACCGATAGTTCGTCTATCAGAATCGCTTAAAACGCATTTCATGTTATTGTAATCGTACTCTACTGATCTACAAATGAAGCGTTTTTCATTTAGGCATGCCGACAGACAAGCTTCCTTAGTACTCGTATAAATAAGGGCGTTATCCAATCCTCGTATGATTTTATTCGGAACTCTTTCGAAATTCCAAGGTCGTTGACACGAGTTCTCGGATCTTAGTAACAGCTTTACCATATAGTACATGCTGGATGATCGCTGCGGCGTGCTTGCGGGATTGTTAGCTGCTGTCACGTTCTGTAACTGGCACAACGTTTCCTGAACAGGCGTTAACGGGTTGACGACAAAACTAAGCAAAGAAAATGTTGAAGCCAAAAGAAAAAACAAAGTTTTGTTAGATGCTACAAAACATGATTCTATTCTTATTTTGCATGTTAAAGCTATCGATATGAAATGATAGAAATATAACCTGAAATTTCGATTTAAAATTCAAACTAAAAATGATTAAAACGAAGAAAAAAAACAGAACTAGCTCTTAATTTTCTATTGTTTCCTATTTCGATGATTGTTATAAAATAGCTTCTGGTTCTGAACTCTGGAATAACCGTGATGAATCTGTAGGGGAGAATGAGGATACTTGATCCCTGGGGATACTAGATTCCTTAGCTATATCTCGAAACTGGAATGTCTTACAAAGATCAAATGTTCTAGAAAAATGTGCCAAAATGAGCAAAATAACAATGCTTGTAGTTTAAAAAATTTTAACAAAATAATTGTTTGAGTAATTGAACTTGGTTTGAAAAATTTTACAAAATGTAACTTGAAGATCTTTTTTCATCACTTTAAAATGTTCCTTACATGGGAGAATTATGAAAAAAATATTTGTTCCAATGTATCAATCGTTCGAGCGTAAAATGAACTTCATAATGCCATATTTTCAAAGCAATGGAAAACTCTCAACTTTTTTCAGAAAAAGTTTTCTAAAATGTTGATTATGGGTAAAATTGATCCTCCTTCCAAACGGCATATTCTTCTTCTGACTTGATCGTTATGATTGCTGATTACGAAATTACTAATATTTATCCAAAAACTAATATTTATCACACAATTGTCTGAAGAAAAGGGCAAAAATAATTATTTTCTCTTAATTATAAAAAAAAATAGCGCCTTTAAGTATGCAATGTTATTAGCGTTGAGACAAAGTTATAGAATTTTCTTCTTATGTCTGCTATAAATTGTGAAATGACAACAAACATGACCAAAACAGTCAATTAACATATTATCTTGGGGTTTTGTTTGATTTTTATACAAGGATTGAGCTTCCTGAATAAAAGATCAAGTCTCCTTCAATAGGGGATCAAGTCTCCCCTAACTTCAGAAAAATCGCAATTTTTTTACTCCCACGAAAATGCTTCTAGTTCATCAATGGGTTCAAGTATCGTTATAATTTTTGGAGCATAGAAACTTGAAGTTACAAGCTGTCAGAAAATTTCAAAGACGGCGAGATGCTAAATTTTTCCAGAAAGATATGGTGAAAATAAGAAAAGGGGATCATGTATCCCCACTCTCCCCTACAGTTTTCAATTTTTATATTCATTTTGAAACAAAATGGTTCTGTTCTACAGGGTAAATAAGTTCGAATACAAATTAAAATCACGATAATTTAAAATCAACTGGTCAGAATATTTTTTTTTACTCGAATGGAAAGCAACTTAATAGTGATCAATCACACCTTTTGGTTTGGACAAATTTTACCTTAGACCAATACTATGAGCTTCAGAGAATTCTCAAGTCCACCGTACGCGGCATGCTCCTCTATTATTGTAATTTCGTTCCACATAGGAATGGTATGGTTCATATATAATTTGAAAAAAAAGGTTTCCTGTTTATTCTCTACAACATGTAAGATATGACCGATATAACTAACCAATCCAAAAGAGTTAGATTTAGAGGGCAAGACACCTTTCGTTCTCAGCCATTATCTCCGATAACCTTTACACTGTAGGGGAGAGTGGGGATACTTGATCCCCTTTTCTTATTTTCACCATATCTTTTTGGAAAAATTTAGCAACTCGCCGTCTTTTACATTTTCTGACAGCTTGTAACTTCAAGTTTCTATGCTCCAAAAATTATAACGATACTTGAACCCATTGATGAACTAGAAGCATTTTCGTGGGAGTAAAAAAATTGCGATTTTTCTGAAGTTAGGGGAGACTTGATCCCCTATTGAAGGAGACTTGATCTTTTATTCAGAAAGCCCTTATCCTTGTATATAAATTAAACAAAACCACAAGATAAAATGTTAATTGACTATTTTGGTCATGTTTGTTCTCATTTCACAGTTTATAGCAGACATAAGAAGAAAATTCTATAACTTTTTCTCAACGCTAATAACATTGCATACTTAATGGCGCTATTTTTTTTATAATTAAGAGAAAATTAATTATTTTTGCCCTTTTCTTCAGACAATTGTTTGATAAATATTAGTTTTTGGATAAATATTAGTAATTTTGTAATCAGCAATCATCAAGTCGATCAACGTCAACGATCAAGTCAGAAGAAGAATATGCCGTTTGGAAGTAGGATCAATTGTACCCAACTCTAGGGGATCAATTGTACCCATAATCAACATTTTAGAAAACTTTTTCTGGAAAAAATTGAGAGTTTTCCATTGCTTTGAAAATATGGCATTATGAAGTTCATTTTACGCTCGAACCAATTATACATTGGAACAAATATTTTTTTCATAATTCTCCCATGTAAGGAACATTTTAAAGTGATGAAAAAGATCGTCAAGTTACATTTTGTAAAATTTTTCAAACCAAGTTCATTTACTCAAAGAATTATTTTGCTAAAGATTTTTAAACTGCAAGCATTGTTATTTTGCTCATTTTGGCACATTTTTCTAGAACATTTGATCTTTATGAGACATTCCAGTTTCGAGATATAGCTAAGGAATCAAGTATCCCCAGGGATCAAGTATCCTCTTTTTCCACTATTCTTTTTTCAAACGATCTTATTTTACACGGTTTTATTTTAAACAATTTTTTAAAACGATTTTCTCGAAATAAGGCGTTTTTCGAACACATCAAAAACAGGTCCTGGACATTCCCGCTTCATTTCTAATCGACTCTTGGATGGTCAATTCATTCGAACTTATCATTCCGACAGAAGTATGGCTAGGGAATGGCTACTTAGAGACTCCGCAGATGTTCCGGAATAACCGTAGCAGAAAACAATATCAAGAAAAAATCTTTGAGCTTCCCGATTTCAGCCAAACCACCTCAGAAGTGTCTACCAGTATGAAAACGGTCGACTGTCCAAGTTGGCCACTTTACTCGATGATGCAATGGTTTTTGTCCGGTTGCTATGGGCTTTTTTTTAAACGATTTCTTTTTTTTCACAAAATTCATGTTCTTATGTAGAAAAAGTTCGAAAGAAATGCAACATTCTATGCATTCATTCCAAGATACTTCAGTTTACCTCCTTAGTTTAATTCTCCAAACGATGGATGAAAATGGAAGGGATCACGAATCGAATTAAATCATGATTTTTCGTCAATAACAATTTTTCTATTTAGCAATACTTCCCAAAAAGTTAAATTCAACATATCATAACATATATTATCTCCGGTAAATACAATATATCATAACATATAACATATCCGGTTTTAAAGAAGGGTTCTTCCAGACTTCGAAATTAACTGTGAAGGCATTAAGCGCCTTTGCGCCTAAACAGTAGGCAATATGCACAACAGAAACTCACTTTAAAAACTCGTACGCAAATCAAACGACACAGGAACACAGGGAATAATGTTATAAGTAAAAAACTCTTGTTGGACATTTTATCATGTTTCATCAGAATAAATTCCAAAAAGTCGAAAAGGGTTTTCGACGATTTCTTAAAGAATATAATAAGAAAATAAGAACAATGTGTTTTTACTTCAACCGACGTTTTGACATTTATTATGTCTCCAAGAGTTCTGGCAAATTACAAAAAATGGAGGAAGGAAAAATTGCTAGAAATCGCATAATTAAATGTCGAAACGTCGCATTAAAGAAAACACGTTTTTTATCATTTGAGAACGAAATAGCAGGTAACAATTTTCACAACTTCAATTTCATCGAAAATTCCAACCAAATTAAGCCTTTTACTTTCCACCAAAACAACCAAGAAATAGAAAAATAACATCAAAGTTAGATTTTTTTAATTGAGTAAATGTAATAGATTGAAAAATTCAAAATTGTCAGGTAAGTCACATAATTGGCATAAATTATATTTTTCTTTCCGTTTTTCTAAAATCTTTTTAAAATTCATTTAAATGTACTCTTTTTGGCGTTGTAGGATATGGTAACTCTAGCTTAATACAATGTTACACAAGGACATATTTGAAGTTTTTCGTCTATTTATGATGTGAAATAATTCTATCCTCTACAACTTTGATACGCTGTTTGATGAAAATCAGCTGGCATGCAACTATTTTTTGGATATTTAATACCAACTACTTCAGAATAAAGTTTATGCTGTAATAAAAGTTTTAAATAACCAGATTAAATTGGCTATAATTCAAAAGAAAAACATAACATATGCTAACATTTCCATACGGATAGTTCCAAGATAACAGTTATTGAAGTTTTCCGCTAAGAACCTAAAATCTGATGGGAAATTTCTTCTGAGAAATAGTTGGTTGAAATAAATTCTAAATTTTGGAAAATTACCTTCTTATAACATTATTCTCTCGTTTACAATTTTATTGTTTCGTTATCTGAAGTTGTATCAAAGGGTGTATTCGGAAAATGAATTTTCTACTTATTTTTTCTTCGATATTTAAATTCTGCAAACTATTCCTGATTTTGCTCAATGTGATTCAAAGGAGGGAGAAAAAGGCATCTTATATGTCTTCAAATCATCCCCCCTTTGCATTTTCTTAACTGGTTGCGTTTTTTCACCAGATATTCACGTTCGTTTCTATAGACTGATTTTTTTAAATTTTCTATTCATACACGAGCTGTAGATCAGCCATGGTCATGAAAACCATGGATTTCATCATAAAACATTGTGAATTCAAAATGTTTTACTTTGAAGTTTCACTTTAAGAACATTGCAATGAGATGATGAGACATGTATGCGTGTATGTATGAAAACCCACCAGTGGCTGATAAGGTCATTGAGTCATATCGATAAATACTCCAATATCGTCCATACATTCCTTAATATCAATATGAGGAAAATCATGATCTTTGCTTAATAACCGAGAACATTAGACTTTGAGCCTGTATAGTGTACATATACCTAATGTCTTTAGTAAATAATTTCGGACCGCCTTTTTTTCGAGCTTCGCAATTCCTATTCAAAAATATTTTATAGCAAATTAATAGGTTTTACTTTTCATGATTTAATCTTGAGAGTGACAGTGATCAATTTTATTTTGAAGTTGGCGGTTTTTGATCGTTGTGAACTGTGAGCGAAACTGCTTTCCGAGGACCGGACCCCCGATGGGGAATCCAAATCCAAACTTACCTGAAATGTTTTCAAAAGTCTATGGATTTAGTTTAAAAAATTGCTTCTACTGTGATAAAAAAAGTGCGGCGTGAAAAAGCACTATTTTCGGTAATCTTATTAACATAGCTCTGCAGTATCACATTTAACAAACTTGAAATGTTCAACAAAGTTGGGTATTTCAATAAGACAAACAACTTTTAGAACATATTATTAAGTTAAAAATTAACTGAAAAAAGTTATTATTAATAAACTGATTTTTAGAGGTTCAGTTTCTTATTCAGCCTATAGCTCGGAGAGTAATTATTTTAAAAACTTGACATCTGAAACAAAGTTATAGAAAATTTGATTTTAAACAAGTTTGTCGAAGACATCAAAGAGCTAAAACATAGAATAAAGAAGTTAGAAATTTTATCTCACTTGTAGGGCGATTAATAAGAAAAATAATATTTTTTTATTATAGTGCTGAATATACTGAAAAACTTCTCCGAAGACACCAATAACCTAAAATGTGAACTAAAAAAGTTATAAGCAACGATCACGTTTTTCGCATTTTTGACCACTGTGCACTATGGGGAAAGTGGTGGCCAAAAATCGAAAAATTGACTTGCTTTGAATGACGTGTCTTGTATACCATTTGATAGCCAGAGAATTCAGCCTAGATTCCCAAAATTTCAGCCGTCTGTGATGAAAACTCATTGCGCCACAGACATCAGACCTAGCAAAATTGTGAAAATTGTAGAAAAAATACATTTTAAACAAATGCAATTTTCTCAGCGAATAATAGTCCATCTTTTGAATGTAATACACCGTTGGAAAGGTAATTGTCTGAACTTCAAAATGGGTTTGATTTAAAGTTTACACGGTTAATTTAAGTTAGCAAAAATGGGTAATTATTGAAAAAATGTATTTTTTGGCCTAAGTTGGTCTATATCTAACGAGCAGGGCCGAGCAGTCTCAAGAGACCACCATCACAGTTTAGTTTCAAATCTATACTATCTGCGGAACGTGAGCCCAGTTGCAGATAGCTGCGGATGAGCATTTGGCACAAATTCGAAAAAATGTTGTTTTTTTTGTTTTTTTTTGTCAGTTATAATTATCAATTATGCAAGTATAAACCAAAAAAATCGAAAATATTTATTATTACTACTGTTACTGTAATTAAACTTCCTAAAGGAAATATGCCAATTTACATTTTCTACCAACTAAACTCAAACTTTACGTGTTTATTGTGCAGTAGATATTTAGTCGAAAAAAATCTGAAAAAAAATGTTTGTGATAATATGGAACATAGGAGCATAGTGTCACTTTTTGATCCAAAAGAATCTTAAGTCAATGCAACAAAAGAATTTGAATTTATCAAGGCAAAATATAATATTGATCTGGATGATGATTTTGATCTTGATGAAGATGTAGAAAATGAATAAAATTACGGGGGGTGTGGTCAGATCTAGGCTTGGGGGTAAGACATAAACCTGTTAAACAGCTAATAACTTTTTTCTCTAAAAAGATACGAAGTTATGGTATTCGACAAAGTTGTTCAGCGGAAAATATTTATAAATTGGCACAAAAACCATTAGCAGGCTCAGTTCCACATGAGAAACAAAAATGATGTTGATTTTTCAGTACAAAATATTCAATTTTTCCATACCAACCTAAAAGTTCAAATTTACTCATGTAAACGTTACTTAAAACTTCTGCAAAAATTCATGGATGAGTTTCGGACCAAAACGAAGCTTTTAAGACCCCAGGGTTTGAGAAATTCGAAAATGACCCCAAATCGACTCAGTCTAATGCCCCATAGTGTAGGGGGGTTAGGTAAATTTGTGTGGGGCAAGGGGGAGAATTTTCGTAGACAAATAATTCTTTATCAAAATTCCTGGTTGGTAAAACAATACTCTTATACACCATATTTTTTAAAAATGATGGTGGGGGGGGTCAGATCTGGGCTTGGGGGGGGGGGGGGGGGGTTAGATAGTATTCGGCATTCAGAGCAACTTTGCCGAAGACAGTATAACCCTCTAGGACTTCAATTGGAGGAGATATATTTTTGGCCACCAGTTTGCATGGAGATGCCCCATAGTGCTGTGATTGTTGGGAAATTTCAAGTGATATCTAAGTTACTTAATGGTAAAAATACATTCGAAATTGATGGTCATCGAAGTGGAAAAATGTTTGTGAAAGTTGTGTTTTTGGGAATTTAAAAAAATTAAGATTCACGTTGTAATTTTTATATCTGAATCCAGAAGCTTGGTCTGAAATGCGATTGGAAGCACCACATGAAAGCATTTTTTTTCTTTTTGGGAAATTTTCGATCAAAGCGACGTTTAATATCAACTTTTATTCTGCAATATTGGTCTCGCAAACTGGCTGGCAAATTAGTATTTTCCTTCATATAAAAGAATAAGAACCGGGTTTGCCAGTACAAAATAACCGCTTCAACCATTAGTTCTTTTTTTAGTTTAAATAATTTGAAAAATCGAATTTAAATGTCTTTTAATAAACCAATATATTTAAAAGAAAACTGCAACACTTTATTAATGAATTAAATGTTATCAACATTTTTTCTATTAGTAAAATAGGTTATTTTCATATAAAAAGTGTATTTTCAATCATTCAAATCTCTACTATTTCCACTGATTTCCCCGCTAATTTCAAATGGAAATGGTTCCGCTTATCATAAAAAATAATCACATAAAAGGGGGTGTTGCGAGAATGTGCATTTTTCAATGGACGAGCCTTCTAAAATTGCCAATAAAATACACTATATGCTTTCTATAGGGCTTCAGCAACTTCTAAACCCATCATAATGAATGAGACAATTGTAGATCGTGGCTTGTTACAACTTTGTTTCAAAGACAACAAACCCTGTTATCCAATCTACAACGTGTCAGGTTCAAAAAACTGTTTTTTAAGAGATTTTTTTACTTTGACTGTAACTTCTGAGGGTGATGTGATAGGAATTTGACATATTCAACATCATTTTGATCAGATAAACAACTTTGTCGAAAACATCAAAGCCCTAATTTGAAGAACAAAAAGATAGCATTTTTATCTCGCTATTGGTGGACCTCTCGGCAAAAATTTTGATATTGGAATATGCTCCATGTAAAACTGAAAAATTTTGCTGAAGACATCAAATGTCTATATCTTCATCCCTGAGCGCTATTAATTTCGTACAGTTAGATTGATGTTCTGCACCACTGTGCTGTGTAAAATAAAATAAAAAAGTCTTTAACACCAATATGTTTATTTGACCGCTGGGGATTTTTTTTTTATTATCTGACAACTTGCGCCGGGGGTCTTCAGATTTTCCCCAAAATTGAAAATTTGGTTCGTTTTTGCGACTTAAAAACACATGTATTTTTTCAGATTTCTAAAATTTTTATTTTTTGAGCTAGTTTCGGTTAGATTTTTTTGTAAATAAAAAATAACCATTTTTCAAAGCTACATAACTCTGTTGTTTCTCAACGGAAATTATAAAATAGCACATCCAAATGCATTGAAATTTTATCAGCTTTCCAAATAGAATAGTTGAAAAAAAAATTAAATGATGGCCTTCAACATGAAAAGTTGTAAATAAACTTTAAATGGCGTCTAAAAGTACCGTCTGCACCACCGAATATTTTGCAAAAAATACCATTGTATAGCTCGATTCATGATGCAACTTTCATCTGAAGACACCAAAGTGGGCCATTAACACCTTGAAGAGTTATGAAAGAAATAATGACAATAAATCTCTTTTTTTGCGTCGAAAACAAACAATGGTGGAACAACTGCACTCACATATGGAGATAGCAAGCACTTCTAACAACATGGAAACAAAAGAACTTACCAAAGCTACTGCAGGTAAAAAACACTACTTTTTCGTGCTTTGTAGAGTGTTTGCAGCAAAACTGACTTTAAATTTTAACCAAAATTCTGAGTATCGTATTGTTTATGTGATATAACTAAAAATGGGAATATTGCTTTTACAACCTGGTCATATACTATATAACTTATTAATTTTTCGATCAAAGATCATTGTGAAGTATAATCAATGCCAATAGTAGAAGGTTCAGTCCCTGTGTTTGGGATCACAAAAATGTGATTCAAAAAATGAAATATAGACGTGCTTTACATAGTTTTTATATCGGGAGCTAAGCACTGGACACCAAAATTCTTTCCCATTGATTAAAAAAGGAGAAAGTGGCACAAATGTTGTAGAAATAATCAAAGAGCTCAGTTCGGCCAGCCCAGACTGTAAAATGATGAAAATATGATACTTTTACCGTATTCGTTTTCTACATTCGCCCAGTTTTGAGGTTTACCATACTAGAACGAACATAATTCGTCGTCAGTGTTTTGCTACCTCGATCGCTCACACACGAATCTTCAGTGTTCCACCGTCCATTTTAAATCAAATCTGGGGAATTACGGATGCAAAACTTAGCGCATAAACTTCTTAAAATTACAGTAAAATGTGCATAACTTGTTGTGACCTGGTGCAAAACTGGGTATAAACGAATACGTTATTAGATTTTTGGATATAACATGAAGTCAGTTAAGCTGCAACAGTCTACCGCCCCTTCTTTCATAACAGTCCCATATACAAAAATAAGCAAACGAGACAATCAGCTTTTTTCTGTTTTGGAATATGTTTTCAAATCGTGACCACCACTTTCAGCATAAACGAAAATCGTTTCTAGGTTGTCATAATAAATCGTTAGACCTGAAATTTTAGAAATTGGGTTATTGGTAAGGTCGAGAGCACCATTTTTATTCATTATGGGACTGTTTATCGACCATATTTGAAACCTTTAGTCTTTTAGTCTTTTATGTTGAAGCCTTGTGTTGACCTAAAATGACGAAAATTCATATGGGACTGTTATGCGAGTAGGGGCAGTCTGAAAAGGACGAAAAAAATAGTGTTTTTTACCAGCTTTGATAAGTTCTTTTGTTTCCATGTTGTTAGAAGTGCTTGCTATCTCCATATGTGAGTGCAGTTGTTCGACCATTGTTTGTTTTCGACGCAAAAAAAGAGATTTATTGTCATTATTTCTTTCATAACTCTTCAAGGTGTTAATGGCCCACTTTGGTGTCTTCAGATGAAAGTTGCATCATGAATCGAGCTATACAATGGTATTTTTTGCAAAATATTCGGTGGTGCAGACGGTACTTTTAGATGCAATTTAAAGTTTATTTACAACTTTTCATGTTGAAGGCCATTATTTATTTTTTTTTCAACTATTCTATTTGGAAAGCTGATAAAATTTCAATGCATTTGGATGTGCTATTTTATAATTTCCGTTGAGAAACAACAGAGTTATGTAGCTTTGAAAAATGGTTATTTTTTATTTACAAAAAAATCTAACCGAAGCTAACTCAAAAAATAAAAAATTTAGAAATCTGAAAAAATACATGTGTTTTTAAGTCGCAAAAATGAACCAAATTTTCAATTTTGGGGAAAATCTGAAGACCCCCGGCGCAAACCCGTCAGATAATAAAAAAAATCCCCCGCTGCAAAAATTGACTATTTGCTCCCATATGTTTTTTCGATGCCATTTGGGTCACCAAAAAGTAAAATTTGAGTGATGATTCCTAAATAAGCGCAAAGCATTTCAATTTTTATGGAAGAAAACATTTTCGCACATTTCATCATCTAGAAAATTTAAATAGCTTTAAATAAAGTTTGGTTCCATTTTTCCAGCTTCATATTTTTGCAAACTTGAGAAAAAGTAAAAAAAGTTATGACTATTTCAAAATAAAAAGTCTGAATTAATTTAGAATGATATAAAAATGGCAGGCTATGCTCACTAGAGCTTTCATTCATTTGATGAAATGTTTTTGTCAAAGCCGGAATAAATTTCAAATCCTTCTTCTGTCACTCGGAGTTGGACCATCGCGAGGGGGGGGGGGGGGGGGGGGTTATTATAAAAAAATAATGCAAAAAACTGATAAATTTGAATAAATTGCACGAAATCTTGTATGCCACAAAATTGTATACTATATCATTGCACAAAACCTATAAGTCAATTATTTTTTTATTGAAAAAATCAATAAAATAAAGAATACAAATGGTGAAAAAACTCCTATCTTCCACAATTTGGTTTTGGCTCTTGTTATCTTTCGGATATTTGAATATTTTTTCACAATTTCCATAAAATACTTAAAACTTTATTCACCCCTTCGGGATTTTTGGAATTCCGAAGGAAGGGGGGGGGGGGGGGTTTGACAAAAGAAGAAATTGATATTTGTTCTGGCCTAAATAGGTTATACAAATCATAGAACCGCTTTCAAATTAGCAGTCAAAAACGCTAAATAAAATAAAAATGTATTTTGAATTTTTTATCTTTTATAATATCGAATAACTTTTCTGGGGTACAAGTTAGGTTTGTGGTTTGTTCACATGAAATGTCTGCGAGCATCAAGGAATATTTATCATCCAAAGTTATATTTTTTTCAAACTTTAAATGCATCTCTGGAAATTTTTGAATGAATAATTTTGTTTTCCCATACAAATTTCCACACAAAATTGAAACTCGTTGCGCTTATTCAGGACTGAATGAATAGCTGACAAAATTTTTATTGCGATTTGTGGCATTAAAAACTACCAAAAAAAGTTCTGGGAGGTGAATAAATTAAAGTTTGAAATGTTCATTCAATGCTTGCAGCAGTCTAATGTTCTGGTAAGTTATACATTTAAGTAGATGTTATAATATTTTACATTTTGTGTAAAGATAAAAAAAAAACTTGAGTATAGTTGAACTGTTGCATTTGTATTCGCCAAAGATGATTGATCCACTCACCTGAAAGCAGCTGCTTGGCAATCCGGTTCCTCTCGACACCATCCTTGGCATTCATAAAGCGAAAGATTTTTCACACTGTAATATGTCGTTCCTTGGAAATCGTAATCTGTCAGTTTTTCGAATGCTATTCGCCCGGCAGCGAGATTCACTGCCAGGCCCAACAGTAAATGCGTTGATAATATCGCTCTTGCTATGCGTGTTTTCATTGTTCACGGGCCTGTAAAGAGTGCAAAAACAAAAATAGAAAGAATTATTTTTTTCTGAAAATGTGCGTTTGTTTTTTGATAATAAACGATCCAGTAAGTAGATACTGGATAAATAGAAGCATTGTGAACAAATAGCAAACTATTTATTGAGCTCGAAATGTCTAACTTTCGAACATTCCTTCATTAGATAGCAAGAGTCCCGCCGCATTTCCTCATATAGTCTTAAATTTGCACCGGAATTAAAACAGAAAGTAACCTTGCGATTTCAAAGCCAAAAGTGCTCAAGAAAAGGCTACTTACTGGACGCCTGGAGTGCATTGCAGTCGTGTGTTGAACAAGCTGCCGCAATTGTCGGAATACACTGTGTAGGTACCATAGAAAAACGGGTCAGAGAAAACTGAAATGTAGCACAGATTTAACTCGCCTAGTGAAGCCACCAAGCGTGGCTTCCCAATAGCGGTTTTTCTCCAGCTGGTGATCGTTTTCCTTCAGCTAAATTGGTTTTTGTAGGTGAATGTTGCGGACATTACGGCCTCTCCATGTAATGATGAGGAGACTCGACGAGTAGAGCAGCTTTGATACTTCGAGACAAGTAAGGGTAGGTGGTAGTTAGAAAGTTACTCCAGCTTTCGACTTATCTTTTTTTTTATTTAATGCTATTCCCAGCATCATTTGGGGAAATATGCAAGCTGTCGCGATTGAATGAAACGAGTTTAATTGAGCTGGAATTGAAGAAAAAAATTGACAAAAATTGAACGTTCGCCTGATTACCTTTTAACTGCGAAAGGTAGACAACCTAACTATCATGGAAAAAACGAAGCTACTACATTTTTTTAATATAAATTCATTGAATGCATTGAAAGTGAAAGTTCTTTACGTAGCAATATTAGTTTGGTAAGTCAAAATTATAAAAGTTACGGAATGCGATTTGAAATAAATTGATTCCTTGTATTGTAAAAAAAAGTAAAAATCAAATGGCTTCCCGCCATTATTCTTTATGACACTTGAGCATTTCAAAGTAAGTTATCTTCATGGGGCTTACCAAAATCTACATAAAACCAAAACTAATGACACATTCCACCGTGACGTGAAATCGCTTTTCCGGATTTTTCTGCACTGTTATCATTCTAGAAGTCAACCAATTTACTTGAAAATGAAACAAATTGTAGCAAACGGTCGCAAATTGAATTTTCTTCAAAATGAATATAATTTGGTCATTATAAAATTTAAGTTATTTTTGTTCTGATCGATTACTTTTGTGACGTGAATTCACGCTAGAATTGACCATTTTTGATTTTAGTAAATACAACTTAGATTTCCTGTTCTCTCTATGGAAATAAAATATTGATGTCTTCGAATGACTTGTAGAAAAAACAATTACCCATAATTTGATGTACGTAGCTTTTCAATAAAATAACAACGAGCAAAGTTAGGCTTATTTGAAGTTGTGAATTCACTCAGTTTAAACAGAACAGGATAGTTGACTGAATTCACGCCACGAAACATAAAGTTATTCTGAACCATTCTTTAGAGCCTTCAAATTTTATGTGCACTTTCAAATACGATATTTTGTTGTTCCGATTTTTACAATCATAAATTTTCGTTATCTGCACCTAACTTTTTCCTAATTTTGATTGGCACTTGAATAGCAACATATCGAGGGATCATACGTTAATATTACTACTGTCTTCATTTAAAGATTCACCAAAAAAAAATTTTTTCAATCTTTTAGGAGTTTTATTTGAAAATAATGAAACTTATTAAAAAAATCAACAAAATTATGCTCGATTTGTAAAA
This sequence comes from Uranotaenia lowii, assembly GCF_029784155.1. Classification (NCBI taxonomy): domain Eukaryota; kingdom Metazoa; phylum Arthropoda; class Insecta; order Diptera; family Culicidae; genus Uranotaenia; species Uranotaenia lowii. The sequence goes on along the minus strand of NC_073693.1, from coordinate 183,989,947 downwards.
ATTCGACCATCTAGAGGGTCAAAACAGCTTTCAGAGCATATTTTCCATATAAAATTTTACAAAAAATCAATTTTGTGACGTGAATTTACTCATTCGCGCTGTTGCAAATCAGCTGGAATCCAACCGATTTCTATAAAATTTAGGGTTTTAGAATCGTTTTAAGGGTTTTAAGGGTTTTAAGAATATCTCATTTTTTTGTGTCAGAAAATGTCAAAGTTTTCTCGTAGAATTAAAAAGTTCGATTTTTGCGAGACGTGAATTCACTCATTTACGACTGTTTATGTTCGCTTTTCAAAACAACTTCATTGGATATAAACAAATTCTTTTTTCTACAAAATAAAGCAGTATTTTTTGGCTCCAAAACAAATTCATCCATTTATTATAATTAATTGTTTTGTAAAAGTTGTCAAAATAACCACTTTTTCCAATAAAAGAAAACTTATTTTAAAAATCATGAAAAACATGTGTAATTTTTTCTCTCTCTTTTTTTCCGTTGGTTTTGTGTGATTTGAAATATCAAAATTATAGACAGGTTTGAGATTTTTTGATACGCGAACGGATAAAAATCACTTTTGAGCGGTACAAGTGCGTGAAATGTGTCCAATCATTATTTTTACATACTTTTTGCGAAGAATTCTTTAAAATATGTCTAACAATCTAACAATCCATACTAATGAAAACTGTTTGACAGCAGTTCTCAAAAGCTTCAGCTTAGAGAAGCTTAAAAACATGAAAACTGGAAATAGAATATTTTTTGAAAAATTACAATTTGCTAGGTAAATTTTCGGTTCATTTGTTTTTCGATCCTAATAACTGATTGGCAGTTAAGTCTAAGAGCTTCCACCATTCTGAATTGTTTTAAAAAAATATCATAAGTTAAGTAGCAGAGATGAAACATAAACCCTGTCTACCGGAGGGTTTGGGAACAACAACAGTTCAAAAAATGTGTTTAATATAAACGTTTTATGTAAATTTGAAATATCTTTGTTCTGTTTGGTGTTCAATTTTGACAAAAATTATGTAAAAATATAGCCTTTAGTCAGTCTTAATATGTTCAAAATTTAGCAAAAATAATTGGAGTGTGTGAAAACTACTACCGAGAAAGTACTGAAAGTGAAGTTCCTAAGCCCCTGTGCATATGCATTTTTTGAAAAAATTGTTAAATTTTTTTCCTCATTTATACATTTTTTCGTAGAGCAAAAGTTATTTGTAATCATAAAACTAAGCTGCTGCGAATTTTACAGCAAAATTGGGTTTAAGGCGGTTATGAGTGCTTGTGATATAGCTCAGTTGACAAGTCTGTTGTCTCTTGAGCCGATGTCCGCGATTTCGAGCCCAAGAGTAAACATCGAACACAGTGTACCGGATAAGTTTTTCAATGGGGGAGAATGAGGATACTTGATCCCTGGGGATACTTGATTCCTTAGCTATATCTCCAAACTGGAATGTCGTACAAAGATCAAATGTTCTAGAAAAATGTGCCAAATGGAACAAAATAGCAATGGTTGAAGCTCAAAAAATTTTAACAAAATAAGTTTTTGGGTTTTTGAACTTTGTTTTAAAAATTTCACAAAATGTGACTTGAAGATCTTTTTTCATCATTTTAAAATGTTCCAAACATGGAAATATTATAACAAAATATTCATTCCAATACATCAATCTTTCGAGTGTAAAATGAACTTCAAAAAACAATATTTTCAAAGCGATGGAAAACTCCCAACTTTTTTCAGAAAAAGTTTTCTAAAATGTTGATGATGATCCCTAATATATGGGTACAAATGATCCCGGTATATTCTTCTTCTCAATGGATCATAGTCATTGCTGATTACGAGATTACTAATATTTATCCAATAGCTAATATTCATCTATCAATTATCTGAAGAAAAGGGCTAAAATAATTTATTTACTCTTGTTTATAAAAAATTGCGCCCGTAAGTATGCAATGTCATAAGGGTTGAGAATAAGCTATAGAATTTTTTTTCTGACAATTATAGATTGTGAAATGAGAACAAACATGACCAAAATAGTCAATTAACATTCTATCTTGGGGTTTTGTTTGATTTTTTCCATGGATTAGGGCTTCCTGAATAAAGGATCAAGTCTCCCTTAACTTCAAAAATAACGCAATTTTTTATTCCCACGAAAATGCTTCTAGTGTAAAAGAGTGCGAGTTGCTAAATTTTTCCAAAAAGATATGGTGAAAATAAGAAAAGGGGATCCAGTATCCCCACTCTTTCCTAACGATCCACCAACTGTAACGTTGATAAAGTCGCGAATGCCATAATGATAGTAAAACGACTATAATCGAAACAAAAAAAAAAAAGTTTAAGACGGTTAAGATTTCTGATTTATGTATTCTCCAGAAGTATTCGATAATGTTATTAAATATGCTCCCTGTTTCAGATTTCTAAAACTGAGTGTTGGATCTAATTATAAGTTATAGTTCTATAGGGAAGAGTTGGGTATCATGGGTCACTTTATTCTTTGCTCCATAACTTCTTTATTATAAGATATAAAATGGAAAAAATAGTATAGTTTTTTTATATTTCTAGCGTATCATTAGGCATTTTTTAATTAAAAAAAATCAATGAGTTCTAACTGTTTTTAAAAAAAGGATTTTTTTTCTGGGTTCTTAAAAATGGTGGGGTACCAAATCCAATTTGAGCAAATAGCATGTAAAGTTTATGAGTTGACCCAAAACTGTGATTTCATAATTGAGGCCCTTAGAGCCAAAGGTGTATAAGTGCATGAAGGCTGATTCCGAGAAAAAAGCACTTGAACTTCGTTGTGTTCCAGTAAATTCCATAGATTTTTTAATGATTTTTTTCATGTGAATAATCTTCTCAAATAAAACAAAGCATTTTACAACATTTTCCCAAAAAACAACGTTTATTTGACGTTTATTGAGGCGACACATATTTTTTAATTTTGGCAAATAAATTCACTAATACCCCTTTGCCACCCACAAATTTTCACATCCATGTTCACATGTTTTGATCTTGTTGGGTAAGAAAACATAAATATTCATTGCTACAAGAGTCAGTTAGTTTTCGTTTAAATATATTTTTTGCTGTTTTGATGAGGAATATACTCTGGTACAGTAGTTTAAGAGATTTCATGGGTGAAGATCGACTTGGTCTTGGTAATTTCTAATAAATCTCTCCAAACAACGATTTTTTCATCAGGATTAATTTATAATAATTCGTGTAAGGTATTTTCCACCAAATTTCAATCACCACATGTTTTGTGCGTCTTTGCCTAATCAATTGGGCATTGGAAAGGGACTTGCGGTCACTCTGAATTGTTTTTTTTTACAGTAAATTAACGATAGGCGCTTCAATATTAACCCAATTATCTCGTACAAATACATTTTTTGTACTTTATAAGCCTTTAATCCGTGACACACTCCATATATCCAGAAATCAGGAATTTGTGATCCGCTAACTGGTTATTAAAATAGAAAAAATAATTAAATTTAATAATATTTTTTCTACTAGAATTATCACTAAATGCAATCAGATGAATCACAGTTGATGGTAAATTTTTAAAGATCATCAGCTATTCAAAAGAAAAGTAAATTATGTACATTTATTTTAAAAAATATCGGTCCCGATGAAAAAACACTACTTTCTTGAAATCAAGTTAGGGTTGGTGGCCCCTTTGCCGCCAAACACAATGTGGCTTTCAGTTAGCAGGGTTTTTTGACAGAGACCAAAACATAAGAAAATAGTTGAATTCAATTATGATTTAAATAGCTTTTGATGTGTGGCGGTCAATGATTCGCAAGAAGTGTTTTAAGGTGGATTTTCCATTGTTTCCTTATCTTTCAATTGTTCTTATGAAATAATGCAATTCCTTGGAATCTAAAATTTACCAAACATTCCATCCTTGCACCTATTAAATAAATTCTTAACATTTTCTTATAATAAACGAAAAAAAATCTAGGTTGTCTAAAAACAATTGAATGACTTTCTCGTGGTGCTCCATACAATATTCAAAATGATTTGGTTATGGAATACTTATTTTGAAGTTATCTAATTGTTGTTTTCTTTTGAGTCTGTTAACAATTTTACAGCCATATTGAGTTTCTTTAAAAATCTGACACTCACTGTTATGAATTTTAAAAATATAAAAAAAAATATTAACGGCGAACAATTATTTAACAAATGTTGAACCTTTCATGGTTCTCAGGAAAAAATAACTACCTATATTCGTCAATATGCTCTATACCAGCTAGTTACGTATTATATTTCACCCCAAATGGAAGATCACATCCAAGTATCCATCTCAACAGTACCACGTGAAGAGTAAAGAGGCATTGAAAATGGGCAAACTTCCTACATAAAGATGTATGAGCATTAGTAAGCCTTGACAGGTGATTTGAATAAAAAAAAAAAATGAAAAAATGGGTGCCATGACTTTTATTTGATACAAATAAAAATTAAAAATTAATTATCAAACTCCACAAACAATTTTTAAAATGATCTCTCCGTTATGTTTTCTTTGCCCGACGACGAACACAACAACAACAAAAATTACATGCAAATCGGAAGAACCCTGCAAGAGTTGTTCGTGTTCATTCCATCATTTGGAGATAAATTTTTTTTTGTCAATCCCAAATTAGGCTGGAACAAATATCAATTTATTCTTTTGCAAACCCCCCCCCCCCCCCCACTCCCCCTTTGAAATTTCCAAAAAAAACCCGAAGGGGGAAATAAATAAAGTTTGAAGTAATTTATGTAAATTTTAATAAAAAATTCCAATATTTGAAAGATTACAAGACAAAAATAACAAATTTAAGAAAATGGAAGTTATTCCACCTTTTGTTTTCTTGATTTGATTGAATTATTCGATAAAAAATTATCGATAAGTTTAAGTTATTAAGTTTAGTGCAACGATATAGTATGCAATTTTATTGCAAAACAAGCTTTCGTGCAATTATTTCAATTTTTTCGCATTATTTTAAATTGAAATAAGCCTGATTTTGCCTGATTGTTTGGTTTTCACAAAAAAATATTTAAACTTCAATAAGCAAAATCCGTTCAAAAATCAGTGCTTGCTCGTCGTAACTCCAACCTTGAACTCAATAACTTCATATCCTGGATTAAAATCTTCTATTGATTTTTTATAACTGGTTTAGAACATTTCGGCGTCCTGAACTCGAATCTTGTGTCTGATTTTGTCTATCGCATCCAGTTTTACTGATGAGGCGTATAAAAAACAGTTTCAAGATAAAGAATCTTATTATTATTTTTTACTTCTATGTTAAAGACTGCCAAGCGTTTTAATTTACACCTTAAAAAATATCTTAAATTCATTTTGGTTTAAAATTTCATTTGAATTCCGTTTTAACAGAACAGGGAAAAATTAAAATAAATAAAATTTTTAATTTCAAAGTCACTCGCGGTCTTCGGGAAAGTTGATTATCGCATAAAAATTTTAATTTTTATAATCATGTTTTATTCTACAGTTATGCCGAAAAAGTGCACAAATTTCTTAAATGAATTTTTGAAAACCAGAGCTGGTAGAAAAAAAAAAAAAACAAAATTGCATATTTGAATTGCACCTCCAAATTAGTCAAAACTAAATTTCAAATTTTTGGCACCTCGGAAAGAATTTGAATTTTGTTGCCTTGTGTTATCGCACCTTTGACTGAGTCAATTAAACACTTGTAAAATATATGTGACTTTAAATTAAAATTCATTCAAACTACAAAATTTATCTTAGATACTGCGAAACTCCTTATGAAAAGCTGGACGTTTTACGGAAAAACATTTCATATTTCGCCCAACAATCAGTCAATTGCATACTGTTCAAAATAATAAGTATAAAAAGGAAATGAATGATTGATTTGTGTTTCAAAGTCAGAAACTTAGGAAAATGTACTTTCTATCAACATTAATTGATTAGAGAATAAATTAATGACTGGTACATAATATTGTCGTATGCAAACATTCGTTCATATTTTTATAGAAATCGGCAATTAAGTTCTGCGTATCCTGTTCTTGCGCATCCTTTTCTACGAAAACTCAAATCCACCACATTTAAGCTTAACTTCGTGAGAACTACTAACAAGAATTTTTCCAAAAGGCTTTGATTAGTTTCTCAAATATTACAGTTTGAATAAAACAAGTCCAAAAAGGTAAATTTTCAAACAACTGCTGAATCACATATCACATATTTGAAAAATGATATATTTCGTCAGAACAAATGTGATAAGTGGCCAACCTTTGAAAGGTAATGTGAATAAAAGGCATGAAAACAAAAAATGTCGCGTTTGCAGATTGAAGTGACAGTGAGCATGTAGTAATTATGAACGGTACTGATACACCGCAAAATTTTATAACGGTGACCAAAAATTGCACTCAGCTCGATCATTTTATGTTAGCCTGATTTATCCTGATTTTTATTTTCAAGCTACCTGAATTTGGGAAAGAAATGTTGGCAACCCTGGACGGAACACATATTTTTTTAATCGCGTCAATTTGCTATGTTCTATCAACTGTAATTCTTTTGATCCCCAACTGCATAAAATTTTATCTACACCCCATTGACATTGATGTCTTCCAGTTGACGGTAGGTATATTAGAGCTTGCTTGTGCTTCAAATTGTGATAGATTTCAAGCTTATCAATTCTTATTTTCAGGGCTAGAAGCGACTATGCGTTAAAAAATAGGGCAAAATAGTTACTTTGAAGTGAAATTAGGGTAAAAGTAGTAACCAGATCAAAACGAAAACTAACTAAAAATGACATAAAAAACCAAATGCTTTAAAGACAATTCTGTTAAATAAAAAACGTTTTTTGGAAGGCTCTTGGCCTCACTTTTAGAAAAGCAATATGTTGGACAAAAGAGGAACATTTTAAATGGGCTTAGATAATTTAAGAATAGCGAACGCAGAATCCTAAAGTTCTAAAGAAACAATGGGAGGGAACCAAAAGATCGTACTGCGAAGACTAGGACAACTAAGCCCGACAAGAATTTCGAGTTTATCCATTTTCTTTGAAAAAAACCCACAAATTTTGAAAATTCATTCTATAGTGTTACACCATCTGAATTTTTTCAATGTCACTAAAAGAGTTGAAAAAGTCTAAAATTATATTGAAAAAAGTCAACAATTCGAAATAAATTTACAGAAACCGAAATTTTCAATAAAATTGTTATATGTTAGAGATCTACAAATGCAAATAAAAAACCAATACATGTTTAACGAGAAGTTTGAAGAATTTTCTCGAAATTGAGATCAGATTTACATTTATAGAAATTTCACTTTATGAAAGAGTCATGAAATTAAAAATTGGGAGGTCCTCATGAAAAAGTGACAAAACAATGATAGAGGATTGAAAAAAGGTAAAGGACAAAATGTTGACAGAAGATTAACAATGACTTAAAGAAGCTTAGCGAAAAAAATGACTTAAGATGACACAAAAAAGGCTAAATAATTTTACGATACTTGTCTTCAAGGTAGAATATAATTTTTCAAATTTAAAACTAACTCAAAGATTACTTACATTTTACATACAAAAATGGAACATTTCCAAAGAGGTTCACTGCAGACTTTATTGCATGATTTACATATCAATCATTAGAAAGATTTACTAGAGAAAAATGATGTTAAAAAAGGAAGGAATTAAAAAAAATATTCATAAATGATTCAACACGACAATATCTTTAAAAAATTAACAGATCCAAGAAACACCTCAGAAATGTTGTATCCATCCAAGAAACACTTATTGAAATATTGTAGAAAATATATCAGTAAACCTCTAAAAAGTTATAAAAATTACTGGAAGTTATCGAAAACCTCAAGAAGGGATCGAAATCTATGTATATCTACCAATGTTTCAAATAATTCTAAATGATTCCATTACTACAACCAAGAGCATTGAAAGCATGGAATGTTTCCTGTCATGTGATTAAGTGCACTGTACAGATTTTGATTTATTTTTTTTAAATTAAGTTGAAATTTTTTTTTAACAAATTCGAGGTTTAAAATTCATAACACTTTAAATCTTGGTTAAACATGTTGTAATAGTGTCACTTTAGAAATTATTTTTTCTCGACACGAATGCCAAAACATTGGTAAAGTGTCACAAATAAACAAAAAACTACATATTTTTTAGGCGAAAAACTATTTTTGTTTAAATTGCAATTGTCATCCATATGATGTTCAAGTGTAAGCGATATATCAAAGCAAAACAAAACAATAATCTTCCTTACTGAATCTGAGTCATTCTCTCAATTTAGGTCGTGTGAATTCCCACAGGACTCGAAAGGAAAGAAAAGGAACCAAATTTCAAAAAAAGTAACTTGTGAGCCCTGTATTTTAGATTTCAGATTTCGGTTTTCAGATTTGAAATTTGAGATTTAAGATTTTTTAACTAAATGGAATCATCGGTTTTATAAAAAAGGCAAACTTTTCAAGGAAGAAGTGGGGCTTTAAAAATCATTGGTTGTTCCCTTATGGTATCGGACAAAAAAAAACAAACTAGCAGTTAACTGTTTTTCTGGTGGATTTGAATGTTAAATATTGATTGAGTTCACTTTTCATTGACAGGGCAGCGTATATTGATTTGATTTATTGATTCTAATGATTGTACCGTCTTTTTCCGGTACACATCTTAAAGCCGTTATCTTTTGTTTGTAACTTTTGAGTAATTTGTTGGTTAAAATAGCTAAAGACGAAAAAACTGAAGACGAAGATAATCGCCAGGTTACGCTGTGAAGTTATGTAAAACAGAATTCAAATAAAGCATTCGCAGTTTCATGGATGATTTGTTTTTTCAATGAATCAACTGTACGACCATGAAAAAGTACGCGCGAGGAAGAAATGATAGGCAAAGAGGTTTCGTGGTTCAAGGTGCTAAAAACGCTCCAAACACAACACTGACGTAATACATTGAAATATCGATCTCAATTGAATAAAATTTCTCCAACATTAGAATATTTATCTCATGATATGAAAGCAGCAAACAAGTATAATAAAATGTAAAGTAAAATAGAAAGCTTAAACCAAAAACCTTATGGGAAAAATGCGGCGTTATAAAAAAAGAAACAAACACTGTTGTTCGCCAGTCATAGTCGGAATATTTGACGAGAAAAGTTAAACTACCCCTGAAGACTCTTTCCATCGAACTGTACTTGTGCAAAACATAATGAACTGTAACCAGAACGTGGGAGCACTGAAATTCACGGCAAGGCATAACAATAATGATTACCCATCCGTTGTTCCCATACAATATAACGCAACTGTTAAATTTCAACCTTGCTGGCTGCATCAGCCGTCGTTGGCTGATCAAAGCCATCAACAATTATTTTAAATCATCCATTGATTGTTGAACAAAGTAATGTGATGTTATGTTAATCTTAAGTGAGCACCATTTTTTTAGTTTAAAAAAATACCAGAATACCAGAACACCAGAACAAATCCTCATTAAACATATGATTAGACTATGAAAATTTCGCTTGAAGTATATGTTTCAATCCCTTAATCCCTGTATTGTAAATAAACGTTGTAACATATGTTTATCAGGTTGGTTCACTTTTCATTTATTTCATCTGATCACAATCGATCGTAAGAAAAATTGAGCACATTTGAACGAGTTTTCGTTATGCTTTCAGAATAATGGTTCCCTTTTCTTGAAAGGCTTTGTAAATATGTTGCTCTTTTTATCAAAATGGATGTACCTTCTACGGGTGTGATTGTTTAATTTTAAACTTAGAAAACAATTATTCACTCTAAAAAGTGTTTTTTCGTTGTATGTTGAAAATAAATTTTTGTATTTGACAAATTGTAAAACGTGGCTATTTATAAAATTTCTATTTCTGTCTGAGGTTAAAGAAATTAATTCGAAATCTTCAATCCTTAGAAATTAATTCTGTAGCCAGAGTTTTTTCAGTTGAGTTTGTGGTATTTAATTTAAATCTTTACCTGTTCGTACGTTTAATATGATCGTACTTCCAAATTTCCCTTTTTAAAGCCAGGATCTTTTTGTTTTGAGTTCTGCTTATTTTATTCTAATATAAGGCCTCAGATTCTAGTGTCATGTTCTAATTAATTGAATTTTCAAAGTTGAAATAGTTTTTTTCAATCTTTAATTTCTTCAATTATATGAATTTAGTGTTAACACTAAACATACCGACACTTTGTATATATGTACCTTTTTATACCGCCGAGGGTCAAATGACTCCTAACACTTTTTCTGCTAAAGACTCTCTTGTTTCTTAACAGATTTTTACAAAATTCATAGTTTTGAAAAGCTTGTAACGTGACTCAAATATGATTTTCAGACAATATTCAGCTACAATAATTAACTTTAAAGTTATTCAAAGTCTAAGAAAAAAAAATCGAAAAACATGCTTCCGGAAAATCAGTTAAGTGCTCGAATAAAATTCACTCAGTGATTGAGAATTCTGAAGTTAGAAGCTATATAGTGCACGTATGTAAGTGTTTTTTTTTTAAATTTCTTTAGACCATGGTCACAAAAAATGTAAAAAAGTGGTGTAAAAACCGTACTTTTTCAACCGCCAAAGCTGTTCCAGCCTCATTACAGTTGACGTAATTTGTGACATCATTAGATTTATAAAACACGAATCACAGAATTCTTGACGGTTATTCAGAGGTAGCTGTTTTAAGAAATTTTTATTAAACTGCATTTCCTGAGACTATTCTAACACCTAATTCTGTGTTTTTTTTATCTAAAGGTGCTACAATGTCACATATTATGTCAACTTTCCAATTCACTTTTAAACAAATTTCTACTGTGGCTGGAACAGCTTTGGCGGTTGATTTATAAAAAAAAGTTCGGTTTTCACAGAACTTTTTTTACTTTTTTTTGGCCATGATCTAAAGAAATTAAAAAAAAAATATTTCCATATCTGCAGTTTTTTTGGATTTTTTTCTTAGACTTTGAATAACGTTATCATTGTAGCTGAATGTTGTCTGAAAATCATATTTAAGTCCTGTTACAAGCTTTGGTAAAAATCGGTTGAAAAATAAGAGAGTTTTAGCGGAAAAAGTGTCAGGGGACATTTGCCCCCGGTGGTATAAATAGGTAGGGAAGAATGAGGATACTTGATCCCTTGGGATCCCTTGGGATACTTGACTCCTTCGCTATATCTCGAAACAGGAATGTCTTACAAATGTCGAATATTCTAGAAAAATGTGCCAAATAGAACAAAACACCAATGATGTTCCCTCAATAAATTTTAAAAATTTTATTTTCCGAGTTATTGACCTTTGTTTGAAAAATTCTCTTTAAAATGTTTCTCACATGAAAATAATATGATAAAAATATTTATTTCAATATGTCTATCGGTGGAGTATAATATGAACTTAATAATGGCATATTTTCAAAGCAATAGTAAACTCTAAATTTTTTAAGAAGATTTTTTCTAAAATGTATCTTATGGGTATAGTTGATCCCTGTAGTCCAAAAAAATACATTTTTCTTCTGAATGGATCGTGATCATTGGTTATCATGAAGTTACTAATATTTGTCTTATAACTAATGTTTATCCAGTAATATCTGATAAAAAGAACTAAAAATACTAAATTTATCTAAAAACCTTGAAAATTGCGCCTTGAAATATGCAATCACTTTAAGGTAGTAGACAAATTTTTAAAATTCTTTTTGTCTGATACTTCTAATATGACTAATATGGCAAAAAATAGTCAACCGACTTTTTATCTTCGGATTTTGCTAGATTTTTGCCAAGAGTCGGGGTACCCTGATTAAAGGATCAAGTCTCCTTTAGTAAAGGATCAAGTTTCCTGTAACTCAAAAAATATCATAATTTTTTTAGTCTGAAGAAAATGCTTCTAGTTCATATACGAGTTCATGTATCGTTCCAACTTTAGGAGTGGTACTGTTGTTCACGTTTCTTCCTTTCCTGGTTCCAGTCGTCTCTGCGTCCAGTGCTGCACAGTGGGGCATAATTATGAGAATGAAATATGTAAAATTGTTGTATGCTTTTCAATAAATAATGAAATATTCGGTGGTTTATATACTCTACATCGTTTTTCCGAAAATCAATTTTGGAAAAAAATCAAAGACTACGTGTATAAATTGGTCCAATCAGTAATACTGAGTCACTTTATGGAATATCCATTCCAATTTCAGTCTTAGATTTGAAAATCGAATCAATTGGCGGGCTGAAACTACTTGAGTCAATCCAGAAGCGGTTCCTGCGATACGCGCTTCCAAATTTACCATGGAATGAACCTCAACGACTTCCCTCCTACCATGGCCGATGTGGAATCTTGAACATCGAACCAATCGGTTCACGTGCTGTGCTGCTTCGTCGGCTTTTCATATTCGACGTCATATCCGGGAACACTGGCAGATAGTGCCAGTCTCATCGAAATGATACCGTATCATGTTCCATCTCGTTCTCTAAGAAATTTCGAGCCGCTAAGATTAAACAATTATGGAAGAAATGAATTTTATCAGCCATTTGACATCTCTTGTAGATTGTTCAACCAAGTGTACGTGTGTTTTGATTTTAATATAAGTAAGGATAGTTTTGAGGGGGCATCCATTCATTACGTAACGCTACGAATTGTGACATAGGGGAGGGGGGAAGTATGCTCATCGCTACGTAACGATTTTCTCTTTTGAAAAATTTCATTTTTATCGCAGCTATTTTGATATCATGCAAATCTTCCAGGGGAATGTAAACCAAATTTGTAAGCTTCAATATTATTCTAATTAGTTTGTATCTTTTCCATTTATTCTTCTTCCTCTTCTTCTTCGTCTTCTAACACCAACATGGCCGAAACTTGAAGGAATCCTGGAAAATGATAAACTTGCGATCCGCATTTGTCGTTTCACTATTGTAGATATCTGAAATATCGAACATGCATTGCAGAAACTACTAAGGCCAGGCCAACCATGTGATGTAAAACGCAAAAGATACAGGAACAAGAGGGAGGAATGAAGCGTGGAGTTCCTTGCCAAACACTTCACATGATTCTATAAGATTCGGGTTTGAAGTGATAATTTTCAATTTGCCATGTAGAATACTAAAAAAAAAATAATACAAAAAATGGATTGATCATACTCGAAACTTTCACAGTTTGAGGCTTGTTCCATAAGTAATCCAATCTTTGCCACCATTCACCTTTTCCAGTTCTTCTCAGTTAATGTTTTACAAATTTCAGTAAACCTCAACAAAAGCTCTCGTTCCTTCAAACTATGCTTTAGATTTTTTTTTCTTTATCTTCATGATGATGTAGAACATCTTCGGGAACGACTGTCAAACACATCTCCGAACGATCGATGCTTACTTAGATCCCTCTGGTTGGTATCTTTTCCTTTCATGAAGATTTTGAGAGAGACTTTTTAGACCATCAGCTAACACGCACATGGAAACTCGGAATAAGACAATCAATCAGTGTTAACAGAGAGTTATCATTATTGAGTTCTAAGAAGCAATCTGGGCAGATATTAACTCAGTTTATTCTGTTGTATGTGATTTGAAGAATGATGAAAAAACCATTATGTTTAAATTCGTTTTTTAACCTTCAGAATTCAAAACAATGAGAAGAGGGGAGGGGGTGTTAATCAGCGTTACGTAACTTTTATCGGTGGGTAGGACGCAGCGTTACGATTTGTGACATGCGGAGGGGAGGGGGTAAAAAAAGTCCCTTTTTTGCGTTACGTAATTAATGGATGTCGCCTCAGCGTAGTTTAAGTAACCAGTCTGTATGATATTGAGTTATCGAAGACCGTGAACAATAAATAAATAAATAAATAAAACTTTTCCAGCTGATTTAAACCAAGTTTTATGTTATTGATTCTGAAGTACTTCTTTTTTAAAACTTTGTTTACTGAAGTAAATATCGTGAATTAAGGTCATAATTTTCCAATTGATCATTTTCAATTTATTTTCATCATAAGCACATTCTCATCTCGAATCGCAAATTTAGTTAAGTGATTTTCAAAATATGATTATTTTATGTTTTTAATATTGTCTTCTTCCGATGTTGCACTAAAGATGCAATACATTAATATTTATAAGTCTTGTTTTGTTTCTTCAGTTCCATGGTTTTTCTGAGTTTTAGAACTCAAAAGCTTTGTTTAAGGTCCTAAACTCATTCAGGTTCCTTATCTGATATTTTTAACGATTACTGATTGTGTGTTTAAAACATGTATTTTCCATTTTGATATTATATTTTTGTAATTTTCTTGATCGAAACGGCTCATATCATGAGGCTTTAAGGAGCCAAACTCGTTTTGTTATTTACAATTGTTGCATAGGTCGATTTTATGTTTTCAAATGTAACTTTTGTCACATTCAAAAGAAGGATTTGACAAAATTTCTGTTTTATTAAAACGAAAAGAGAAGCTATTTCTTTACTTAAACTATAATATGCATTACATTTTAACAAGTTACATAAATGGCTTTTTTTTGTGTTTCAATAATATGAAGTTTAAATAAACATTTCGAGTGGATTATAAATTTTACAATTCCTACTTTAGGTCTGAGGACTGATTTTAATTTTGTATTTGTGATTTTTATTTATAACTTGTTTCTCAAATCTTGCTTGGAAATTATAATTTTAAATAAAAACGCTGAATTGTGATTTTAGTTTTTAAATTTTACCCTTCAACTCTTATATCTGCTTTTTTTTTTAATTTAAATTAAAATCTTTTATTTTATCCTATTTATTTTAAACTCTAAGTCTGAAATCATAATATTAGGTGCTTACCAAATATCACGATGGAAACATTTTTGCTGCTTTCAATTAAGCAGCATTTTTTCTAAAACATGGAATTTTAGTTGTTGATAGAGTTATTAAAAAGTTGCTATTTTAGTTCTGCATTTAACAACTCTAATCAAATTTTCGATTTTTCGATTAGCTCTTCCCCAATGATTGCACGAGATGTATTAATCTTTAGAGATACCGTAAAATGGGATAACTTTGATCGCCGGGGTAATTTTGACCAACAACAACTCAGTCTATAGTTTGAATTTTTGAAAACTGTTTTCTACGTTTGAAAGCCTATTTATTGAGTATCAAATAGGCAAAATTTGGTTTGTATTTGAAATTTTTTTGTATTAGTAAAAATTCAATATCAAAATCCTAAAATATCTATGTTTCCTAAGGCTCGAAAACAAACAGCTCTCCTGATGATACCAAAAAGCATTTAGATGCAAACAGGTTGTTGAAAGTGAAAGAACAACTTTTTTTCTTTGTAGATGTGTATTGACAGTGCTATTTTTACAGTGATTTAGTGATAATTTTTTAATATTTAAAACATAAGGACATTTTCCAAGAGCCCGTATTGGACAAATGGGTAGGAACCCTATCAAATGGTAAACTTTGAAGAAAAAATGAAAATGAAAATAGTGGGAGGGTCTAGAGGAATGTGTGGACTAGAAAATTCATTTGTATTTTGTAGCTCAAACTATTTAGCAACTAACTTAAATTTTGCCCCTAAATGTATGCACCATAATTGTTATTTTTCCGATTATAAATGTTTTTAAAAGAAAACGTTAAAAAGCATGATAAAATTTATAAACTAGCATTTGTAAATATTATGAAGGTTTTTGTATCCTTTATGATCAAGGAAACTCGTAAAAACCGTCGAAAATAGAGACTGACCAATGTTACCCCAAAGCATTAGATTGAAAACAGAGAAGAAATCGATTTTTAGAGCGAATTTAAAGTAGTCTAATAAATTTCCGCAACCATGTTTTACGTTCATAGGAGTCCAGTACTGGTTTTAAAAATATGAAACATGGCACATTCCCCTTAACAGAAAAAATAATCGAAAAATATTGAAAAAAGTGATCAATATTACCCCGGATTACGGTACCAGGAACTACTTTTTACGCAGATGTAATGGTTATTTGAATGCAATATACTGAACTCACTTCAAGTTACGAAGGAACTTTAAAATTTGTATGTTCTGGGATGGCATTTTTATAATTAAACCCAACATTTGTAACATGAATACTGAATTTGAAAAATTTGATTCAGTGATTTCTGATTTATAGAATGCCGATGAGATTTTGTGTTTACCGACTGGAATTTCTTCGCGGTTCTTAATGTATTAAGAAATTATCTTGATTTTGTAGAAATGCGTAAGTGGTACTATTTTTATACAAAAAAATTATATTAAATATCAGAAAACAGAGTGGTACTATTATATGATTGTCAGTATGGATTTCGAAAAAAAGTCTAGTACAACAACAACCACATACATACAGAGTTATGATTGGTAGAATACTGAAGAACTGAATTATAAAAAATTTAAAAATAATATAAAGAACAAATACAAGATTAAGGCTAATTGCAAAATGAAAATTTTTCTTTGATAAAATTTTGAAAGTGAAAGATATTGATTGCGTATGATATCTTGATGATTGATGAAAGCATGAATAATAACATGTCGTTTCCATTTTCGTGAGGAAATTTATGACAGATCCATATAAAAAAGGTTGAACGTTTATCTTCATAAGTGGACAATTGAAACCATTCCTAATCCGAGATGGATACCTTACTCCAGCTTGTGTATGTGTGGCTAGTCTTTAAATTGAAATTGTCCATGGCATTATAGTTCCTCGACGTGGGAATGTTTCAGAACCTATTTTTAGTAATCAGCGCTTAGGGAAAAGTTTGGAGTAAACAATCAGATGACCAGACGATTGAAAAAAAACATTGATTTCTGTAAATTAAAGTTTAAGGTTTAAGTAACCAACTTTCACAATAATGTTCGCTATTAAGAACGCAAGCTTCGAAAATTGGGAAGATCTCAGTTATTTGATCTAGATTGAATTGAACTGAAAGCCATCATCTGGTCAAATTATATCAACGTTCATCTTTTCAAATATCGTTCATATGATCCAGATTGAAAAAAGGGGAAATTGCGGAAAACAAGCGTTACCCTGTTCTTCAAAAAGCATTCATAACAAGAACGTACTGCAAACCACAAGAAACGTTAGCCAAATAGAAACAGTAAAAATATTTGAGGCAGATGATTTCACGAAACCGAAAGAAACCCGTTATACCAACTCACAGTCTTTGAAGAGGAAGCACAAGTAACGTTCAATATAGGCGCATTCAATCGAATTAATTCGAGTGGCCTCGTTTTCCACCGTTTTGTTTGCATCTGAGCTGATTTGGAGATAAATGTTTGTTTTTAATGATATCATCAGCTCAGGGCCGACCGGGAGCGATCTAAATGGAGCTGCATGGAGTAGGAAATTATTAATTTAAAGACAGCGTGGAGCGTGGATTTCGGTTCGAATTCCCGAACAGCCTGTACGTTGTGAGGGCACGAGCCTTAGTGCTTAAAACAGTTAAATGCCCGAGAGTGGCCTGGAAGAATTTCCAGCACTCTCGTTGAACAAGAGTACAAAACATATTTTATTTTATTAAAAGAAATTAGGTATGTAAATAAAAAAAATTCTATCATATCAACTTTAGGAATTATGATGTTAGTGCATCATTATGTCATGCAAGAAAAAACATTAATTTAAAATGCTTAAATCTATTTTTCAATTCTTAAATTATATGCGATTCATTGCTAATTCATAACAATTTTAGTGCACTGCCAAATAAACTGTTCAGTTTAATCATCACAAACAAGGATTCTTTACTGTAATAGTTTGTATCAATAATAAAAAGTAGATTTAATATATTTTCTGATCTTTTTGGTCAAATTTAGGTGATTGAAGCTAAAATGACAGTTTTATAATATTTTTCAGAAAGGATTCCCTCACTAACAAACAACCATATTTTCCAGTTATGTTGGTATTTGGTCTTCCAGGTTAAGATTAAATTAGGGGTGAAAATTGATTGATTGTTAAAAGCAAAAAAAAACAAGATTAGAATCGTCAGTTGTTACCTGTTATGAAATTTAAAATCACCTGGGATCAAAAAAGTTCCCTCTTGGACGAAATGAATTTGTGGATTTTTCAGATTTTAATCATAAAATGCAGCTTCGCCTGTTTTGATTATATGTTTTGTTCGGAAAAACGGAAAACTCTGTTGGGAGAGTGTCGTTTTATTATGGAATTTTAATATATAGAGAGCTTAACAAAAAATTATTTGATTACAATTTTGACAACATGCAAAACTATTGGAAAGAAAACAAAGGTATAACGTCTCAAAGAAAGTTGTATATTTTCATTTAAAAAAATCTAGCAACACTGCCAAAGTGAATCGTACATGTTTAAAAACATTGTTATAACGAGAAATTCTTTGACTTTAGATTCTTGAAGTCATCAGATTCTATGAATTCGCAATTACCGTCGCATGCAGGGAGAGAAAATATTCAAGAAAAAATCACAAAAGCGAGAATTTATGAACATTTTCATAGAAAACTTCTAATCAAAATCAGCACGTACTCCTCTTTTTGGGAAATTTTACCAAATTGTTGAAAGACTTTTGATCAGAAAAACCAACGTACTTCTTCCATTTTATGAAGTTGTCTCACGTCTTTTGCAAAAATTACGAAAGGAATACAGCTTTTAACAAATTACTTTCACATCTTGTTTTCATAAACATGCATATTTGGTATTTAGAAACAGTAAGCTCGATAAGCGCCTTTGAGTATGCAAACAGTAATCAATATGCAGAAAATTTAGGTAATATGCTTAAATGCCTCGTATACAAATAAAATGAGCACTTATATCAAATAATGTTTGTAAAGGAAATTTACCTGTGACCTGGATTATATGGCCAGCTAAAGAAACATAACATCTATAATTGTACAAGCACTCGCAAATTGCGTTGGTGGAAAACATGAAGTTTGTAACAAAAATCTACTCTTAGTTTTGTTTGGGTCAACTCATAAACATTGCACGATATTTGGTCGTTTCGGAACTTTTATAATAAATTTATGGAGCAAAGACAAAAAGTGACTCATGATACCCCACTCTACCCTACTCTTTTTGAAATAGATTGTTTTATCATGTTTCTTTGTGGTTTGAGGAAAAATAAAATCCATGTAAGCCAAGCTAAGCGTCTGGGTGATATGCAATGCTAGAGCAAAAGGTTAGGGCTAGTATTTTGTGTAATCCGAGGTTTTACGCTCAATGTAGTCTGTTTGTAGTTGCGGGATATGGGAACCCTATTTTAATTCATACTTACCCTACTGGGAATAAACCAAGCATTTGATCTGAAGTTAAGTTTTTTTTAAACTAATATTTCTTTTTTATGCATTCATAAAAAAATGGCGTTTTAGTTACTTGGCCTTAGAGCTTTGAAAGTTTGAATCCGCTGAACGAAAAATTCACAATTTTTGGTATCTTTTCATTGACAATTTTATCAGTTCGTAAAAATTTGTAGAGAAATCCATATCACAAAAATTGAAGACGGGGTTTTTAAAAGAATTAAAAAAACCAAGCGACTTTAGAGTGAAAGTTCGAGTTTTCGGAAGCCTTGTGTTTACTGTTTAACGTACTCCATGGATTTTAGGGTGGTTCAATTTTTTTTAATTTTGTCTATTATTTGAAATGTTGGCTGTCAGGAGCAACTAGTTCACATTCAGTTTATTCACAAAATTGGCCTAGATGGCTTCACTGTGTGAATTTTGAATGGATGAAGTGAAAGATTATTAAATAGAAGTTTAAAAAGTAAAATATGGCTCAATTTTGTTTAAACATCATTTGAAAAAAAAAATCAGACATTTATTTATATCATAATGAACATAACAAACTCATGTTCCTTTATTACAAAACCAATTTTTCGTTAAAAAATTAAACAAGTGCAGACGAAAAAAGAACCTTTAAATTTTACAAACTTTGATTACTGAATCTAAGAAATATTTTTGATGAAAAAAATACTATAAAAAAATGAACTAAAAAATATTGTAAATCATATTACGTTATGAGATTTTAAAATAATCAACAAAGATGTCAAAATGAGAATAATGAAAAATTTAAAATTAAAAATTTAAATAACTTAGCATCACTTTGCTACAGATTAACACGATCCAGACCACGTATTATTCTGAACTCAATGTGTAGTAATTTTTTAAATCCAGTTAAATGATGAACCCAACTTTTCAAATAAATTTTAATCGGCGACTGAATTTGACACAGCAGAGTATTCGCTATGTTGAACGTACAAAGGTAAAACTTCAGTTCACTCCGTGTACAATGATTGAATTAACACAACATACGAAAACACCAGGCTCCGCACTTCCCAGCAATTAAAGCAACATCTGCATATGAACGGAGTACAGTTCGTTGGATGCTAAATTTGCGTTCCCAGTTTACCGTTACCGGGATCTCAGGGCAGCCTCGAGACGAATCGGTAGTACACAGCTTCTTCCAGAGCAGTGCAACATCATTGACCTGCAGCACAATGAGCATCTATAATATGCTCCTTGCATTCAGTGAGCCCTATTCTAATCTACAGTTAGGCAAACCTCCGAGAGGGCGTCTCTTGTGTGACACAGTTTCGCAGCAAGATACCGATCACCTTACACCAATACAACGCGCCGAAGAAAGCACATACTACTTAACCCATTCTGTACGGCGCAAGAAAGCCGGAATGAAAAACGTCGATTTTGCTCGTGTTCCAGAGAGAGACTTCAACGGATGGTTAGCAGCGAACCTTCTTTTTTCCCCCAAATTCCCATCACACATAGATAGAAGCTGCAGTTTTTTGTTTGACACATTTTCAATGGTAGTCGTTGTTCGCGATTTCTCTCACTCTGGATGTTCTGTGTTCGCTTATGCACTATATAGATGACTTGAGTTGATTCATTTCATACCTTTCTTCGGTTCGATGAATAAAAATCTCAGAATTATTCACTGAACTGGTAAATCACCGGCACCGTTTCGCTGCTCCAATTTCCGATCTCCAATTTTTCGGGTGTCTGAATCTTTTGAAACGACTATTACAGTTTTGTATTATCACTTCTTCTTACAATTTCTTCGGCTTCGACCGTAAACGGATGATGGAATTGTAACGGTATTTGAGGCAACTGAATACTGCCGCTAGCCACGTTGTGCACAATTAACTGCAGTTTTCTGTCACCGATCCGAGCTTTTACAGCATAAACACAC
Organism: Uranotaenia lowii; assembly: GCF_029784155.1. Classification (NCBI taxonomy): domain Eukaryota; kingdom Metazoa; phylum Arthropoda; class Insecta; order Diptera; family Culicidae; genus Uranotaenia; species Uranotaenia lowii. Next base: position 183,968,918 of record NC_073693.1, on the reverse strand, counting down.
CACGACGATCACTACAGATTAGACAGGATGGTGAAAGAATGATTATCCTTTGGAACCGTAACCGCACGCTAAGAACAAAAGCACTGTTGCAGTCATTAGTACTGGAAACGAGGCTAAGGAAAAGTAGCAAAACTTGCTCGATGTTAACATTGAGGTTGCATCATGGGCAATGACTTTGAAGCTAATGTTCGCGAGGCTTTTTATTGCCTTTCGGAAGATGTGGATGGTTATTCTTGTAAAACATAGCAGTATCTGTCTCAAAACTCTCTTTCAGACACTCGTTTGCTGACTGGCAAAAGTGTATTGCTGAACGTGCCGTAGCCACGAGTTTCTACTGGGACTTTTACGAGAGAATCACTAAGAGAAAGAGGAGAAAAGAGCGATTTATTCGAACGAAAACCTTAATGGAAGAGGAAAGTAAAGAGGAAAAGCGAGAATTAGTTTACGGTAATGTGGTACACAATTCCGCGGCCTTATGTTTTCCATCTAACCACACCACGGCCAGAAATGCGGTGGAGGCATTAAAACTGCCATGCTGGGTTGTACCAATTACACAAACTTAGATTCATCTACAATGATTGTAAAGTTACACATCAGCCCACGAAAATGTGTAGGAAAACGTCATGGGAAAATTTTTGTCATACTAAATATGCAACCCGTTAATGCTGCAAATTCTGGCACACGGGAGTATCGAAGGAAAAAAAAACTAGCCCAGACGATCGAATGTACTGCATGATATAACTGGATTTATGTTGGTGGAAAATTTTATGCGAGAACTCTTCCTACACTTTGTTCTAGAGATTTTTTTCCTTCACTCTCCATCTGGTAACTGGCGCTAGCGGAATGAAAACTGAATGGCTTAACCGTTAAATAAATTGAACCAAACAAATCATTTTTGCACCGCTGCTTTGACATATTTTCTAGACCTAGTTTTGACATTGACGCCAAACCATGATCAGATATTTCCTTACAATATCTTTTCTGCGACGCATAGTGCGTATCCGTATGAGCAAGTGTACCAAATCGTTTTTCTTACTGTTAATTCTGTACATAACTGAACATTTAATTTGAAGTCACATGTTCTACAGCACTTTGCAATCAAGAAAAAATTAGTGAGAGAAAAACATTCAGTTCAAATCAATTTTTTGTTCATGGTTGTGCATTTTGAAGTTAGAAAAACACAGTTTGATTGCTTACTTACTATTTTGCCGAACTCCATTCAAATGGTCTAGACATGACTGCCTATAGCAGATTTTTGTACACATTGAGAGAAATATCAGCATTTGACAAATGGACGGAATAAATGTGCTCTCTACAAGGGTTAAATTAGTTCTGCATTAAATTTTTTCGGCTGCCTCTTTTAAGTTGAGTAAGATTCTAACATTGGAGATCCGATCCCTAATGAAAGGCTTCAAATAACTTCGAATTACAACGAAAATAAGCACATGTAACTTCAGTGTGATGCTACATAGCTGGAAATAATGTTACACTAATAAGTATGCTCACAAAAAATGAATGTAATACTAGTTGAATTTAGCGGACCTTGCTTATGTTTGCATGAAGTTTATGTAAATTGAAGTTTTTATTTCTTCAGTTTGATTTATGTTTGGCCACCTAGACTGAATTTTCAACAAAACTTTGTAAGTTTTGATTTAGATCAATGGTTTTCAAAGTGGTCCCTACCGCAACCTGGGAGGCTTTGAGAGCTTCCAGGAGGGCGGTGAACGGAACTTTGAAATTTGGGGGCCTTGGAAGGATTCAGGGGGGGGGGGGGTGGTGGTGTCATTTTAAATTTTACATTTTTACAAATTACGCAGCGTAGAATTGTTGAAACAACAACATTGCAAAACTCAAGTACCAAATCATAGCCAGGTTTAAGATTTAAATATTCAAAATTTTACGGAGCTGTGATGCTCGATTTTTCCTCTATTTATTATAGCGTTATCACCGACAGTTTTTTTTTTAATTATGACAGATTTCGTATACGATCTATACATTAATCTGGTTTTGTTAGTTTATTTTGTGTGATACTGGAAAGCATTAACTTTGGATGACAATGCTTAAAATTCTTCAAAATATATTGTTCAAAAACATTTGCCAAAAAAAGCTTTCGAATCGATTAAAAAGCGTCACAATTTTTTTAATAAATTATTCAAAAGAGAAAATAATAGATTCTGAATAGCAAAAATTGTCGAATATCAAATATTAGAATCTATGTTCAAGTTTAAGATCCGTATATGCAGCTACATTTCAAAAGGATTCAAATTTAGTGTAAAGGGTAAAGTTTTTATAGGTTTCATAAATACGTATGCAAAAGTTTGAAATTTGTGATGTGATTCAGTAATGCTTTTAAAAGTTTTATGCTTTTTTACCGAATTGACCTTCACAAGTTGCTCGGATCTAAATGATCCAGCGAATCATTCCAATAAACTTAAAAACTAAAATTAAACATTATTAATTCCTTTTATTGAAAAAAGGAAAATAGCGAAGCAAAGCCAGCATTTTATGACTTTTTTAAGTAAGAATTTTTCTTTCTACCGCAAGTTCGGGGATAGTAGTCAAAAGTTGTATAAGACTTTCACCAAGTTGGATGAATATTGATAGAAGGATATATTTTGAACTATTCCAAAATAACTTAAATCAGCTATAGACTCAGAAACTACTGAACCGATTTACGTGAAACTTAGCAGATAGGTGTATTGGAGGTCGGGGAAGATTCCTATAAAAGTTCGAGACCCCTCCCACTCTTTGGAAGGGGGGAGGGACTTTTTAAACAAAAAAAACATGTTTGAATAACTCGAAAACCGATCATGCAATTGAAACCAAATTTGGTATGGGAGTGTATTTGGGTACGAGAAAAGTCCCTGAAATGGTGTGGTACCCCTCCTTCCAATGGGAAAATAATAATTTGACATGGGTGCTTATTTGGATACAACAAATGTTTCTATGCTTATTTGGGACTCCACCCTCTTCGATTGGGGAGATACAAAGGGGAGGTTGCATTATTCGATAGTTAATCATGCAAATGAATCTAAATTTCACATAGGAAGGTGAAAGACTACGAGTCAAGTTTTAACGATGTTTGGGGGAGGGAAGCTCCCATACAGTCTTATGCATTACTCGAGAACTAATCGAATAAACAAAAATGTCATGGAAGTATATTCGAATACGAGAAATGATTCTTTTTGTTCCGAGAACCTTCCCTTTCGCCAACGGGAAGACGGGAAGGAGGAAGGAGATTATCGTACAAAATTTTTGGATCACTCGAGAGCTTATTATTCAAATTTAATAGCAGAGCTTATCTCTGTAGATTTTTTTCAATGATTGTTTAAGGATTATTCCTCCTTTAACTGACTCGATTGGAAAGGTGAACGGGAGCTCCCATACAATTTTTCTAATAAATGGAGTGCTAATCTAGCAGATGGTAACAAATTGGGAAAAGTATTGGAATAGTTAAATACGTTTGTTTTGATAAATTCAAGAGCTCATCAAATAAATTTAACCAAATTTTACATGGGAGAGCTGAGGGTACGAGGAATGATTCTATGGTTATTAAAAAAACACACTTTACACCAGAGGTTTTTAAAGATTCAAGACCACTGCTTTTTTCAGAGGAGAAGAAAATGAAAGCATGTATTGCTCGAAAACTTATCAAACAGATGGAGCCACATTTATGTGAAATGTGATGTTATTTAGTTATGAAAAATGTTGTTATGGCAGTTCGTGGACCCTTTGCTGGGAGCAAATAAAACGAGTTCTTAATATCAGATTTAAAACGACTGTTGAAAAACAATTTCAGATCAAGTTTTCACAAAAATCATTTCAGGAAATATGATCTTCTTTGTCTTCCAATAATAATTTGATGTAAAAGTTCTCAAGGTATCAAAAATTTATTAAAAATGAAATTATTTTCACACATTTTATTGATTTTTAGAAGGTGTAGCGAAGCACACCGGGTCAGCTAGTGAAATATAAAATCGAGCGATCCGCCAGCCAATAGCGAGATAAAACTGATAACGTTCTTGTTTAGCATTTGTTTAGCATACAGCTCCCTTGGCAAGTCAGTTGCTTACTGAGCCGATGTCCGTGAGTTCGAGCCCAAGAGTTGTACCGGATAAGTTTTTCAATGATATTAGTCGCGAATGACATAAAGATGTTAAAACGACCATAATCGAAACAAAAAAAAAATAAAATTTTCAAATTACAGAGTTCGGTTATTGGAAGAATGTTATGCGTTAACAGATACCTAGTATGGGTAGGGAACAGCAGAGGGAGTCGGAAGATAATTTTCAATCATCTATTCTGTAGGGCCTGAATTTTTCAAGATGTAATAAAGAAAGGCTTCCCCCTATCAAAATAAAATTGTTTAGATGAGACTGAATAAAGGGTGAAAATTTGGTCAATATAAACTTGACGTATTTCTTTCAATTTTGCATTTAAAAAACCTGAACACCCCTCATTTTGAAGGTGTGTGTGTAGAATGTTGCTCCTATTTTGATTTTGGAATTCACTCTTCAGTTGTCAAAATGCCGTCCAAGGAAGAAGAGCAGCGTATCAAAATTTTGCTCGCGCATCGCGAAAATCCGAGCTACTCGCACGCAAAGCTGGCAAAATCGCTAAAAGTTGCCAAATCAACCGTTACAAATGTAATTAAAGTGTTTGGGGAACGTTTGTCGACAGCCAGGAAGTCTGGATCGGGGGGAAATCGAAAACCGGAAGCCGCTGAGAGAGTTGCCGGTAGTTTCAAGCGAAACCTTAACCTCTCTCTCCGAGATGCTGCAAACAAGCTGGGTGTATCGTCTACAACCGTGCATCGAGCCAAAAAAAAACGAGCCGGACTACCGACTTACAAGCAGACTTGTAAACCATCGACATTTTCTCTGACAGTCGCACAGCCTGCTTTTATCAGTTTCATTGTTCGTGCCATCAAACGAATGCAACCGAAAACTTGCCGAACAGTCGACTACCATCAAACGAAACGACATTCATTCTTCTTTGTGTGATTGTCGAACGAAATTTCGTGTCTTGGTACACGAGAGGGATAATTTGATGGTCAAACGACCATAATTCCCGACAGTTCACGACATCGCCTATCTCTTTCACGCAGCAGAACTTACAGACTCAATAAGCAAATGCAATCTTTTCTATTCACTCCCTCCTGTTGAAAAAAAAATTAGCCACTCTGCAGCGCCGGGTGATGTTTGGATGTGTTGGTCGAACAATGTGGAATGATTATCTCGATTATCTACGCAAGAGGGATGAAAGTCAAACGACTAACCACACCAAAGATCAGAATTTCATTTGACATTTTTTTGCTCTCCGATCAAACGATTGCACTCTCCACGATTGTCACGAACGATGTGTGGTTGTTGTCTCCGGAAAAATTCAAACGATGGTGACCAATTACAAGCCTGCTTACAAGAAGGTAGTGACTCCAAATCGCAATGATAAACAAAATACGACGGCCAAAGCGCGATCCCGGAGGCTGTACACGACGATGCTGGTGAAGTTTGACTGCGTGGTAGTGGACGACGAAACCTACGTCAAAGCCGACTACAAGCAGCTTCCGGGACTATCGAACCGTTTTCAATTCAACCTTCAACACCTGCGGCTCTTGAGCCTTCTTCTCCACAACCATTCTCTGAGATACGGCTGCTCACCAGTCCACCAGAACACCAATCCGTGCGATACGGGTTTGCGTCGGACGTCTGACCTGCCCACGTCAGCCAAATTATATGCGGGCCTCACCTGAAGCTGGGAACTTTGCCGTCGCAGGTTCTGAAATAAAAGAAATTTCTATCATCATACAAATCGATGAATATATAATAATAAAAGTTCTTACCATCATCACTGCAGTTGAAGGCATCCTCTCCCTATCTGAACCCCGCAAGGTTGATTTCGGAACTTTTCCGGAGCTTTTCTTAAGCTGATTTCAGCCGCGAAAATCACGAAAAGATTCTCGTAAAAACAGTTTGAGCGCGAAAAAAATTCTCTACACGGAAAATTGTAAAAGTGCAAAAGAGCAAAAATTTATCAATTTTCGTATGGTTTGGATTTTCATTTTACCTTGAAATACATTGTAACATAAAAAATTACAAGAAAAAAACTGTGCAACCATGCTTTTGATAGAAATGTCAACTATGGAAGATTTTGAATTAACAATAGACTTAATGGTGACTTTCCAAATTATGGTAGTTTCAAGATTAATATCGGTTGATAAATATTTAGATATTACGATGAAGTTTATTGTTAAATTGAAAATTATGGTTTTTTTTATACTAATACCATGGTCTTGGCTATTCGGGTGGTTTGGCAAGCCATCTGTACCTGTGGCTTGAGAAGCAGCATTTTCATAGCATCCGGGACTGTCAACCAAGAAATTGACGTGAAAGAGTGTTTGAATAAACGTCTGCTGCCTTTCTTGAAGAAACACGGTTGTTCCGTACTGTTTTGGCCGGATTTGGCATCTTGTTATTACGGTAAAAAGGCCATGGAGTGGTAGGCCGCCAACAACGTGCAGGAGCTCCGCCCAATTGAGAAATACTTAGCTATTGTCAAGCGGAACCTAAAGATGACCAAAAATCTACTAAGGACGAACAGCAGTTCGAGGCAAACTAGCTTTTTGCGGCGAAGAAGGTGGACAAGGTGGCTGTACAAAATCTGATGGCAAGGGTTAAGCGTAAGGCCCGGCAATTCGGATTTGGAAAAACGGAAGCCTTACTGAATATTTTTCCTGAATTTTATACTAATTAAACTTGAAAAAGAAATTAAATTTGATTTTTCAAATAAACGATTTCACTGATTTACACGCGTTTTCCCTTGACCAAATTTTGACCGTATTACACTTTAAACGCATAGTAAAACTTTGTCTGTGATAAAACTTTAAAAGAACATGTTGGGGCATTAAGTTTCTTAATTGCCAACCCTCAATTTGGTTTAATAATCGTGAATAGTCATTTACTCTTTGAAATTTATTTATTATGTAGTATTTTTCATAATTGAAATCTATTGAGGGTCAAAAACGAAATATTTCATTTATGTATTATGTATTATAGAAAATTTCCAAAGTCATGAATTAAACAACGAAATGAAATTCTACAAAACCATGAACTTAACATAAAGTTGTTAACTTGAGAAAATCAAAAATTTTGAATTCGGCGGTCTTAAGTTTCGTAGATCCAGGAGTTTGGTCAATTTTCCTAAACATTCCTACCCGGGCGCTTTTTACTAATATCTCTGAATTTTATTCATTTAATTTTCTTTCAATACTTCGTTACAAAAAATATTAAATTGATTCGAAAAAGTTAAAAGTTAATGAAAATCGGGTTTTAAATTTCAATCATCAGTCCTATGAGTGATTATTTACCGATCGAACAGATCAGCTCAAACGATGGACTAAGCACTTCGAACAACTCTTCCGAGTCTCGAATAGCGACAGTAAGTCGCATTATGGCGTCACTTTGGAAGAGCGCACGCTTAGGGGGAAGTGTTCCTAAATGCGCATATTGGGTACTATGCGTATACAGCCGATTGACGATATGGCTGGAGATTCAACATATCTAATCAGTGCAGTTTGAGGGTAGAAAAAGCGTATTGCTTCTGACTCGTAGCATGAACAAAATTTATGGTTATATGAAGTCAAAAAAAATTTAAAAATTCAAACAAGATTTTTGTCAGTTTTATTAAAATATAATGAGCTTTATTTATCGTGCGTACAGAATCTGTTAACAAAAATGTTAATGGATTTTCTTCTTACTCATCTGGAAATCGAAAATTCAACAAATTGAAGCTTTTGGCAAAGTTGTAAATGATAAGATATCGGAATAAGAGACAGGTTTCGAATGCAGACAGGTTAAATGCCTATATCAGGAAAAAAAACAAAAGATTAATCTTATAAATTTCTTACTTTGTATCATTGAATCATTTAATCTACGCTCAAATCACAATCTTACGGTGAAAAAAGAAGAGCTTAATACTGATCCGATAAAAATACGATATGAACAAAATATTACCATGAAAAATATTGCAACTGTAAATGAAATAAAGCTAAAAACATAAATATGCGCATTTAGCCGCCGGTTTTGGGAATTGGCTATTTTGACTATTTTTATTATAAAATTATTTTCACAAAAACAGTAAGAGATTTTAACAGAATTCAGATTCAGAATTCAGATTCAGAATTCAGATTCAGAATTCAGATTCAGAATTCAGATTCAGAATTCAGATTCAGAATTCAGATTCAGAATTCAGATTCAGAATTCAGATTCAGAATTCAGATTCAGAATTCAGATTCAGAATTCAGATTCAGAATTCAGATTCAGAATTCAGATTCAGAATTCAGATTCAGAATTCAGATTCAGAATTCAGATTCAGAATTCAGATTCAGAATTCAGATTCAGAATTCAGATTCAGAATTCAGATTCAGAATTCAGATTCAGAATTCAGATTCAGAATTCAGATTCAGAATTCAGATTCAGAATTCAGATTCAGAATTCAGATTCAGAATTCAGATTCAGAATTCAGATTCAGAATTCAGATTCAGAATTCAGATTCAGAATTCAGATTCAGAATTCAGATTCAGAATTCAGATTCAGAATTCAGATTCAGAATTCAGATTCAGAATTCAGATTCAGAATTCAGATTCAGAATTCAGATTCAGAATTCAGATTCAGAATTCAGATTCAGAATTCAGATTCAGAATTCAGATTCAGAATTCAGATTCAGAATTCAGATTCAGAATTCAGATTCAGAATTCAGATTCAGAATTCAGATTCAGAATTGAGATTCAGAATTCAGAATTCAGATTCAGAATTCAGAATTCAGATTCAGAATTCAGATTCAGAATTCAGATTCAGAATTCAGATTCAGAATTCAGATTCAGAATTCAGATTCAGAATTCAGATTCAGAATTCAGATTCAGAATTCAGATTCAGAATTCAGATTCAGAATTCAGATTCAGAATTCAGATTCAGAATTCAGATTCAGAATTCAGATTCAGAATTCAGATTCAGAATTCAGATTCAGAATTCAGATTCAGAATTCAGATTCAGAATTCAGATTCAGAATTCAGATTCAGAATTCAGATTCAGAATTCAGATTCAGAATTCAGATTCAGAATTCAGATTCAGAATTCAGATTCAGAATTCAGATTCAGAATTCAGATTCAGAATTCAGATTCAGAATTCAGATTCAGAATTCAGATTCAGAATTCAGATTCAGAATTCAGATTCAGAATTCAGATTCAGAATTCAGATTCAGAATTCAGATTCAGAATTCAGATTCAGAATTCAGATTCAGAATTCAGATTCAGATTCAGATTCAGAATTCAGATTCAGAATTCAGATTCAGAATTCAGATTCAGAATTCAGATTCAGAATTCAGATTCAGAATTCAGATTCAGAATTCAGATTCAGAATTCAGATTCAGAATTCAGATTCAGAATTCAGATTCAGAATTCAGATTCAGAATTCAGATTCAGAATTCAGATTCAGAATTCAGATTCAGAATTAACGGGTAAAAGAATTTGAAATGAGTTCAGTATACTGTCTTCAAATTGCCATGTAGTCTGCGTAGAAAATAGTTTCTGGTATACTCAAATCAAAATTGTAAATTAATCACGTGCAAATATTGCGCAAGAGTTTAGAAATTTCACAATAATTAAAGCTCTCATTTGAGCTGCCAAATGCAACATACCCAACTAATATTCTCTGATTTAGAAAAATGACCGGATAGTTATTTCAAATGATTTTCGTTTCATTATTGATCGTCTGGTATTGTGCTTCATCGAGAAATATTTACCTAATGACAATTGGGAAGTATCATGAAGATTTGAAACATACAATACAAAATTCAAAAAATAAACAAAATAATTAAATTCGAATTCCATAGAGATACAGATGTAAGAGTTTAAGAATTCAAAACTTAAAATCAAGTTATATTCAGAACCACAATTTAGTGTCTGAAATCTAAATTATAATTTAAATCAAGTTTTGAGAAACAAAATATGAATTAAATTAAAAAAAAAGTTACAATCAGAGCCAATACAGAAATGGCACCAAATGTGCATTTCAGTTTTATATCTATGAAACACAAAAAACCCTTTTCATGAGATGTTTATGGATATGATTCTCATCAGATAAAAAAATTGTTATCAAATTGTTATTCAAAATGGGACAAAAGTTTCATTCGATGCCCTCAAAGCCCAAGGGGCATAAGTGCAAACATGATCGATTGAAAAAAAAATCGGAATAGAGATTAAACGTATAAAACACAGAATTCGTTACCATTAAAAAAAGTCAAATAAGGAATCCAAAAGAGTTTAGTACCTTAAAAAAGATCTTGAGTTCTCAAAATTCAGAAAAAAAAACTATGAAACTGAACTTCAGTAATTGGAGAAATAACACAAAACTTAAAAATCTCAAAAAATTGAATCTGGGAAAAGATAAGATTGAAAACATAGAAACATTCATGTTAACAGAATCGCTCAACGATATTAGCAACTCAATCATTTGGAAAATGACAGGCTGAATTCAGGATATTTATTTCAGTAGATGATAAAATTTTGGTTAAATCAGTTGAAAATTATTCAATACGAATATCAAGTCTAAGACCAAATTTGGATGGAATTTCAATAAAGAAACTCTGCACTGTCGATTGGTCCAATTTAAGCAACTGCAGATTTTTTTTTATTTTTTTTATTTATAAACTAACGGAAATTTCAATACATAATAATAGAAGTGAAAAACTGTAATAATACCCGGTATTAACCCGGGTAACTGCACTGGTAAAATTCTGAAATGTGTATCATAAAGCTTATGTGTTCTCTCTTAGCACTATGAGCCAGTTTTGGCGAAATTAGCTGATATCTACTTGCAAATAATGTTCCGAAAATCAATCATTTTCAGTGAGCCACGCTTGACTACATTCAGAGCCAAAAAATCAAAGCAGTCAAATTTTCATTCTTCAACCAAATCATACAAACAATCATACATGACAACGACGCTTCTGTATTTCAAAAACTTTCGAGATACGGGATGTGGTAAAGAAGGACGCAGACTATCAGCTATCGAACGTCTCGATGCTGATTTCCTTCCTTGACGACTTTCAATCTTTAGGATCATAACTAATATGTATCAGTTTTAAGCGATCTATGTAGGCTATCAGATGATTTTTTTATTTTTCGTTTTGCGCAGAAGGACAAAATCATGACTAGGTAACCGCAATGAATTATCCAGCATGTGCTACAGCCTTTTTGAACATGTGGTCCTGGTATTTCTTCAGATTTTTCCTTTTGAAACATTCATGATCGTCTATCAATAACGAACATTATAAGCAATGATGCGAGGATAGACGTTCGGGAATGATTGAGGGAGTGACGTTCAAAATGTATCACCAAGTATGTCGATCACCGGCGATTAGCCACGTGACGAATAGCAAACGGTAGCCTCCGATGGGGCCTGGTATATTTTCTTGTATCAAGTGCATATCATAGCACTCGGAGATATCAGTATTCTAGCTAGAAACCAATCCTGAATGCTTTTCTTGAGCGATTTTCTGAACAAGTTGCAAATTTTGCACGTTGCAAAGTTAACGTAATAACGAACATTATTACTGTGCAAGACGTTTAAATATAATGCAAATGAGGAGATGTTTTTTCTTTACTTACCTGTTCTGTACAGAATATACGTACTGATATGTTTAGATAAAAAATATATATAAATTTGAGGTGTTTCGCCTCATGTTCTACTTAATTTTTTTTTCGAATTCGGTCTTGTCCAGATTTTAGGTTGAAAATTTTGAAATTCAGTACCAAGATTTTTATATTCTCTGCTTGCAAAATGCGGGAGAACTCCTTCACTACTTACTCTAGGGGGGCCTCTTAACTTATGTAAGAGAAAAACTATTCGAGATATTATTTTACGGGGCCCCTTTAGTTGTTATATTTCAAGTTTTCATTCCGATTTTCTAGTTTTGATTTCTATTCATAGTTTTGTAGTAGTGTGATTAATGTTAAACTTTGTTTTTCCCTCGGGGGCCGGGCAATTGCCCCTATTGAACCCCTCCTCCCTTAATCCTGCCTTATTGGCAGCCCCTGGGATAAAATACACAAACTTCGAAGTAACGGACTTATTTTGGACCAGGGGACTTATTATGGACCACCTTGTCTAGCTCTTTTATAAATCAACCAATCATGAAATTTTTTTAACAAATTTTGTTAAGGTTTCTGCATATATTTCACTAAATTTTGTCATGGTTGGTTGCTTTATAGGAGAGCTAGACAAGGTGGTAAAAAATAAAGTCCCTCTGTCCAAAATAAATCCGTTACCCTCGTGTCCAGTTAGGATTTTGAGTATTCTGGATAAAGGTGAAATTATCGATATAGCAAACTGGCAAACTGTGAAATTTGTAAATTATTTCAAGTACACCTATCAAGAAATACGCATTTCATGATGTCATCAACAAGAAACCACACAAAGTTGACTGCTCTGGCCGGGCCGATAATTGTTGAGGATGTTTGGCGAAAAGCCGTTTTTCTCATTCCTCCATTTGTGAACTGCTAGAGGGGAGTCGATTCGATTGTACGGTAGGTACATACATACCTACTTTACTTGGTGCCACTCTCCAAAATAACGATGAAAGTTGAGCTCAAGATGTTTTTGAGTGCTGCCATGTTTTTGCGACTGGCTACAATTTACGTTTTAAACACTTATAAAACGAGAAATTGGAAATTTTGGCAAAACAAATTGTATGAAATTAGTTGAAAAAAAAACGGAGAGTATACTGGGAAAGTGCTGCCTGGTGGCACTTCAGTGGCTTCTGGTAAAGTTAGGTTGGGCACTCGAAAACTCAATATAAAGAATTCCGTTATCTGCTCTCAAAATTTGTCGTCTGCTGTTGTTATTATTAAAGGTAGTAGACGAGACGAGAGTCTCATTACACAGTAGATTTCGATATATTGAAAATTTTAAGGTAGCACCATGACGTTGCATTTTTTTCATTATAACGTTCACGAACATTATGCTTTGCCCTCGAAAAAATTTTGATACTCCAGAGCAGAACCAGACAGGCAGCGGCAAGAATGAATTGAATACTAGACGTGCACGAATAACGAAACAGTGCGCATCTTGATTTTGGCGGCTTTCAGATTTAGTAGGGTATTCTGGGGCAAATGGCCTGTGCAGAGAAAGATGTATCAATCTAAAAATAAAATAGTTAAAACTAAAGTTAAAGTTAAAATTGAAGTACATGTTTCTATCAAATAAGAGCAAAAGTCAAGTTATTTTCAATAAATTTGAATAAATTTAGCAATGTTATTAAAAAAAATTGACAAAACTTAACTATCTGGGACTATGTTTGTTCTCTGTAAATGGCGATTTTCTCGTGTTGTTTCGAGATAACACTAGATCTTGACGTTTTATGCATTTATAAAGTCATTAGACATCAACATTAAAATTTCGATTTTTCGCAGTAATTTTTGGATTTGTTCGAATTAAATTTTTAATTTTTCTGTCAAGAATGTTTTTAAAGAGGAAGGATAAGAGTACTGCATACATTTAGGGGTAAAAAATACTACAAAAAATTCTACTAGCTGAAATCATAAAAAAATAATGTTTGGTTGGATGAAATTTTGAAACTAACAAACGCGTGATGCAAAACAATCACATTCCAGCCTATGGGAACGAAATATAAAAGGTGAATCTTTTATTTGCATTTTGATGCATTTTGGCTCTCACTGGTAACCAAGGTTGCCGAGATCACAGGAAAATCTGTAATTTCACAGAATTTTGACATTTTTTTTAATTACAGAATCTGTGTCTGTGTGTTCACAGATTTCACAGAATGTTTGAATTTTGAAAGGATTTCCAAAATTATATTTCTTTTCCAATATGAAATTTAGATTTTTACTTTGTAATTCAGTAAAGTTTAATAAGATTGTTAATTTTCATTGATTTAACTTAACTTAAATGTAAAAAAGACCCAATTTATCATGAATTTTCAATGAAATTAAAAGAAATAACATCACAGAAATCCATCACAGAATTTTTGAGTAAAATCACAGAAAGTCAGATTTTTTTTCTCAAAAACATAGAATTTTTTTCGGCAACCTTTGCTGGTAACTGATTTATAAAAATATTTATTCAAAAAAATTTGGTGACTGTCTGGAAAATATTTATACACCAACTGTGTTTGTATAGGATAATAAAAGCAATATAAATTTTGTTGGCGATATCATTAAGCCAATTCATCGTACTGGGTAAAGTTTTTTACGGCATCTAAATATGTTAAAATTTGTACATCTGTTGTTCGATTTTTTAATTTTCGATGAGAATCAAAAACTTTTATAAATTTTCTTACGATGTGAGAAACTATATCATGATTATTTGTTATAATTAAATGATAACTTCATTACATTTTATTAAAATAAAAATTGAATAAATGTTGCATCTAACCCTGCTGCTCCTGTTCCCTGTTTTGAATTGAAAAATCGTAACTTGGAGCGCTTTGAGGCCCATGTGGTTTATCTATAGGTGCGGACAAGACTGCCGTTGCACGAGTGTGAGAATCAGTTTTTTCAATGTTTTGATTGCTACGTCACAAACGTTCATGAGCGTCTCGACGTTGGATTCGCCATGCGACGACAATTTTCATACGTACATAATACCATCGAGCTTGGGTATCAAATGGAAGTGATAATTAAAGTGCTTATGTTCAAAATTGAATTGAATTATCCATCCTTGCAAAAGCGATGCAATAATTTCCAAATGATTCCAAATACAAACACATCTCGAGCTATTTGTAAATTTGAAGAAGTCCAATCATGAAATTTTTGTTAGAAATTCGAGAAACTGGCTCTAAACTTTATTGAAAAAAACTTTATGTTTAGACTGAACCTGACAATTGCGTGTGAAATCTTGTTTTGAGTTTAAAATCGGATATGGGAAACGTGGAATGTGCAATATAAAATTTGAACTCTCAATCGAAAAGGAGATCTAACTTTTTGCTTCTTATTTGGCATTTTCGGAATTTTTGAAACAGAAGATATTTATGAAAATGATGAAATAATTTTTATTTGTGTTCACAAAAAATTTAAACTGACCACAGATTTCTATTTAAAAACTAATTTCGAACGAATTCCTCTAAAGTCCTCCAACTTATTCTGCTCCGTCAGTTTCTTCTAGAAACTTTTGACGCACCAAAAAGCAGCCTTTGTTGCTGGTTCCGATTTCAGAACAGTTTTTCCCGGACAAAATTTTGCGAGCAAAAATCCTTTTGTAGCGGAATCCGTCAAACCGCTTCGAAAACCCGAAAAATGAAATGGAAAACTAAAATTTTAAACGCACCGAGAATCATTACGCATTCACAACACGACGGCATCCCGAAAATTTAGCAACATGCTTTCATAGTAACGTCAATAACAAACATTCTGGGACGTTGCTACGGTTTCCTTGGTGCGTTGAACGTTCGCCACCGCGACGGCGTCGTGTTACGTCATAATCGTTCATAAACAACTGTATGGATACAACGAACTAACACTAAAGTTTTTGGTTGTCCCCACCTATAGATAAACCACATGGCTTTGAGGCACCCTTATATCAAGTCCGATAGAGCTATAATATTGCACTGGGCAGTTTTTAGGCCAATCTACAAAATGTATATAGGACGGTTTTCGAATTTCGACATGATGGTTTTCGTTGTCACCCTGACATATGTATGAATACCATTTGTATACACATGCATACATCACAGGTTTGGTTGATGTTCTACGACTTTGGTTCAGCTATAACTTCCAACTCCCTGGACCAAATTTCATCAAATAACTTTTCTTGAGTTAGGTACTTAGAGTGTTCAGTTTGACCATCTCAGTACCTAAGAAAATGTTTAAGGAATGTATCATGTACCGGAGTACCCCACATGAATGAACACCAAAAAGCTTCCCACTTCCAGCAACAGAAGAAAATGAAACAGAAAGAGCTTGTGCACCGTAATCAAGCTTGAAGAAATTAAAATTTTTATTCGAAAAAGTGAAAAGATCATAACGGTTTTTTGAACTATTTGAGTCATGGTTTACCTCTGAGAGCGATACTACGCTCTGATGATGGAAAGCGGTTTGCCTTGCTCTGTGCAGATTTAATGGTATTTCCTTCCCAAAGATGCTATTGTGTTGAAGCATTTTTTCGCTACTTACACCAGACATGCGCTACTCTAATTACCACAAGAAGTTAATTGGTTCAACAGCTGGAATCATAGTCTACCAACAACAATAAATATGCATCGTTCTGGATACGGAATTCGATACAGTGCTTCTGGATTTATCCGATCAAATCTAAGGTGAATTAAAAATTCGTTATGGGGAGACATTGAATGGTTGCTCAGAATTCAGGAGCTCTTCGTTTTTTTGCTCTCAATTGTTAGCCATTAATTGTACCCTTGATTGATGAGGTATGGGATATGTTTTGTGGGTTATACGAAAGGGCAATTCTCAGCTAGCAAATATTTATATTAAAAACCGAAGCGAAGCATTGCTATACTCTATACCTATTATTTGAGAATAAAAGGTAAATGGATCAAAAAAACATCCACGGGCGTGATAGAGTGCTCATCCCCCCCTCCCCCCGGCTCAGGGAGCCCCCGAGGGACAAAAAAGATGCGATAGCGGGATGATGACTGCTTTCGTTCAAGGAATCTGGGAAAGATAGTAAAAATTAAAAGTTACTAAAATTTACTAAAAAGTAAAAATTGAAGTAAAAACGAAAAGTAAACCAGCTAAGGGCTCCCCTCCGTTTAATAATATCTCGAGTAGTTTCACTTTAATACAAGTCAAGAGGAGGCTCTTAGAGTATGTATTGCAGAATTCACCCGCATTTATGTGGGCTGACCGAATCAGGATAAATTTTTCACAGAACCTGGCAAAATCTGGGCATTTGAAATTTTTCAACGCAAAATCCGAACAAAGCAGAAACCAGTGATTATAAAAAAAATCGAAAAGGCAGTGAGGACAAACACCTCAATTTTTTTTCAAACGAAACACGGCCGCAGCGTTCAAATCGTTTTCCAAACTCCTAAAAACCTTTGTCTAAAGCTAGCTCAAAAAAAAGTGACCAACTTTGATTCAATTGTTTTTTTTTATTATGTAAATAAATGAAGCAGAATATGGACTTAATTTTACAATATATATTCTCGACACATGCTAGAACATAGTTTGCTTTACATAGCCACTTAACTTTGAAACCCTAGACCTATCCGAATAAACCCGAGGAATCTGGAATGCTTACCCTACAATATATTAAAATTAAATACTCTTGGATTTTATCGATTTTTTCGGCGAGTTTTAATATCAGAAAAACAATCTTTTACCAGTTTTCAAGAGAGTAGGCGATGTTTTTTTGCCAATCGCACGCGTTTTTTCTGTCCGCGAAAATTTTATAGAATCTTAAATTTTGCAACGTAAAATAGATTAGGAAATGTCAAAAAGTGTTTAAATGTGATAAGTGGGTTAAAATTCAAAAGTATGCACCAGGTGTTCTGCGAATTCCCCATGAAATAAGTTTAACCAAAGATATTCTATTCTATCAAGATACCCGGCTGAATAGTTTTTCGAACAAGTAGTCTGGGACATCAACTCTTTGTTTACGGTGCTGCCACCAGCGAAAAAGTCTTCAAGCTTTCAACTTGCATTCAAGCTTGCAAACACTAAAAACCAAACAACCAAGGTGTGTATATATAGAAGGTGACACCGTATCGAATGCCCGAACCATGTTGGTTTTGCAACTGTGAATTTTATGGAGTTTGTTTAAAAAAGAATCTGTTTAGTTTAAGGCCGATATTCATAGAATCTCAAATTCAAAAAGGAATACGGTCAGACAAGCGACCATCAGAGCAAAACTAACTAATTTAGAATTATTATCATGTTTTTAAAGCAGTCATTGGTCATAGCATAGACCGCAGAATTTGTGTGACTACAATTAACTAAAATAAAAATTCATATCGAAAGGTCCTGTGATTTCAAATTTCGTTTTATTTCGAACATTTTCTCCTTTCAACTAAACAAATATAATTGAAGAACCAAGGAAGGAGTGCATACGGTTCTTGGGATCATTCCGACCAGATGTTCCTGCAGATGGTTTTTCTTTGATGATTGATCATGTTGATATAGGCAGCTCCAATTTGCAAACTAAATTCAAATGAATAAGAATGGAATAATTGGAAATGCTGCATCGTCAGCTGCAGTTCGGCGGATTGCGAATCCTTTGGTGGCTCTTCACAGGTAAGCTCTTGTAGGTGTTTCGTAATTTTTTAAGTTCTTTATACCGGTGACGGCATGTAGGTTTCCGAGAACTTGAACGAATGATGTCCGTGATCAAATACATTCGGAAGCAGTCCTGCATTTGGAACGAAGTTCCAGGAAAGGGTCGTCGTCACGTTCTGGTGGTCCCTGAAAAAAACAAAATGAAATTTTCCGATCATAAACCAAATTTTTTTGAAAAGTTCAAATTTCACCTGAACCATTGCCATCGTCCCAGAAGTAGTACCTGGTGATCATGTTCTTGAGGTCCAGCAGAGCGTTTTCGCCTCGCAGGATGATTTTGTCCCACAGGACCACCTGATTGAGCTCCTTCTGTTTCGTCTGGGACTCGGCCGTCAGATACAGGAATAGCTGCTTCACACTTTAGTTGAACAATCTATTTAGATCGGTATTGAGATCGAACGTCAGGAAGCCCAGATAATTTTTTTCCGGGAAACGCTGATCTGCCAGATCTAATCGAAACTCGAATTACTCCCACACGAAGAAACGAATCACGACACGGAGATTTCAGCGATTGTGGTGTAAACAAAAAATTCAAAGCATGCTGTTAAAATTTTCGAATGAATTATTAAAGTCTTATTCGTCAATATTATTTTGGCGCTAGTGTTTTGTCCCAAAAATATCTCAGAAGCCGATAGTACCTGGTTTAACTTTAAAATGCTAAATGGGTGGCTGCGTAAAATTTTTTTTGTTTGGCTATATTTGGGTTCTTAAAGAAGTGCTTTATCCTAGGAGTGACCGGAAAAGTGGCATGAAGGTATTTGCAGTGAAGCAGATAAGAGGGTATCCATTAATTACGTAACGTTCCTAGGGGGGGGGGAGGGAGTATGCTCGAGCGTTACGAATTGTGACATAGGGGAGGGGGGGAGTTATGCTCATCGTTACGTAACGATTTTTTCCTTAAAAATTAGTTTAATCGCAGCTATTTTGATGTCATGCATTTTTTGCAGAATGATAAGCACACCAGAATCAGCTCAAAATTTGTATGCTTCAACATGATTAAACTGGTTTGTAACCTTCCCTTTTTAATGATTCTTAGATAGACTCCTTAAACTGTGTATTGGAAATCCAAGAAATAATCGCTAGAAAACCGAATATTACGTACATTAACTCCCAAGAACTCAATTCAACCTTAAGACGGAAATTTTACTATTTTTTCTCAATTAATTAAAAAAATGCAATTTTGGTTATTGCGACGAATATTACTTAGTGGAGTATATTTTGCATAATTGTTTAATTTAATTTGCTCCTTGAACAAAATAAATCAAACATGGTCGATCATCAGTTAACAAGCACAGAACAACTAGGGTAAATGTACCTAAGACAACGGTTTAAGGAAGCTGTTTTCATTAATTCAATAGAATTGCCTTCCATATTGATTTGAAACTGATATTTATTCATTGAACTATATTTCGAATACTGTTTTGTGAAACTATGTAGGAAATAGATCAATCCATTACGTACTTTTGAGTCAATTTATGATTTATTTTTCTCATTCAAGTTCTTCCATTGTCGTACCAGGTTCCTAATTCCGTCGTACAAGGAGACCGGAATTGTCTCAATTTATTCCACCCTCTTCAGAAATACATTTAAAATTTTGCGGTTGCGGTTCATGCAATTGGCATCAGCTTACATCGAACGGATCAACCGCGCAGGATAACAGCAGAAGTTCTCTCGAGTAACCAGTCGTAATAAGCTATGAAACTAGGATAGCTTTATTCTAAACAGGTCTACCATTGCTTGGCTAATGCATCTGCAGGCAGCAAAGTATTATACCTTCTATTCAATTCTACCGAAATTGTCTCAAACTATTCCTCCCTCATGAGGGATAGATTTGAAATTTTGCGGTTGCGGTTTATACAAATGCGATTATTTACTTCGCACGGATCAACCGCGCAGGTTAATTGCAAAATTCGAATAAGATCTAAGTCGCAATAAAATGGACTTGCCAAGAAATCCCAAGGTAGCGTTATTGTATCTAGGTACCATTGCTTGGCTAAGGCAATTGCAGGCAGCACAATATTAGACCTTACAAATTGAATCCACCTTGCAAATGTATTTTGTACCAACACACTTTCCAACGGACAGGGCTGCCATGATCCAGGATTTGTCTGTAAAATAAGATTTTATAACATTCATACAGACATTTTTCACAAATTACATGGCACAAATTTACACAGTAACTGCATATATTTAAAGAACATCAACATTTTTAATAGTACTGTATGTTTTTCTACGCAATGAGACTGAATAGTAAGACATGTGAGGAGAGGCATAATACACTTGCGTTTTGTCAACATGTGTATTCTTATCCATGTGGGAACCCTGGCGAAGGATATCGACACAAAGCAACGCCACGTTGATGCGTGTAATGCGCATTAGACTGGTTCAGCTCATCTATTAAATTTTTTTTGCGAGCGATAAAAGTTTTTGCAAAAATGTATTTTTTCGGAAATTGACGCTTTGTTATTCTAACATTTTGTTGTTTGGGTTAAAATTTTTGGGAAATGACGTAGAGTAATAAAACTGAAATTAAACTTTTCGACTTTTTTCATTCAAATTGAAATATGTCAAAAACGATCAAAACATCTTTTGTTGAAAATTCAATGAGAATTTATAAAAATGCAGCAAACATGAGTCAAGTATTAAAACTTATATGGTAGATATCAGAATATAAGCGGGTTTGATTTTGTTGAATTTTGAACGACTATATGTACAAAAAATCATATCTACCGATTTTTTATCCAAACTTTTATTGAGATCCAAACCAGAGACTCATGAACTCTTATTTCAAAGTTTAAATGATCCATTCATCCAAATTCTCTTGTCATTTTGACCTTCAACGGGAATTTTTAGCATCGTTTTTCCATGCATCGTAAAGATTCAATAAAAATTGAGGTTTTCGGTCCAGGAATTGAAATTTTTTCCTCGAGTTGATCCCCATTTAGAGAATTTCTGAAAACTGGAGAAGTTTTAGTTTTAGTTTTCAAGGATCTTTCAGTGACCATTCTGTAGAGCAAAGCGTTTGGTCGTATGTGAGATATTGCAGTTAGAATGCAAGAAGTTTAAAAAGTCTAATTTTCAAATAATTGATGTATCTCATGTTTGAAACACTTGAGAAAGGTTTATTGTCATCAGATAAAAGAACCAAAAATAATCAAATCTTAAAATATGAAATAATTTTGAAGAAACAATGTCAATGTCTTGCGTGCACCCAAACGTCTATCTAATAATGCACGATACTGTTAGTAAATAATTTGTAAAACACCAACCACTAAGCTAAAAAATCCATCAATTCTTTGTTCATTTGAAACCATGCATTATAAGCAATGCTGAATACATTCAAGGAATTTATTAATATAAATAGACTTTTTGCACTTATCTCCCAGCGCATCAAGTTCCTAGCTTCAAAATAAACAAAATTACTGTATTGTGTTGCGATTACTTGGAAATCCATTATGTTCATTCTTGCCACAAGGTGGTAAAGTGTCATAAATAAACCTAAAAAAAAAAAAAAAAAAAAATTATGTTCATTCTCTATGAGTCCGACTGTGTTCAGCAAAAAAGAGTAAAAATGAACCGGTCTAATTCCAATTCTTGCAAAACGGTTTCCAATTCCTGTCGCAAAATTACGACGAATTATGGGGCCCGAGCGATTCGATTTCAATCGAATATTGAAAAATTTATATAGTTCAGATTAGTTTGAAATCATTTTTCTAATTTTATTTCAACACTTTTCTGTCGAATTTTATGATTTTGATCGTTATATGCATTGACAGGAAGCGATAAAACAAAGAAACACGTTGGGGGGATCACTCAGTTCGTTTTTCAATATGGCGGAGTGCGTCAATAATTGAATTCACTTCGCGATTTCAATATCAAATAAATTAAGAAATAGTTTTAAAAGTGACAAATTTGTGATAGAAAATAAATTCACAAGCTTAAGTTTATCATGTGAAGTAGCCAATTAAAGTGGAAAGTGATTTTTCGGCTCTAAAACATGCATTCTTGAATTGCGACGAATCAGAGGGATACGACGGAGGAGGGTACACCTACCCTAGTAATACGACAATCATTTTATTTTATCAGAGAGGTTTTATCAATAAGTAAGGCTATGATCATTTAGTATCCGGGCACTTTATTTCGGTGATAGCTACGTTAATAGAGCTCGGATATGCAAAACTTTAGCAGCGTTGTGTTGGTTATGAAAAGGACTATCTTGCCTATTTTTGATAGGTTTTTAAATTTAAGTGTGTTTGAGATATGTACGATGCAAACAGGCATAATAAAAATAATTTTGCACAAATTTGCTCCTTTTACGCATTTTGCGCCACGAAAATTCTTCATTGTTGACTTGAAAACTCATGAACAGTTGATTTTTTCTGATTTTTTTTCGGACCAAATGGTTAAGAAGTATAAGGATCCACGCTACGATCCACACGAAGTTCAAACCAACCATCGGAGTGCAACCCTTGATCTAACATATGGTAAAAATTCTATGGTTATAGGGGATAACTGAATGCAGACTCCATAAATAATGCAAAAAATCCATTTCCGGCAGGCGAAAAGTGTTGCCTGACTAGTAGACACCAAGTAAATAACTAATAATGATCAGTTCCAAAGATTGCAATCTGTGCATCCGGTTTTTACGCAATATGACAGATGTGTTCTGATGGACAAAAAAAAATTATATTAAAACCGGATTTTAGAGATCAAATTCTTCGAGATTCCCACTCATAAAAAGGTTCCAACAAGATTCCAATTGGTTTTTCTAGGTGAATTTGTGTAAAATATCATGATTTTGCAAAGGTTTTGCTTCTGTGGTAAAAAAAAATAAATCAATACATGACTGAAAAAAGTGTGCAAAGATAAAAAAGTGATTTTATGGAAAAGTTGGAGTATTTCTTGAAATCATTGATTAATTTTTTTTTTATATATTTTTACATTAAATGACATATTAACACCTTCATTTTCTCCATAGAACGTTTTCGATCAAATGAATAGCTTTTAAAATACATACGTTTGTAACTGCCCGGATACTAAATGATCATAGCCTTACTAAGAAGCGATTTGGATAGATGTTCATTCCGCTTCGAAGAACGTTAAAAAAATTTGTATTCAAATCTTTTCTAACCATCGAAAATCATTATTCAAAAACCTGGAAAGATGGAGAAAGGGGGGGGGGGGGGGGGGTAATTTTCAGCGTTACGTAATTTTCATAGGGGGGTACGTTGAAGCGTGACAATTTGTGACATACGGGGGGGAGGGGGTCGAAAAAGTGCAATTTTTGCGTTACGTAATTTATGGATGCCGCCTAAAAGAAAATGTGTGCGAAAGGTGCATAGCTTGCAAATGGCTGCGTTTTCGTCTCAAGGGTGTAGTAGAAGTGGGAAAAAAAATGGTTGTTATTGAGGGTTTTTAGAACGGTGATTTGCAATGAATTAGATATGGGGAAGATACAACGTGGGATATTATAATTTGTCCAGTGTCCAGAATTGTGTTGGTTAAATCCATAAATTTGGCAGAAGCTACAATTGACGTTTACTTGTAGCCATAGAGGAAGGAAGAAAGAGTTCGCGAATGGCGAACTTGTGGGATTCGATTTCCAGGTTGCTGAGATGTTGGTTTTTCGTGTCTAGGGCAGGGTACAAGGACGTGTTCTGCCGTCTACGTACGGTTCGACAAATAGAAGAAAACCTATTTTTGGAAATAAGTCCGAAGATATGTTTAATGGAGAAAGTTAGCTCAAAGGTAAAAAAAAAATGGCGCCCAGAAAAAGGAAGGATTTTTTAGGAAAGTGTGCTTACATTGCAAATGTGGTTTTCTAATTCTGTACCAACACGTGAAAAGGATCTATCTCCAAAAGTAAACAAAAACCATTTTCAGTACCTCATGATAGCCCAACATTTGCACTACTTAACGGTAAAACCTTTTTGAGAAAATAATATTCCGTTACATTATAAACTCAATTTGAGTGAAGGATCTTTAAACATTCTAAAACCAGAACCGCTATCACATTGATATACACCCTTTACTCAAGAAACAATTTTTCGATACTACTCCGCAAATAGGTAAACTCAAAAAAATAATTTGACTTTTAATTCAACATAAAAACATAGTTGCAAATGAATGCGAGCTTAAAACTAAAGCTAGAAATAAGAAAATAGCAAAGAGTGTATAAACAGGTTAGACAAAAGATTACGTGAGCTAGGTTCTATCTACGATAGCGCGTTGTTTTTTCATGAAAATTGATATTTCTCTATTCTAACATATAGGGGATGCTTCTAAAAATCGTTTTTCTTTCATAAAATGCAAAAATTTCAAGTGATTTTTAATTAGCGATTTAAAATAGGTTGTATTTTTTCAAACTTTTTTTCTCGATTCGCCATATATAGAGATACATTCTTTTCATGTGTTGGTACAAAATTCATGTGTATTCATGTACGAAGGTGACCGAAGAAGTACCGTAAACTGGGGGAACTTTGATCACTTTTTTAATTCATTTTCGAATATTTTGGAAGAGGTTGCTTTTTTTGTAACACTGAAATTTTTTAAAATACTTACTGAGGTAAAGAGTATAAAGCATGATCATTGATAGCAGAATATTCAAATGACACTAGTGGCTATAACTTAATTTTTGTCAGTATCCGGCACAAAAACGCTAATCCGCTAATCGCTATTTAGTCCGCTAACTTTCGGTTAGCGAATTTATTTTTTCGCTAAATTTTTCTTCAGCTAGCAGATAAGAAAGTTCCGCTAATTTTTATTTCCGCTAACTGAAGAACGCTACCTCTATTTAGGACAAAACTAAACATCTACCTAGAAAATCTTGGCATTAACTGATGTAAAAAAATTGATAAACGGATCTATATTTTGAAAAATTTGATTCAAAAGTTTTTCCTTCTACTTTCCACCAAATATACTAACTAAAACTAATAGTGGACTGACGTTACTGATATGGTTAGAAAAATAACAAAATAAGTTCGAAAACTGCCCCTATTGATATCCTTAACAACTTTTCTAGTCAATATTATAATTAAAGATGGCTGCAAAATTTGTGTTTTGCTTATCTTTTTCAAAACTTTCTACTATCGATTAGCGATAAGCGCTTTATTATAGATCGATAACTTTTACGCATAATTTAGCGGTTTTAATTAACGATCGCTAACTGTGACCGACTTAGCGATCCATTAGCGCCGCTAATTTTTCAGTTAGCGATGCCGAACACTGATGTGTGTTATAAAATCAGATTTCATGTTTCGGTGTAACTTTGAACACTATGGTTTTAACGTATCTCAACACGGGCTTGTGATATAGCTCAGTTGGCAAGTCTGTTGTCTCCTGAGCCGATGTCCGCGAGTTCGAGCCCAAGACTAAACATCGAACACAGTTGTACCGGATAGTTTTTCAATAACGATCCGCCAACTGCAACGTTGATAAAGTCGCGAATGCCATAAAGATGGTAAAACGACTATAATCGAAACAAAAAAAAAAAAGTATCTCAACATCTTCAAAATTATTGTTTTGATGCCAATTAGCACAGAAGGTTATAAACGTCAATAACAGTATTTTGTTTGGACTCAATTTAATTTTTAACGTTTTCTTTCGAAAACAAATAGGGAAGAATGAGGATACTTGATCCCTGGGGATACTTGATTCATAAGCTATATCTCGAAACTGGAATGTCTTACAAAGATCAAATGTTCTAGAAAAATGTGCCAAAATCAGCAAAATAACAATGCTTGCAGTTTAACAAATTTTAACAAAATAATTGTTTGAGTAATTGAACTTTGTTTGAAAAATTTCACAAAATGTAACTTGAAGATCTTTTTTCATCACTTTAAAATGTTGCTTACATGGGAAATTTATGAAATAAAATATTTGTTCCAATGTATCAATCGTTCGAGCGTAAAATGAACTTCATAATGCCATATTTTCAAAGCAATGGAAAACTCTCAACTTTTTTCAGAAAAAGTTTTCTAAAATGTTGATTATGGGTACAATTGATCCCCTAGAGTTGGGTACAATTGATCCCCCTTCCAAACGGCATATTCTTCTTCTGAATTGATCGTTATGATTGCTGATTACGAAATTACTAATATCTATCCAAAAACTAATATTTATCAAACAATTGTCTGAAGAAAAGAGCAAAAATAATTAATTTTCTCTTAGTTATAAAAAATAGCGCCTTTAAGTATGCAATGTTTTTAGCGTTGAGACAAAGTTATAGAATTTTCTTCTTATGTCTGCTATAAATTGTGAAATGAGAACAAACATGACCAAAATAGTCAATTAACATTCTATCTTGGGGTTTTGTTTGATTTTTATACAAGGATTAGGGCTTCCTGAATAAAAGATCAAGTCTCCTTCAATAGGGGATCAAGTCTCCCCTAACTTCAGAAAAATCGCAATTTTTTTACTCCCACGAAAATGCTTCTAGTTCATCAACGGGTTCAAGTATCGTTCTAATTTTTGAGCATAGAAACTTGAAGTTACATGCTGTCAGAAAATGTCAAAGACGACGAGTTGCTAAATTTTTCCAAAAAGATATGGTGAAAATAAGAAAAGGGGATCAAGTATCCCCACTCTCCCCTATACTCAAAAGATGTACAACGTTGCTGCATACATTTAGGGGCAAAAATTATAAACATTTCGGTAGAATTTTGAATAGGGCGAATGCGCCAAATGTAAACAAATGGAGTTATCAGCAGGGTGATAAAGTACGTTCGGAGACCTACGTTTTGAGTTTACAACGTTAACTGAAGGATATTTGGTTTTCGAGAAATAAAGGAAACATAATAAAATTTTTGCTGGGAGCTTATGGAGCTGTCAAAATTTGAACGCGTTTTTCTCGAAACAGTGATGTTGGCGCATTCGCCGTATTCAAAATTCGATACCGATTTCTCAATATTTTTTGGCCTCAAAAACAAATGAAATTTTACCATTATGCAATTCCCTAGGTCTTCCCACAGTTCATATGTTCTTTTTTTTTATTGAAACTTATCCATTTAATACGTTTTTAGCCATTTGTTTTATGCAGGATTTCTCATAGAAAATGTCCTTTTTTTAATATCCAAAAATTGTCATATAATGACCATAAAAATAACTCTGAAACTGTACCTATATAAAGAAAAAAGTTAAACTTTAATATAAAACAACCCATTCGCTTCTAAATGCTATCATTTTATCTGGAGAGGTGTTTGCTTGCGAGTCTTATAAAAAAAAACAGATATTCTAAGACTTTAAAACTACATTTTAAAATATATCAAAAATCTCCAACTACAAACCAAATTCAGCCTATTTGAAACTCAATTCATAGGCTTTCAAACGTAGAAAACAATTTTCAGAGATCCGGCTCGAAGGACCAGAGCTTCAGACTTAGTTAATAATGATTATCTGCAAAAATTTCATGTTGATCAAAGTTACCCCGGTGATCAAAGTTCCCCCAGTTTACGGCACCTTTTCCGATGGAGAAACAGGCAAACGATAAACATTTTTGGAAACAAGTTATAACATAAATTTATTTATTGAATTGCATTCAATAGCATATTTTAAAAGTTTTTTTATTCAATATTGTATCAAACTGTATGAAGTTTGTGATTAGATAACAAAGTAGTCGAAAATTAATCAAATAATTTGATTTCTTTTAGGTATGACGGTAATTTTTTCTGATAAAATCTTTCGAGCTCAAACTGACCTCGGAAGGTTTTATCTTCTACTAATGTTTTCCATTTATCTTTTTTATTTCCAAGAGCGAGCTTTACGTCATTTTTATAACCACACATTTTTGACGTTAAAAAGGGAAAATAAAATGAATTCATGTTTTTAAAGAGAACAGTAATTTAACACCGTTTTTGAAATACATAGTGAATAATATCAATTTTTATGATAGAACGCTTCTGCAATACCGTTGACTCATAGAAACTTTTAGAGTGAAAAATATATTTTTAGATATTCTTCCTACCGTTCGTCGTTGAATCGTCATTTATTAAATTCATGGATTGAAACTCGTTCTTCAATGCACATTTTGAATTTTTTTCAAATTTTGTCCTCGATAACAAGATTTTTTTATATAAACGATGAAAAAACTGTTCCCTATAAGATTATAACATTGCTGCATCACCGAAAGATTAATAATTGTACAGATTTATAAACAAACTTCGTCAAAGTTACAGTTTACATTCTTAATTCTAGATATTTTGTACAGATCCTATGGATTTTCATGAATTTTATTTACCTGCAACTGGAATAGGCTTTTTACAGCTGATTTGTAATAATCTTATGAGTTTTATGTCAATTGCCTATTTTTAAGAAAAAAGACACAGTTGATCGATGTTCGGCATGATTTTCTATAAAATTTCTGAAAATAGTATATCCAGTAACCGTCACAAAATTTTTGGGTCGAATTACAAAATTGAAAATATTGTTTTTGTCGAGAATTCAGAATTTTTCTCGGAAACTTTGATGCTTAGTCATGTTGATAAGAAATCTGATATCGTTCTCCCAATCTTTTTAATAAAAATAAACCAAAAAATATTTCACTTGTAAAGTCTGCTTCATTTAATATTGGAACACAAACAATTGCGTGTAGTTCAATCATTTATTAACGAATTCATAATTTGTTTTTCATACAAATGTAGCATTTTCTTTACTCTTTCATAAAAAAAAATTAAAAAAATTATTCATTGCTGTTTCGAAGAAATTCTCGTACTTTTCCCGTAATACGGCACATTAGGCGGCGCACACCCTTTTCGTCCACCGTTTTGGCGATTTGATTCCCCCAGTTCTTCATTTGAGTCATGTTCCTAACAAGTTTTCCCTTTGCCTTAAGCCTCCGCTTCGTGATTGCCCAGTATTTGTCTATCGGCCGGAACTGGGGGCAGTTTGGGGGTTGAGGTCCTTCGGTATTACGCTGACCCCGTTCGTTGCGTACCATTCCATAACCGTTTTGCTGTAATGGCAGCTCGCGAGGTCCAGCCAAAACATTACTGGACGGTCGTGGGCACGAATAAACGGCAGAATCCGTTTCTGTAGGCACTCTTTTTTGTAGACTTCTGATGTCATTGTCTTGTCAGTGAGAAAGACTTTGGTTTTCTGTCCACAACTGCATATCCCCTGCCAAATCATGTACTTGTGGGCGAATTTATCCGCAAACACGAACTTAAATATTGCAGGTACATCCCCCCGAGCCGTCGCCAAATAAAATTTTTGACCTGGGATTTGCCCAAAGTCCGCCTTCACGTACGTAGGTCTCATCGTCCATCAGAATACATCCGTCGAACTTGGTCAGCACTTGGTCGTACAGCTTTCGAGCACGGATTCTGGCCACATTGTTCTGCTTCAGCGTCCAATTTGGCTGTTTGCTGGCTCGGAATGACCTTATTCCTTCCCGGAGACGAATTCGTCGCACCGTACTGTGAGCGGCCTGGAACTTACTGGCCAAATCGCGGTCTGAAAGATTGGGATTCCTCTTGACGGCCTTGATGACTTTCCCACGCAGTTTCCGGTCGACAGTTCCACTCCGACGCTTCGAATGCGGCTTCCGAGCCGTCGTCAATGTTTCCTTGTACTGCTTGATAACACGCCATACGGTATTTCTGGGCATTTTAAGCTGTTTAGCTAGCTTCGATGCCGACAACAATGGATTTTCAAGAAAACTGTGCACAATTTGATCTCTCCGTTCGGCTTCCATGGCGGTTGTTTACAATATGCTATCGTTTGGTGTTATGACATAAATACATGGTGAAAGGTAATGAATTTCTCGACACGTGGGTGAAAAAAATTTCCAAATCCGTCCACTAGGAGCGCCACAATGAGCAAAAGAATTTGTTCCAATATTAAATGAAGCAGACTTTATATGATTTTTTTTATTTTTCCGGTATTTGAGAACAAGCCATTTTTATGAAGTAAATGAAACAATTCAATTATGAAAAAAAAAATATCTGTGGAGCATATTTATCATAAATCTTTATCTTTGCTTGAAAAAAAAATATGATCTTACTAAAGGACTTAAAAATGCTTGGGATCATCTGTAGCCGTCTCCCGATCCGCTTTCATGGATTTGAATTTGAAAGTGGATCGAGAGTTAAATAATTAGAAAAAAAATGTAATCTGGATAAAAAAAAACGCCAATCTTTCGTTCTGCCAATAAATAAGATTGCATCTATAATGCATTCACCAGAACACAATAAATGCTTAAAATTCTAGAAAAAGTTAACAATCTTAATGGTTTTTGTGCAAATGTAATTTTCTATATGATCAACATTTCCACTTACTTAACTTACTTAATGATCCCGCGCCGATCCTCCGGTGCATAGGGCCGTGGTAAAAGACCTCCACTGTTGACAATCCGCAGCCAGCGTCTTCACCTGGTCCCAGTCAAGATTCTCGTCGACAGTTTGGATTTCAGCGGCTAGGCTTCGCCGCCACGAGTTTCTGAGCCTGCCTCTTCTTCGATGACCTTCTGGATTCCAATCTAGCGCCTCTCTGCAAATCTCGTTTTTATCTTTTCGCAGCGTGTGCCCAATCCATCTCCACTTACGTTCCCGAATATCGATATCTAGCGCCCTTTGATGACACCGGCGATGTAATTCCGCATTCAAGATCCAGTTGCCAGGCCACCAAGCGCGGATGATATTCCGCAGGCAGCGGTTTACAAATACTTGCAGTTTTCGCGTCGTTACCGCATATGTGCACCAAGTTTCGCACCCGTACAGCATCCGCAAAGTTTGCGCGTGATTTTTTAACAGTTATTGTTTTCAGATATCAGAAACTACCTTTTTTGTAGTATCTTTATTTGAAGCGGCTCATACCATGAGGCTTTAAGGAGCCAAACTCGTTTTTGTTTTTACAATTGTTTGCTTAGCTTAACAGTTTTATTTTGAAGAAAAAGAAGATAAAAAAGGTAAATATGAAAATAAAAAGAATTATAGACGAAGATCGATAGCTTTTAGGAAAGAATAAATTTCGAACATGTAGTCAAAATACATCACAACCAACACATCCCTCACTGGAACGTCAGGTGGTTTTCCTCGGGCTCGAAGAAACTCTATGAAGTTATTTCTGGCGACAAGGTGTTCCTTACACGACCAAATCAGAAACTACCTTCTAAGCAGACATAATGGTTGTTTTAAGGCTAAATTGGTAAAATATTCCCAGTTCCTTTGTATGTTTTAGGTATAATGTATTCTATGGGATGGTATATGAAAAAAAAACTAATTCATTGATTAAACAATTGCCCCGGGCCCCTCGATGGTTTAATCCGGCCCTGATTCTCAAGCTTAATTTTAATCTGAATTTTGAATGCCGCTCGGTTCAAATGTCGACAATCATATACAAATTCGAGCAATTCACTTAAAACAACTTTTACCCGTGTTTAATTGTTGGAGCAAGTAGTAAAGTGCTCATCCGCAATACCAGTTTTTGTTGGAATCATCTTGTTTTAAGCTAATAGCCGAGAAATTTTCAAGCTGAACGCGAAATCAATAAAAACTAAGCCATACTGTGGATTTGGTACCCAATAAGGAACTGCAGCAGCCACCCACTAAAATAATGTGATCTTAAATTTATAACTTGAACGCGCTGGAAAACTTGTTTTGGAATTTCACAAACTTTCAAGTCAACTGCATTCAGTGACAATTGCTAAAATGTGCGCAATGGCTTTTGCATCGTTGCATACGTATACGCGCGTCTTAATTTTTATCCAGTTATTAGAAATGCAATATTGAGTCGATCGGTGTTCAACCCCTACTTCTTGATGAAAATCGTTGGGAAAGGTCTGTACAAGGCAGAAATATGTGCATAAGCCAATTGCATTTCAGTTTGCTTTAAACCTTCCATAGCTGCAGTCACTAATCGTGTCTGATTTTTCTTTTCTAACGTGCTTTTCTGAATTATGTAAACCCTTGAACAAGTGCCTGTTTCTAGAAATTCACCACCCTGCAACCCATCGAAATAACAATGCTGGGTCCTATTTTCATTATCAAATAGTAACTTTTGAAAAGTGTCCTTTAAAACTAATAACGTGAACGCTTCAACAGGAGTGAAAAATTATCTACTAGTGGCAATGGCTCAACATGTGTTCACCTTAATTCAAATTGGTTTACTTCTAACCACGCTTCAGTTCAGGTGTGCACTTACTGATGAAAGTTATTATGGCAAAAACCAGTCATCGATTGCAAAAATACCATCAAATGGAAGCAACACCGTACAGGCAGACTTCGAGCTGGTTGCTTCAGAATTGAATAATGGTGTTCAGAATTCTACCAGTGGCAGAGGATCAGCACAAACCATAGAGCAACATTATGTTTCGAAATTAGATATGTTGATGAAACCCGACCAAATTGACAAAGATGATGTTATCGGCGAATCATTTCGGGTAAATCCATTGGACATCAACGGTACGCGGAACCTGTTTCTAGAGCAAAATTTTCCAACAACTTTGCATGGTTCTTCTAATAATATTGAGCTGAATGGTGAAAACAACATGGTCACTAATGGCGGATCGAAAGGTGCAGGAGACTCGAAAGCTGCTGGACATATTTATCAAGTGCATAATGCAAAGTCCCTCAGAGGCAGATCGGGAGCTCTGAAAAGCACAGCTGGTGGAGATAATGAAACCGATAGTTCTGAAAACGTTTTCCACGTTTTCACCGGAATGTATGATCATTTTCATTGGAATGTATCAGCCATAAAACCACATCTCAGCTATGATTGCGCCATTGATATGGACATTTACTTGCAACAACTGACTGCGCGTGCCGTTTGGGCATTAAAAGGTATGTTAAATGTAGAGATAATTTCAAGGTGCTGATTAAATCATAGGGCAGCGCTAGTGTCCATGTAGAAAACAGAACGAATTTATTTATGAAAAAAACGAGTTGATGAAGTGTGATTTTGCGTTTTTTTTATAAACAATAAATATGATTCAAAAAATAGTTTCAACGAAAAAATGGTTGAACATAATTGGTAATCGGCATGGTTGCTTACCTTACGGCTTATTATTCCGGTGACCCAGATTTTCTAGGTGTTCTTGATCAACTTATTCATTGCCAACCATTCAAAAACTCGGCTATCAAGTTATTGCCCTTTCTAATGACTGCTAAGTACAGCATACACTGCCGGCCAAAACTTTGGGATCACCCACTAAAAAACATGCAAATTTTGATCGTTCATATCTCAGCCGTCTTAGGACATATTGAAAATCGTCTGATCTCATTTGAAAGATAATGAGCAATAGCTATCTCGGAGGTATTTTGCCTAAATATAATGTTTTAGTTTTGAACTTAAAACTTAACCTAAAGTTATAACATTTTCAAAAAATCGCACTCAATATTCAAAGCCGATCATCTCGGGATAGGATGGACCAAATCTCAAAATTTGAGTGGCATTAGAATTCCTGTTCTTTACTTCTCAAAACACAATAAAAAAAAATTGAGAAAAAATTCAAGAATGTATTTTTAATTAATAAAATAGACACATGAGTTATCGTCCAAAAGTTTGGGATCACCTCTTTGTATGGTGAGTTTGGGATCATTCTTATTAAAACATGCAAATTTATTTTATTCATATCTTTCTCATCTCACATCGTATTGCAGATCTGAAGGGTTCATTTGGAAGCTTAGGAATTGGTGGTTTTTAATAAATTCATTCAAAAATTATATTTTAAGGTGAGAACTATAAAAAAAATCTGGGAACTTTCAAAAAAACAGTTAATTTCAGGTGATTTTTTTTATGGTTATCACTTCAAAACATCATTTTTGAATGAATTTATTAAAATACAACAATTCCTTAGCCTCCAAATGAACCCTTCAGATCTACAATACGATGTGAGATGAGAAAGATATGAATAAAATAAATTTGCATATTTTTATAAGAATGATCCCAAACTCACCATACAAAGGGGTGATCCCAAACTTTTGGACGATAACT
The DNA here is from genome assembly GCF_029784155.1 of Uranotaenia lowii. Taxonomy (NCBI): domain Eukaryota; kingdom Metazoa; phylum Arthropoda; class Insecta; order Diptera; family Culicidae; genus Uranotaenia; species Uranotaenia lowii. The sequence continues at coordinate 183,934,684 of NC_073693.1, read as the reverse complement.
CAAGTGTCTATTTTATTAATTAAAAATACGTTTTTGAATTTTTTACAAAATTTTTTGATTGTGTTTTGAGAAGTAAAGAATAGAGATTCTAATGCCACTCAAATTTTGAGATTTGGTCCACCCTATCCCGAGATGATCGGCTTTGAATATTGAGTGCGATTTTTTGAAAATGTTATAACTTTAGGTTAAGTTTTAAGTTCAAAACTAAGACATTATATTTAGGCAAAATACCTCCGAGATAGCTATAGCTCATTATCTTTCAGATGAGATGAGAAGATTTTCAATATGTCCAAAGACGGCTGAGATATGAACGATCAAAATTTGCATGTTTTTTAGTGGGTGATCCCAAACTTTTGGCCGGCAGTGTATATGCATTTTGTTCGTGTATATTGTATGTGTTTATGTTTATAACTGATTTTAATTTTTTTAAGGCTATGATCATTTAGAATCCGGACTGTTACAAACGTGTGTTTTTTTAAAACTTTTCATTTAATTGAAAAACTTTCTATGGAGGAAATGAAGGTGTTAACATGAAATTTTATGTAAAAAAACCGTTGATTTCAAGAAATACTACAACTTTATCATAAAATCTGTTTTTTATCTTTGCACACTTTTTCAGTCATGTACACAAAAGCAAAACCTTTGCAAAAACATCACAAATTCACCTTGAAAAACTAATTGGAATCTGGTTGGAATCTTTCATGAGTAGGCATCTCGAAGAATTTGAATTCGGTTTTAGCATAAATTTCTTTGTCCATCAGAACACATCTGTCACATTGCGTAAAACCGGTTGCACAGATTGCGATCTATGGATCTGCTCACTATTAGTTATTTACTTGGTGTCTAATAGTCAGGCAACACTTTTTATCTGCCGGAAATGGATTTACTGCATATTTAAGAGGTCTGCATTCACTCATCCCAATTAACCATAGAATTTTTACCATAGTTGAGTTGAGATCAAGGGTTTCACTACGATGCTTGGTTTGAACTTCTTGAGCATCCTAGAGTGACTTCTTATACTTCTTAACCATTTGAGCCAAAGAAAAATTTCAGAAAAAATCAATAATTTATGAGTTTTCAAGCCATTAATGAAGAATTCCCGAAGCGATTGTGCAACATTACTTTTACAATGTCTTTTTGCATCGAAAATATCTCAAACACACGCTAACTTAAAAATCTTCAAAAAATAGGCAAGATAGTCCTTTTTATAACAAACACAACGCTGCTAAAGTTGCATATCCGAGCTCTAGTAGCGTAGCTATCACCAAAATAAAGTTCCCGGATACTAAATGATCATAGCTTTATATATTTTGCGAGAAAATAAAATGGTAAAAAAAATTACATGATTATTATAAAAATATTTACATGAAACAGGTCAAGGTTGCTGATTGTACTGATGTGAAATACTGAAGATAATTCTGATTTTTATCTCAGTTCATAACACGTGCAGCACATATTTCTTGATACAATTTGTACCAGTTAGTAGTTCCTGGGATTGTAGAACCTGGGATTGTCTACTCATTCACAATGCACAAAACTGATGCTCTCTCTTTGGACGTCAATAACGGCACCGGCCACGTGCTAGTAGTCAATCGATAGATTGGAAGAAAGAGAAGGGGATGAAAGAAATAAATTTGTGCTTTAGGACCGAGGTCACCTCTGCATACTAGCAAACAATTTTGTTTTCCAATACTGATGTTATGAAATCGCTTGGTACATCTTTGTACCTGAAAATGATCACATTTTCATATGTGATGAAAGAAATTAGAGAAACATGAACTATCAAAGAACGAAAGAACATAAGCCGTAAATATCATGAAAATTTCGAAAAAGATACAACGGCTCACCGACAGGACTTGAACCTGCAATCTCCGCTTCGGTACAACGGCGCGTTAGCCAATTCCACCACGGTGAACGTGATGGAACCGGCGAACACGAGCAATCGAGCTCTGCCGATCAACTGCTGGACCTTCTATCGAAACACCATGTATATCCCGCATGTGATCTTTTCCCTCTATTGATCTCTCTTGTTTCTCTAACCCCACCCATCGACTCGGGATTTTAGCCGAGCGAGCACATGGTCGATTGCTTCGGGTTTGCCGCAACTTACGGTCAGATGAAGAAACAATCAGTGCCGCTCAAGGTTCCGAGCAGACCAGTTACACAGGGAGGTGTTGCTCTGTTGAAATCAATACTGATGTTATGAAATCGCTTGGTACATCTTTGTACCTGAAAATGATCACATTTTCATATGTGATGAAAGAAATTAGAGAAACATGAACTATCAAAGAACGAAAGAACATAAGCCGTAAATATCATGAAAATTTCGAAAAAGATACAACGGCTCACCGACAGGACTTGAACCTGCAATCTCCGCTTCTTTTGTTTTGGAAAGTGGGCGGAAGGATAAGATCAGGACACTCTTTTGACCAGTGCGATCTAATTTTTTCAATCCTATTCTTGACACTATTATTTGAAGGTCATTTTAAACTGAAACAAGTGAAACCCTAAATAATTACCACATTTCTTCGTTTTTCGAATGATTTCCGATACATCTTTCTTGGAAATTTAATCGTGCAAACTTCTCATGTCTGATATTTTATTGACTGAACTCTAAAAATTATCATTATTGCGATGGTATTTTACTTTTAATCAACATTAATATGAAATAAACTTTGTTTCTTGATTGTCGGTGTACTAGGTTATTTGCATATTGAACACTGTCATGCTTCTAAAAGTTCAACTTCTTGCTGAGCTTTTTAAAATATAAATTCAAGTGATTCAATAAAACTCCTTCATGTGTCATACTAATGCAATTAATTCTCCAATTGCTCACCTGTCTATGTGTTATTTTAATTTGCAATCTTAGATTTTTAATTTAAGTAGTTCTAAAGACAGTGTATTTATCGGTTTATCGTGATACCTGAAAACAAGTTGGATTTTTGCTTAATTTTTCAAATGATATAAATAAAACTGGGCTTATCTTATTAAGGGGGGAGTAGGGTCTAACGGTTAAAAAAAACATCATTTTCACGAATTTTTTTAGAGCTATATACAAAGCATTGTTAAAAGAACATTTAGTAATTTTTTCGTAGAATAATATTAAAAAATGAGCCGGTGACGGAGCACTTTCGAGGATGCCTTTTAGAAAACAGGATTTGCGGTGGACACTGTATCTCAGCACAGAATCATCTGAAGTCAAAAAATCAGAGCAAAATATTTTTAATAGATGTTTTTCTGGACCCTAACGATTTATTTAACTTAAAAAAAAAATTTGGAATTTTTTTGGCTGTTTGAAGTAAAAACTACGATTTTTCACAAAAAATTCGCCATTTTTTACCTGTAAAATCTCCCCAAAGTAAAAAAAATAAAAATCGTTGGGGTTTGGTATTTTATATGTAGAAAATATGTTCCAAATTTGAAAAGAATCGGATAATTAATTTTCAAATGACGATGTCCACAGACTTTTAAAATGTGCTTTCGAGAAAAACGCGTTCGAAGTTTCTGCTCTCTCTGTCTTGCAGTATTAGATAAGAGGAGATAAAGGCCTATAATTTCTACAGTTTTGCTTCGAATGACTTGAAAATTTGACACAACATTCTTGAAATGTTTTACAATAAGAAAATAAAAAAATCGATTTTTTGAAAGTGTTAGACCCTACTCCCCCCTTAATGACAAAATTATGCAGATATTGATAACAATGTACATTGTGAAGCATGGATCACGCAAAATCTGGACACATTAAAAAAGGGTCTATCTCGGAACTACATAAACAAAATAAAAATGTTTTGTAATCAAAATGTAGAGTTTTTATTGCACTTCATAGGGAAAAAAAAAGAAAAAAATTCGAACTTTTCGTCGAGAACCACTCATCATAGTTTGAACATTGAACAGTGGCCATTTTGTTCCACAATCTCTTCATCTCTGATGCATCCCGATTCGTCCTACCATTCTTCTTCATCTTCTGCTTGACAATTGCCCAAAATTTTTCGATAGGGCGGAATTGAAGGCAGTTGGGTTGGTTGATGTCCTTTTCGACAAAATCCACCTCTTAGCTGTAGTGGCAGCTTGCCAAATCTGGCGAAAACTTTACTGGTCCTTTGTGAGAACTAATGTACGAAAAAAAAAAACGTTTTTATGCACTCCGATGCATGGTCTTGTTTTTCACAAAAACCGGGGTTTTTCGTCCGCAGCTGCAAATACCTTGCCAGATCGAACACTTTCTTGCCAACTTATCGGCAAAAACGAATTTGAACTTGGCGCGGACATCACCTCGATCAGTGGCTTTGTAAAATTTTTGGCCAGGAAGCAGCCCAAAATCAGATTTCACGATTTTTGAACCAGACCACGTCGGGTTTTTGACGTGGGTGTCTAAAATTAATTTTCGCCTCGCGGCTTCCATTACGTGTAACTTTATTGAAACCAAACGAATCGTTATGAAATTTTCAGCACTAATAGAAGAAACATTTCAGATCCGACTACTAGGAGCGCTATGGTATAATAAACAGTGCGCCCAGATTTTGGATGATCCATGCATTACATTTATGGAAGTAAAAAATGTATAGAAATCTAGATTTTATGGTTTACAGTCAGTGACTACCTTATTAAGAAAAATTTCCACAATAATTTTGCTCACGTGCCTTATACAATGGATGTTTTATGAAATAAACTACATACACATTAGAGTCCTTTAAGACTACCAAGAAGACATTTTTTGGAAAAATGGAATAACAAATGTGTTAGACCGGTTAGACCCATTTGAATTATTACCATCTGAGTAACCTTATAGGAAAACAGAAATAAATTTATCAAAATTCAGAAGCAAACAAGTAATAACATATTAACTGTCCTGGAAAAGACAACAACAATTCAAGCATCAAATATGACAATTTTTAGTACCGTCAAACGGGACATCATTCAAAAGCAGGGTTAGATGCAACATTTGTATACCACAACACTCATTGAATTTTTATTTCAATATACCTACTGTAAAAAAGTTATCATTGAATGATAACAAATTGATGATGACATAGTTTTTAAGATCGTGAAAAAGTTTTTAAAAGCTTTGGATTCTTATAAAAAAGTCGAGCAATAGATGTACAATTTTTTGCATTTTTCGATGCCGTAAAAAACTTTACCCAGTATGACGGATTGGCTTCATGATATCACCTACAAATGTTATATTGCTTTCATGATCCTATACCGACACTGTTGGTGTAAAAATATTTTTCAGCAAATTACCATTTTTTTTGAATATATTTTTTTATAAATCAATTATCTGTCTGGGGCAAAATGCAACAAAATGAAAATCAGAACCAAACCTCATAAATGTTGTTTCTATATGCTGAGATATGATTGTTTGGCATTATGCGTTTGGTAACATTAAAATTTCATCCATCCTAAGATTTATTTTCATGATTTAAGCTAATAGAATATTTGTAGTATTTTTTTACCCCTAAGTGTATGCAACAAAATTACACTTTTTCCTTAAAAACATTTTTGAAAGAAAAATGTAAAATTTAATTCGAACAAAACCAAAAATTACTGCAATTGGTGCTTTATGCGTCATGACATCACAAATGTAGGGGAGAGTGGGGTAACGTGGGCCATGGGGAAACGTGGGCCACTCTAAATATCCAACTGTCATCGTCGTCGCTTTGCGTAAGCATGTTTTTCTATATGTTGTTGACTTATGTACGTATCATATGCTTCTTTATTTAACTAGCCTAGAAAAATGTATAAACAAAATTTAAAAAAAGCACCAGAAAATTGCATTCGTGGGAGACCTTAAATACATAACAAAAATATGTTCATACGCTTATGATCTTAGTTTTGTCATGATCTTCCACGTGGAAAAGGAATTTTTAATAAAATATCAATAAGTCACACAAACGCAACCAATTTGCAAATCATTGCTTGTGGGGAATCGTGGACCACATTTTGTGGGGTATCTTGGGCCACCTTTATTTTGGTGTTTTTATACGCATTCAGAACTTAAAAAAGGTTTTTCCTATCTTCAAAGTTTTCTTATGCCAAATGAAGACTTGTGAAAAATATTTTTTTCATTTTTTCCAATGCGATAGAGACGTACAAAAATCCTTTATAAGGAATTTTGCCAAAACGTTCGCGAACCAGGAATTAGAAACTATTCGATCATACACAATTCTCTTTTTTATTTCCTCATCTGGAATTGCTTTATAATAACTAAATGAATTTTGAAATTTCAGTTTTGGGTCAACTCATAAACTTTGCACGTTATCTTGTCAATTTGGATATGGTGGCCCACGTTTCCCCACAGTTTTTCAAAATCCAGGAAAAAATTACTTTTTTTGAAACAGTCAGAACTCGGGAAATTCATGTATTTAAAAAATAAACAAAAATGTCTAATGATACCTTAAAAATTTAGAAAACCTTTCCACTTTTTCTTTTTATCTTTTATAATAAAGAAGTTATGAAGCAAAGAAAAAAAGTGGTCCAATAAACCCCACACTCCCCTATCAAAAACTTTAAATTTTCAAACGTTTTCAACTGATTTTTCACACAAACAGAGTTTGTTGCAACTTACCCCTTTTTCTTAGTAGGGTGAAAATCGCATGTTTTTGAAAATTTAAAAATAACTGGTAAAACCAATAATTTTTCTGACTACGTCAATTTGGTGTCCCGTCAACCATAAAACTTTTGATATACAATATGTATGATTATCTGTAGGCATTAAGATTTTAGAAGCCATTGAAGTTGCAAAGTGTTACATGTTGCCCCAGTTGACGGTAACTCAGTTGGCAAGTCAGTTGCTTCCTGCGCAGATGTCCATATGAGTTCGAGCCCAAGATTTTCGATCACAGTTGTACCGGATAAGTTTTTCAATGACTGTCCGCCAACTGCATCGTTGATATAAGTCGCGAATGACATAAAGATGTCAAACCGACTATGGGCTTGTGATATAGCTCAGTTGGCAAGCCCGTTGTCTCCTGAGCCGATGTCCGCGAGTTCGAGCCCAAGAGTAAATATCGAAATCAGTTGTACCGGATGAGTTTTTCAATAACCGTCCGCCAACTGCAACGTTGATATAAAGTCGCGAATGCCATAAAGATGGTAAAACGACTATAATCGAAACAAAAAAAAAAATTAAAACGACTATAATCGAAATAATCAAAAAATAAACAAAAAAATGGTAACAGTTCAAATGGGTCTAGCACATTTGTTACTCAATTTTTCCAAAAAATAACTTCATGGTAGTCTTAAAGAACTCTAACAGTATCTAGAATCCGTCAGTACAGTTTATTTAATGAAACATCAATTTTACAAGGCACATAAGCAAAATGATGATGAAAAATGTACTTGGTTACTAACTTTTGTCACTGTTATTTTCACTAAGTTTATTTTGTAACTTGAAGGTTCCCGTAAATAAAAATCACAATTACACAATTACAATTACTGACTGTATGTTCAAATTCGGAGTTAGGATTTTAGTGTGAAGTAGTTATTTTTGCGTGATGTTTATGAAGCTTCATGGGTTTCATGGTTTTAACAACGCAAACCCCTTCGCCCCCACCTACAGACATGCTTACATAGTAGTACACCTCTTGATGACCATAAATCAAAACAAATTGCGAGTCGAAATTTAAGAGGGGGAATTAACTTCCCATTCTAAGGAGCCCTTAAACTAAAAAAATAATTAAAACATTTCGAAGCTGTAAAAAATAATGGATGTAAAAATAGTAGCACATTCAAAGCCGATTCGTACTTTGAATGATTCTAATCCAAAGATTTTTTAAATTTTTTTCTTATATTTGTCTCATGTCTCATATTTCAGCGAGCGATTCATCTGGCCGGTACGGCGGACAGGCATTTTTCGGTAACGATTTTTGGCTTGGTTCGAAGTCATTTTGTGAAGAAGTCAATCAACAGAATGCCATTAACAACGGCTCGGAAAACTTCATCGAGATGATATTTTTTGTGGCCACCATCAGGATGAAGCTAAGCGACATAATGCCTGAGGTACGTTATATAAGCACATACTTTTAACATTAATGGCTCTTTAAAAATTACTGTGAGAAAACATCCTTTAAAGTCAACTCGTGTTCCTCCTTTTAGCCTACCATATTGCAAATTGGACAATGCCTACCCAAATCGTGTTCTGTTAATGATGTGTATAAAATATTACAAGAAGATCGTAATTCAAAAATAATAAACAACATGAAAATGTGCAACAGTAGCTCTGTGAATTGCAACAAGTTGGAGATAGTCAATCTTCGCACAGTTCCTGGCAGTTACAGCTTGCTACAAGATCCGAGATTCTTTTTGTTAAGGTAATGTATCCAATAATGCAAATGAAAATACGTCACTACCTGTCAAACAACTTGGCTTTAAATACGTATTTTAGGAAAAAAAATATGATTATGTAGCGAGACAACATTAAGTTTGAAACCTAACAGTGTTTTTAAAATGACAGATTTGTTGTTGTTGTTGTTATAGGAGAATTTTTTCATTGATGAGTCTTACCAAAACTGTAACAATTTCAACATTTCTTATTTTTCAGCGTAGCCTTGATTGTAGTCACTGCGACAGTGGTATTTGCTACATATTATGAGCGAACATTAATGTGTAAAGTTTTGAACCAAGGCAAGAAAACTGCTGTAGTACAACCTAGTGATGATAAATTAAATGGTTTGGAAAAGCTGTTCGACTCTGACAACAAAACTATTGAATTGAATTCTGTTCATGGGAACAACAATGTGCCGTCCGAAAAAAGTAGCAGGAACATCGAATCGTCCTCGAAAAGCAAAATGATTTGTTAGTATAACGATTGTATTCATTAATTGCTTTTTTCACAATTTGTGTTCTATTTTTATTTCTAGGTAAACTTTCTGAAATTCTCCTATGTTTCGCTGCTGGACCGAACTCGAGAACAATTCTATCGGTCGACACTTCAAGCAAGGTAAATTAAGGAAAATAACTCGCAAACCAAAATCGAATGCATATTTCTGATGAGTCATAAATGTTTTAATAAAACTGTTATTCATTTGTTTATCTCATTGAGAAGAAATTGAACTGTTTTTTTTTTTGTAACCATCAGAAAAACTTTACTCTATCATCATAGAAAAACCTTCATAAAATGCCCATACCAATATATGTATCGGGAATCGAAACTTGCAGGAAACTTAATTTTAATTGCAATATGTATGCTCTCAGTTCGCTCTGGTTGAACCAAAATATTGAAAAAAATCGCCATGCACTATCATTTACGAGCATCACCCAAGGGCTTACCAGTTACGCTCTGAGCGACAGTAAGCAATAAAATAAAGCTTATTTTATCGTTAAATGTTAAAAATACTAACATTTCCTTAGATAAATTGGAAAACAAAATTCAAGGGATTCGGTTCGTCTGGCTGAACGAGATTTTAACGAATGCCAACAATCTGCAATATGAAGGTTTTAGCAACGGGAACTATTTTTTATTATTTAATTTATCAGATAAGCCGCAGCCGCAGAACTGTAGGGGAGAATGAGGATACTTGATCCCTGGGGATACTTGATTCCTTAGCTACACTGCCGGCCAAAAGTTTGGGATCACCCGCTAAAAAACATGCAAATTTTGATCGTTCATATCTCAGCCGTCTTAGGACATATTGCAAATTTTCTGATCTCATTTGAAAGATAATGAGCAATAGCTATTTCGGAGGTTTTTTGCCCATAAATAATGTTTTAGTTTTGCACCTAAAACTTAACCTAAAGTTAGAACATTTTCAAAAAATCGCACTCAATATTCAAAGCCGATCATCTCGGGATAGGGTGGACTAAATTTCAAAATTTGAGTTGCATTAGAATCCTTATTGTATACTTCTCAAAACACAATAAAAAAATTGTGTGCAAAAATTTAAGAATGTACTATCAATAAATAAAATAGACACTTAAGTTATCGTCCAAAAGTTTGGGATCACCCCTTGTATGGTGTATCGGCCAAAAGTTTGGGATCATTCTTTTATCTGATGCATTTTAAAGATAAGGAATTGTTGTTTTTTCATAAATTCATTAAAAAATTATATTTTAAATCCATAACCATAAAAAATTCACAATCATAAGTGTGAATTTTCAAAAAACAATTAACTTCAAGTAATCTTTTTATGGTTATCACTATTTTTTTTTTTTTGTTTCGATTATAGTCGTTTTACCATCTTCATGGCATTCGCGACTTTATTAACGTTACAGTTGGCGGATCGTTATTGAAAAACTTATCCGGTACAACTGTGTTCGATGTTTACTCTTGGGCTCGAACTCGTGAGAATATAATTTTTGTATGAATTTATGAAAAAACAACAATTTCTAAGCTTTCAAATGCACCCTTCAGATCTGCAATACGATGTTAGATGAGAAAGATATGAATGAGATAAATTTGCATGTTTTTGGCCGATACACCATACTGAGGGGTGATCCCAAACTTTTGGACGATAACTTAAGTGTCTATTTTATTAATTAATAGTACTTTCTTAAATTTTTGCACACAATTTTTTTATTGTGTTTTGAAAGGTATACAATAAGGATTCTAATGCAACTTAAATTTTGAAATTTGGTTCACCCTATCGCGAGATGATTGGCTTTGATTATTGAGTGCGATTTTTTGAAAATGTTCTAACTTTAGGTTAAGTTTTAGGTGCAAAACTATAAACATTATTTATGGGCAAAAGACTTCCGAAATAGCTATTGCTCATTATCTTTCAAATGAGATCAGAAGACTTGCAATATGTCCTAAGACGGCTGAGATATGAACGATCAAAATTTGCATGTTTTTTAGTGGGTAATCCCAAACTTTTGGCCGGCAGTGTATATCTCGAAACTGGAAAGTCTTACAAAGATCAAATGTTCTAGAAAAATGTGCCAAAATGAGCAAAATAACAATGCTTGTAGTTTAAAAAATTTTAACAAAATAATTGTTTGAGTAATTGAACTTTGTTTGAAAAATTTCACAAAATGTAACTTGAAGATCTTTTTTCATCACTTTAAAATGTTCCTTACATGGGAAATTTATGAAATAAAATATTTGTTCCAATGTATCAATCGTTCGAGCGTAAAATGAACTTCATAATGCCATATTTTCAAAGCAATGGAAAACTCTCAACTTTTTTCAGAAAAAGTTTTTTAAAATGTTGATTAAAGTCGCGAATGCCATAAAGATGGTAAAACGACTATAATCGAAACAAAAAAAAAAAAGTTGATTATGGGTACAATCCCCTAGAGTTGGGTACAATTGATCCCCCTTCCAAACGGCATATTCTTCTCTGAATTGATCGTTATGATTGCTGATTAAGAAATTACTGATATTTGTCAAAAAACTAATATTTACCAAACAATTGTCTGAAGATAAGAGCAAAAATAATTAATTTTCTCTTAATTATAAAAAAATAGCGTCTTTAAGTATGCAATGTAATTAGCGTTGAAACAAATTAAAGAATTTTCTTCTTATGTCTGCTATAAATTGTGAAATGAGAACCAACATGACCAAAATAGTCAATAATCATTCTATCTTGGGGTTTTGTTTGATTTTTATACAAGGATTAGGGCTTCCTGAATAAAAGATCAAGTCTCCTTCAATAGGGGATCAAATATCCCCTAACTTCAGAAAAATCGCATTTTTTTACTCCCACGAAAATGCTTCTAGTTCATCAACGGGTTCAAGTATCGTTCTAATTTTTGGAGCATACAAACTTGAAGTTACAAGCTGTCAGAAAATGTCAAAGACGGCGAGTTGCTAAATTTTTCCAAAAAGATATGGTGAAAAAAAGAAAAGGGGATCAAGTATCCCCACTCTCCCCTATAGAATCGAAAAAACCTACACAAATAAGATAATTTCGCACAATATCAGTTTTCATGACTAAAAAATGCTTTTCATATTTCCTCTGAGGTGGCTCTCTATTCACTTTGGCTCAACGCATTTTTGCCATTTCCACTGTCTGCAACCGTGAAATTTTCTATTAAAAACATAAAAATTAGATAAATGTTCTGATTTTCATTTCATAGGTAGTTTAGCATATTCTGCATCCGCTGCAACTGATAACTCATTTTTTTTTCAAATTGGCGTTCAGTTCGGTCTATATATGGTCGGGATTCGACCAGACCGAACTGAACGCCAAATTGAAGAAAATAGTTAAATATCAATTGCAGCGGACGCAAAACATGTTAAACTACCTACTCTATAAAAATCAGGTCAAAGTGGTCAAAAAATTCATGTTGCGGATCGTCAACATTTGTTTTAATTTTCGTTCAGACAGACTGAACTGAGTCTTTTGAATTGTTTTTCCATTTCTCCTAATGGATTGGAAGGATATTTAACATTTAATGATAAGAAGCTTATTTTCGTTGCTTACCATCGTTTAGGACACGACCGGTAAGTTAAAATTTAAAATATTTCTCAACTACAATGTGGTAAATTTGTATGGCTCGGCTCACTCTGGCTCAACGAAAAATGCAATTTTACGAGCATCAGACATACTCGTAGGGTGCTGCCTATAAAGCGCCTATTAGTAGGCAAATTGCCCAGTCAAATTATATAGCATGGCAGATTTTTCAACATTTTGGTTCAACCAGAGAGAACTGAGTGCAAACAGATCGATATTAAAATCCAATGTGCTACTAAACTGGGTATCATATATCAACCAGTATAGCCCAATGCCTTGAAAAGAGTCTAAAATTTGTTGGTAGAATGCTTAAATAAGATATCTTTTGAAATGGTACCGATTGGTAGGGCTGTGAATTTTGAACTCAATCATCTCGAAATCAAGTTCAGTCTGGTCGAATCCCGACCATATGGGGTCGTAAGAGTTCTCTGCACCTGAAAAGTTCATTTAGCTGTGCAGACTATCCCTATATGATTACATTGATTTCATAACCCACAGATAGAGCATGTAATCGCTAAGGCTACGTCAGCTGGATCTGCCTTAAAGGAGGAGGAAAAATGGGGACTAAGGCCTACTGCCTGCACTACTAACTATTCTGCCACCAATGTTCCGAAAATCAATCATTTTCACTGAGCTATGCTTTACTACATTCTGAGCCAAAAAATCGAAGCAGTCAATTTTTCCTTCTCCATCCAAACCAGAAAAATAATCTTGCATGACAAGGACGCTCCTGTATTTGAAACACTTTTGCAAAACATGATGCGGTAAAGACGGACGCAGACTATCAGCTAAGAACGTCAATGAGGTACACTTTTACTAATAGAGAATTTGTTTTCGTGTGGTGGTGCACCGGGGCACTACCGGTAGTGCACTTTTTGCTGTTTTCATGCTCGTTTTCAGGATGAGTAGTCCACTGGTAGTGCACCATAAAGTGGACGGTGGAACACTCTGAAAATATTCGGTGTTGCTCGCGCTCTCACCAATACTATCATGAATTTTGACAGCACGTGCTTCCCGATGTAAACAAATATCAGCTGGTTGGTTTATTTCTATACCGCAAAAATTGCGTTCGAGCTGTTTTTTTCTCTTTATTATCCCGAAGAACGGAAACTTGTTTCGGATTCAATACCAGTGCCGTTTCCAAAAGAGGCGGAGAATTTCACCTGGATGGCACGTTCCAAAGCAAACAACGCTCCCAAGAAGAGATGTGCCCAGAAGGCTTGCTGCAATCGGTTCCAGGCGATGACGAAAAAGAGCAGCAAATCCGAGTGCAAAAAGGCCAACCCAAAGATCTGGTGGAATCGCCCAAACCGAAAAGTTTTCTTGTTCGGGAGGGTCCTATAAGTTGGTCTCCACAGCAAGAATCGTTCAGCTGCATCGAAGCTACTCTGCTTCGAGCTGTGCCTTAGGGTGACAATACTCGGTTGCCCCAAGTCCCGGATTCCCACACGTTGCCCTTCAAAAACGGTAGTTCGAGACTACACCCGCATTGGGAGCTTGAATTTCGTTCGTTTCGGTCTGTTAGCAAAATTTTCTCCCCCGACTTCCGCGATCTGAGTTCGCCAATTTGACTTCCAAGAATTTTTCTTTTGTAATCTAGAAACGGAAATAGGTACTCGAACGAAGATGAGATTTGCGAGGAATAAACGTTCAAAATACCGGAACCTTCAAGCTGGGGTAACTGCAGTCTAGCAGCAGCAAACATAGACCACCTAGAATCAGCCGGTATTGCAGTTATCATCAGAGCCAGAGGCGAATCTACCAAGCAAAATAAATCTGAAATCTTCACAATTCAACATAATACATAAATTCATGTTAAAATTTTCATATTATTTACTAGACAATGATCAACTAAAGTAAATTTGTTTCAATTTTCGAAATCAAACCAAAACAAATACCAGCTGTAATGGATTTTTGACAGCTTGATGTTTTCTGTTGACACTGCCGATTTCACGTACACCAACAAAGGTGGGTGCAAAACTCGATTCATGCTCGTTTTCAGCTTGGAAGGTGCAACACTTTCGGGTGGTGAAAACAAATACGGTATAAGGTGGCGCAAAGGAACGCACACTATTGCACGTCGGAGAGAAAAATGAAAAATAAACATAAACAAGCCCTGCGTCGCGACGCGTCGTTGTCAGGGAGCTTCATTTATCCTAGGCAAAATGGGTCGCGAAAATGGTCGATAGTGACGTCACTTCTGTCATGGTAACTATGTTTACGAAGAAAAAAACTTTACTTCTACTTTTGCAACGTTTCCTTCTCATCACCTCTCTTTCCACCACATTGTAAGAACGTCTCGATGATGATAGCCTTCTTTGATGATTTTCTACCTTCTAGGATCACAACTGATATGTATCAGTTTTTAGCGATCTGTGATCAGTTGATTTTTTTAATTTTCGCTTTGCGTAGAAGGAAAAATTTCTACTAGATAACCGCAATGAACTGTTCAGCATGTGCTACGACTTTTTTTAAACATGTGGTCCTGGTATTTCTATCAATAACAAACATTATAAACAATGATGCGTGAATAGACATTGGAGAATGATTGTGTGAGTGACGTTCAAAATTTATCATCTAGTATGTCGATCACCTTTGAAAAGCCATGGTACGAATAGCAACGGTAGCCCCCGATGGGGCGTGGTATATTTTCTTGCATCTAGTTAGTGATGATGTTCGACAAATATTCAACGGAAACCATCACCATGTGCGTATCACAGCACTGGGAGGTAAACGTTTTCCAGCTTGGAATAAATGCTGATTGCTTTTTTGAGCGATTTTCCGAACATTGTTGCCAATACATTAATTCATAAACTTAGAGGCAGAACGTAGTGCCTTGAGATTTTCAAAAAAAAAAAACTCTTTGAGGGTGATCTTACAGGAAACATAAAAATTCTAAAGATATTTAAAATAAACTCACTTATTGTAAAGATCTGCCAAACAAGTATTCGTTGCGAGTCCGGTAGGAACGAGATGAGCAAGGGCGCAACGAGTGAGGTGGTGGCGAGGTGGGATGCCCGAGAAATTGAAGAACGGTTGCCATGAACCGAGTGGATTGGAGAAATAATGCTCACCAGGTTGTGTCGTTAGACAGAAAACTCTTTTTTTTCTTTTCTTTAAATTGATTTTGATTAAAGCTCCACAAAATATACCATACCATCCAATGCAAATCGTGGACTGAAAGAGCTGTACCGTGAAGGACCCAATGGCCGCGCATTTAAGCTATGATGAATGTTCTCTGTGCCGTACAAAAATCGTTTTTGTGCGATTCCGAAAACAAAAGCACTGACACGTAGTCAAACTTACGTTCTTTAAGGGAAAAATTTAAAAGTGAGAGATTTTTCATTCTAACGTCACAAAAAACGCGAATTTGTAAAAAGTGTTGGTGTACCAATGACCGCGCACGCTTATGATGCTTGTTCCAATCGCCGCTCACAAGTGTACCAATGGCCGCGCACTTCTTAATTTGGTTTAAACAGTGAATAAGGTACCCAAACAGTTTGAAATGCTGTTTACATAGCTCTCAGGCTCATTGCGATTATTCTCAGGTAAGGATTTTCAAGATTCACTCAACAAATACCGATTTGTCGTCATTGTTTTGTGAAACTAGTCTAGTGCAAAATTAGTATGAGGCGCCATTTTTACAAAGCATTATTTTGTCGGAGATGGAACAATGTTTTCGGTCCCGATTTCGATAAATCATCACAAATTCGGCGAGCTGTCTGAAAATCCACGAGGAAACTGATCAACTAAAACTAAACAGATCCGGATTGCTATCTAACCTCAAATTTCCAACACTTTGTAGCAATTTTTATTAGATAATCGTTTCTTCTGACACTGTTTCAAAAAATTGTGCTTCTTCAGCCGGTTATGTGAAGGAAAACATTGATTGGAATACTTGCCTGTGAATCTTATGTAACCTTTGTGAAATTCCGAAGAAGTTCTCTAAGTTTAACTGCTGATAAATACTAGAATACTATCCGTGCGCGGCAATAGAAACATTCGAAAATCAAGTGTACCAATGGCCGTGCACAACAAAATTGTAATTTTTTCCGCAACAGAACCTTCAAACTGTTCACTTTTTTTCACAATTGATTCATTATACAGCAACAAATAACTTACGTTCGAAAAAATTTTCCAAGGTGCGCGAATTAAACACAAAAAACTGAATTACAAAAAGGGACCCGTTTAGCTCACTTACTAAGGACAACAGAAAAAATGGCATCCGACAAAAACGATGTTTGTTTTTATTTTTTCCTGGCCTCAAAAAGCAGAATAAATTTATTTCTAGTATGGCAAGTGAAAGATACGTAGCGGAGGTATCCGAAAATGCGAAACATAGAAATTTTCGTTGTTGAATTTCGGGGAAAATAAAGATTAAAGTTGAAAATGCGCGGCCATTGGTACTGCGCGGCCATTGGTGCTTTCACGGTAATTATTAATGTTAAATAGGCGCTGAATCCAAAAATTAAATTCAAAATAATCTCAGTAGAACAGTTTTGCAATCATGCTACAAATGTGAAATTTTGTAAAAAGAAAATAAGTACTTGTACTTAGATCTAAATCGACCATAAACTCACAAATATCAAAAATACTGCCAATCATACGCAACAATTAAGTTTAGATGATTCATAGCAAATTTATTTACCTTCAATATGCAAAAAAACATATTTTAAATTGATGTTACGCGATCTGACATGTTTTGATCTAAGTACTAGGTAGTACTTTTTTTTTCTTTTTACAAAATGTAATGTTTGGAGCATAACTCAAAAACTGTTGTAACGACACTTCTTTAAATTTCGTTTTCGGATTCAGTGCCTGATTGTATATTAGAACTATAGGTCTGTCAATAAAGTTCACGATGTTTTTCATAAATTTAGTAAACTAGTGTAATTAATCATTTATGAATATGTATGAATTGTGTATGAATATGTATGAATTAATTTTGTTTTACTTTTGTTTCTTTCTATTATGATAGGATTCTATTACTTGCGTTCACGGACTCCGGTTGTATTCTCTACTGTGGACCATAATGGTGCACACATATTTACAGCTGTTTGCAGTTGGTGAGAACAGGGTAAGAAATAAAACAATTTTATTCAATATATTTTTAGGAGAAGTTTTGATTTTATTCGAAATTTGATGTTTTGGTTTCGTTATAAATTTCGAAAACAGTTGCAGTTAAGGAAACTTTATTTTATTTTTGGTTACAACACCCAGAATGCTTTCCTGCGGCTTGACTTGAAGTTACAATTAGCATTTTTTTTCCTTCGCAGTTCAACAGGAAAATAACGGAGCGTTCATTCGGATATCAGGTCGTAGGGAATGCCACATTTTCGGTCGACACCTTTTTCTTCATTAGTGGTGCTCTGATAGTTGTACTGTATTACCGTTCGTGGAAAAATGATAATAATGCAAGCACAAACAACGGAAAATCACATTCGACAACAAGGGCGCTCATCCCGAAGATGAACAAAATCACATTGTCAGTTTTGTATCGATTTCTGCGGCTTACTCCAGCGTATCTTTTTGTTATAATTTTAAATGAACTGGCTTTAAAGTAAGTATGATGTATTTCAGCTTGACACTGCACTGAGCACAATTTTGCGCAAATTTTCCTCCAAATTATCTTAACTAATTTCATGTCTGTACACCTAAGTAAGGGTGAAAACTTATGTTACATACCCTCGTTAAATAAATGTACAAAAAAAAAACACCTAAGTTAAGCTTCTAATGAATTGTTACTTGCTGCAGATGGACCTACGAAAAATCAGTCTTCACCCCAGGAATCATCGATCACATCACTTGTAATAAGTTTTGGTGGAGAAATATTCTTTACATCAATAATTGGTATCCGTTCAGCGAAATGTGCATGGTTTGGTCGTGGTATTTGGCAAACGATATGCAGTTTTACATTATTGCAATTACCATTCTAGTGTTTTGCTCTAGGTATGTTGCATAAATTTTTACATTAGCATATGTTTTAAAATCCTTCCTATTGCGTTTTATATCCTCAAGGCGAATCAAGCTGTCGGCTGCCATACTAGGAATGTTGGTCCTTGTTTCCTGGATTATATCTATTCATTTATCAATTCACTTCAATTATACCTACAAAGTGGCTGAGCCATTTGAGTCGTTTGATATTTTATACGACAAACCATGGCAAAGGATTACTCCGTATATTATGGGTAAGTATTCTTAGGTAAGGGTGGCTATGGATGTATGGGAAAAATTGAGGGGTTGGGGGGTGGTTTGCAAAAGCAGTCGGGAAAATCCAAATTTTGATTTTGATGCCATATTACTTCAAAATGCTTAAAACGTCGAGCTCTGGTGTTATCTCGAAGAATAGTTTTTATTTTCAATTTCTATTTTCAGAGACTTAGCCATTTCTTATAAAAAAAAATTTTTTAAATAACAAAAATTACAAAATGATAATAATGAAAAAAATTACATGAATGACAAAAATGAAATTAGTGACATAAATGACTAAATTAACAAAAATGACATGTGACAAAAATGACAAAAAAATTGAAAAAGTAACAAAAAAGACAAAAATGGCAAAATAACAAAATTTACAGAAATTGCAATAATGATTTTTTGTTTCGACTGTAGTCGAACTCTGTAACATTCCATATACATAAAGCCACAGATTTCCCGAAACTCCAGATTTCCTTTGATCCCCACTTATTTGATTTTCTAGGGTAAAAATTGTAGCTTGAGCTCTTTAAAATCAAGTTCTATTGAGTTGAAATTTTGGTCAGTTTTTTGGGCCAATCTACAAAATGTATTTGGTCGGTTTTCGAAACTCGACATGACCCTTTTCGCTGCCACCCTAGAAAATTTTACAAATTTATCACTTTCCCAAAGGTAACTTAGCGGTACATATAATATCTGCTTTTTCCAAATAATATAACATCTTGTTGTATTTATACAAACACTTTTCTTTCCATAGGCATGCTTACAGGATACATCTATCACTTCAAGAAAAAACCTCCAAAGATTATGCCGGCACTGAATGGTCTTCTATGGTTCATCTCGGTGGCCATACTGTTTGCATTGGTATTCGGAGTATGGAATGGTCAATTATCTGTACCGGCAACAGCGCTCTATGTGAGCTTAGGGCATACGGGTAATAGTTCATAAAATGCGATTTTTTTAAATTAATTAACTACTGTACAATTTTGGTGTTTTCCAGCATGGGGTGCAGCACTCATATGGATCACGCTGTCTTGCTGCTGGGGTTACGCACCTGCTGTAAATAGTTTTCTATCTTACCGTGGTGTTTACCCACTGAGTAGGTTATCCTACTGCGCCTATTTGTTACACCCAATGATCATGATGGCCACTTCTTTTCAAATGGAGGCACCTATTCATTTGCAGCATGTTATGGTGGTAAGTACGCGTGAATATGAAAATTTTGAATATTAATAAGAAAAAAATTATGAGCACGTACTACGACTCGTATCTAGTAACAGGTGAGGTGACACAACCACTTGGCTTGATTATGTATCTCTTGTTGGGGTTTCTGAGTCACGAGCTCGACAGTTATTGACTCGACACCTCAACAGCTAGTCATTTGACTTTTAAACGCCGAGAAAGATTCAGTCTGTTTTTTTTTCTTCTTGTAAGTAATTTAATATTGGTAACTAATTTTAAATTATGTTCACAGCAGCTTTACTGTTTTTGCGTACCCTAAATAAAATAGATATCTATGTCTTTTATTTTCAGATTACAGTATTCTTCGGAAATGCCGTGCTATCATTCATCTTGTCATACTTTGTGTCTTTAGCGTTCGAAGCACCTGTGATAAATTTACTAAAGTTAGCATTCAAAAAATGATCGAAGAACGATATTCATAGTCTTATACCAATCACTGTTGTGCGATAATTTCATATATTTGGTTAATTGTTAAGCTTTATGTGGATTGTTTCTTTTCTACTATCGAAGCTATAAGCTAAAATTTAGCACTTGAAAAAAACAAAGGTCATTTACAATCCAATCAATCACTAAGAAAGCCAGCTTAAGAATAGCAACATCGTGAAGGGTTGATCGATGTGACAATATTTCTCAGACCAACTGAAGAAACATAAACTGGATTCCTGTTGCCGCTGAAGACTGATTTTCAAACACATTTGTGCATTGCTACGAACTGATTTCTGATAGCTTATCCAGTAACTTTTTTCTAATTAAAAATGCTTTTAAATAGTTGTTCTTTTTTTTTCAAATATTCTATCACATCCTCAGCCTTACTTTGAATTTCTTCACAATTCCTCCAGTCCTCCGTGTGGACTGTTTTGAATTATACGCATGACGTGTAGGTGTTATTTGGATGAAGGAGTCAATCATTTGCCAAACCGGTTGCCACAATACACGTGTACACATACAAAGAAAAAAAGTGCGCATTTTCACTTATTTTAAACCATGTGTTACAAAAATTGATGGTATTTCATTCATTTCAGTTCAAATAGAATTAAAAATCTAGAATAAGAGTTCGAAATTCAAGAGAAAGATAATGAAAATAAAGATCCAAAATCTTCATACATCAGAATCAGATTTTGAATATCTTATTTTATAATTAAACTAGCAGACCCGGTAAACTTCGTCTTACCATTTTAAACTTGGCTTCCATTTTTCATTTATTCTTCGCTGTTAATTTTTAAAAAGCATCAAATGTCGAGTTGTTAATCGTCTCGCATTCGTGAACATGTCTTAGTTTTTTTTACATTACCCTGCGTTCCGCTTACTCGAATTTTCCCGTTTAATTCTATCAAACCTAAGAATTTCAACTTCAATTTACCTTCAATAAATCTAACATGCGGCTAGTGAACGGTAGACAATGTGCAACTCGAGACCCCATACACCCAACCCTCGGGTAGTGGTCATATCACCTCTTGTCTGCAACTCCGATTCTCTACCTCCCCGTGGTGCTAGCTGGGGTGCGAGCAACCTTAGCGGAGATCGGGTACCCAACCCCGGTGGATGCTTTGGTCGCATGCAGACTGAATCAGGGGGCTTCGTACGCGTCTGTTCTCCATGTCAGGGGTGGCGTGCGGAGTGCAACAACGTCCTGGTGGTGTTCGGGACCCAAAACAGCAACATCACGACGGTCCTCCTGCGAGATAGTGGGGTTAGCTGCGTGCCTTGCGAGCCTGTGACTACAAAAAACATAAGCAACGAACAACGAACAACAAATTTCGGATGGAAATTGGCAAAGACCCACGCGACGAAAACGGGCCTGGCGATTGGAAACTTGGAACATGGAACTGCCGATCTCTAAATTTTGTGGGCAGTACCCACGTGCTCTCCAACGAATTGAAGAGCCGCAAATTCGACATCGTAGCGCTGCAGGAGGTATGCTGGAAGGGCTCCACGGTACGAACGTACCCAGATGGTCGTGCCATCTACAAGAGCTGCGGCAACACACACGAGCTTGGAACAGCTTTTATAGTGATGGGAAAGATGCAAAAGCGCGTGATCGGGTGGTGGCCGATCAACTCACGAATGTGCCGGTTGAGAATCAAGGGCCGGTTCTTCAACATCAGCATCATCAACGTGCACAGCCCTCACCTCGGAAGTACCGGTGACGACAAAGACGAATTTTACGCGCAGCTGGAGCGTGAATACGATCGTTGCCCAAAACATGATATCAAGATCGTCATCAGGGATTTCAATGCTCAGGTCGGCCAGGAGGAGGAATTCAAACCGACAATTGGAAGCTTCAGTGCGCACCAGCTGACCAACGAAAACGGCCTCAGACTTATCGATTTCGCCGCCTCCAAACGAATGGCCGTACGTAGTACCTTTTTCCAGCATCGCCTCCCACACAAGTACACCTGGAGATCACCGTACCAAACTCAATCACAGATCGACTACGTTTTGATCGACAGCCGGCACTTCTCGGACATCATCGACGTCAGATCCTGTCGGGGCACCAACATCGAGTCGGACCATTATCTGGTGATGGTGAAGATGCGCCCAAAACTGTCCGTAGTAAACAACACGCGAAACCGGCCCCGCCCCGGTTAAATATCGCGCGACTGAAGCAACCTGAGGTCGCGGCAGACTACGCGCAATCGGTCGAAGCAGCGCTGCCAGCAGAGGGCGAGCTTGACGAAGCCCCTCTCGAGGACTGTTGGGATACCATCAAAACAGCCATCAACAGTGCTGCGGAGAACGTCATCGGTTATGTGGAGCGAACTCGACGGAACGACTGGTTCGACGAGGAGTGTAGGAGGGTGATGGACGAAGAGAATGCCGCGCGGGCGGCAGTAGTGCAAAGAGGCATCCGTTGAAATGTGGAAAATCACCGACAGCGGAAGAGGCAGCGAGTCCGACTTTTCTAGGAGAAAAAGCGCCGCCTGGAGTAGGAGGAGCTCGAGGAGCTGGAGCAGCTGCATCGTTCCCAAGAAACACGAAAGTTCTATCAGAAACTCAATGCATCCCGCAAAGGCTTCGTGCCGCAAGCCGAAATGTGCCGGGATAAGGACGGAGGCATCCTGACGGACAATCGTGAGGTGATCAAAAGGTGGGGTAATATGCCCCATCTACAAGAAGGGCGACAAATTGGACTTTGAGAACTACCGAGCGATCACTGTCCTCAATGCCGCCTACAAAGTGTTGTCCCGAATCCTACTCCGCCGCCTAACGCCGCAAGCAAACAGATTCGTGGGAACCCAGACAACCAGAAGTCGTATTTTCTTTTACAGATTACATCGTATAGAATGTTATTCATACTCATTTTCGTATATCTGCACCTACAATGTGCGGTCCATGCATATTCTTTATCGTATTTAAAAGCATTGCATGATTTTATTTCGACAAGAAGAGAGACTCGTAATTATGTACATATGAACTCGACCTTTGTGTACGACAATTCGCAAAAAATCCGTGAAACGACCGATATACGGTGATCAGCCGTGACTGAGAGATTTTGTCGTGCTATGCATAAAATAATTCGAAATTAAAAACGTATATAACTGCATTGATTCGTAATAATGTGCATGCAATCGTATACCTTTGCAAATTAATTCGCATGTCTGATTTTCGTAAAACGTATTTGCTGGCAATCGTAAAAGAATACAAAAAAATTCAATAAAATCGTTTATGATAATGGGACATCGATGATTGGAATCGTATTAAAGGAGGCTTCAAAATGTTGGTCTATTTTTAGATCATCGATGACGTGTTCTACGATTTAAAAGATTAAAGTTATAGAAATATACGATTTGCTTTTGGTTTAATGCCTTTGAAGCAAATCCCCTTGAATTTATATATTCCAGATAGCGTCGAGGAACCATCATGAGCTGCAGATCGTATGGTCAGGGGATCAAGTCCAGGTCAGGCAAATAATAAATTTGTACGATATAAACTTGAATTTGACAGCAAAAAAAGCATTTCTTTGAAATAATCTTATTATTATTATTTTTGGGAATGAATAAAACAATTGGTTTTAAATACAAAAATAATAATAACCTTATTTTTATTCAACTGACGGAAAATGAGAGCCCTGCACTCAAGTCGCAAAAGACGACCAAATAAGTCGTCAAACTTTCCATATTGTTACGAAAAATGTCGAATATTACAACCTCAATCATCTATATGATGATGTAAATTGTCATAGTATATTCCAAAAAGAATCAGGGTAGTCGTAAATGATGCGCATGACAAGTCGTGCAAATCGTAATTTAATACAATCCAAATCAAGAATATGTTTGCTAATGTACCTATATGGCCTCCAAAATGATACGTATATACTGGTTTTGCTACATTATATACGATATGTTTACACGTATATTTGCACGTATATTTGCGTTGAGAATTCGAAATACCCACCAAATGGTTGTCTGGGAAGTCATCAGGCCGGCTTCATGGAGGGACGGTCTACGACGGACCAGATATTCACATTACGGCAAATCCTCCAAAAATGCCGTGAACATCAAGTCCCTACGCACCATCCATTCATCGACTTCAAAGCCGCATACGACACGATCGACCGGCACGAGCTATGGAAAATCATGGACGAGAACGGCTTTTCCGGGAAGCTGATTAGACTGATCAAGGCGACGATGGATGGAACGCAGTGCTGTATGCGGATTTTGGGTGAATTGTCGAGTTCATTCGAATCGCGCAGGGGGCTTCGACAAGGTGATGGTTCATCCTGCATGATGTTCAACGTGGCGCTAGAAGGTGTTATTCGACGAGCGGTGGGCGAAATGCGGGGCACGATTTTCAACAGATCCAGTCAACTTATCTGCTTTGCCGATGACATTGATATAGTCGGCAGATCATCTGCGGCGGTGAACGAAAACTACCGCAAACTGAAACGCGAAGCAGGAAGGATTGGGTTGATAATTAATACGTCCAAGACGAAGTACATGCTGGCCTGCGGATCCGAGACCGACCGAACCCGCTTGTCCAGTAATAACAAGGTCACGATCGACGGCGACGAGCTGGAGATAGTCGAAGACTTTGTCTATCTCGGCTCACTGGTGACCGCAGACAATGACACCAGCCGTGAGATCCGGAGACGAATTATCAGCGGAAGTCGTGCCTACTATGGACTCCACAAGCAACTGCGGTCGAGAAGACTTAGCCCTCGCACGAAGTGTAACCTGTATACGACGCTCATTAGACCGGTTGTTCTCTACGGGCACGAGACATGGATATTGCTCGAGGAGGACCTACGTACACTCGGAGTATTCGAGCGACGAGTTTTAAGAACCATCTTTGGCGGCGTACAGGAGAACGGAGTGTGGAGGCGAAGGATGAACCACGAGCTCGCGCGACTCTACGGCGAACCCAGTATCCAGAAGGTGGTGAAAGCTGGCCGGATACGCTGGGCG
Organism: Uranotaenia lowii; assembly: GCF_029784155.1. Taxonomy (NCBI): domain Eukaryota; kingdom Metazoa; phylum Arthropoda; class Insecta; order Diptera; family Culicidae; genus Uranotaenia; species Uranotaenia lowii. The sequence continues at coordinate 183,909,450 of NC_073693.1, read as the reverse complement.
GGACATGTTGCGAGAATGCCGGACGACTGTCCTGCAAAACAGGTGTTCGCTACGAATCCGGTAGGAACAAGACGAGCGGGGGCGCAACGAGCGAGATGGTTAGACCAAGTGGAGCGTGATCTGGCGAATGTGGGATGCCCGAGAAATTGGAGAACGGTTGCCATGGACCGAGTGAATTTTAGGAATTATGTTCGTCAAGTTATGTCGTGAGACGGAATACTATGTAAAAAAAAAAAATCTAACATGCATCTTAAATGAATACTTTTTTATTTACTTTTCTTTGATTCGGATGTTTTGAATATTGCCGAATTGTATCAGCTATCAGCTTCCCGTTGCAAACTCGTCCTTTCAACACTGAACGTAACCATCAAACTTGGCAAGCCTTGTGCTGAAAAATCCACTTTTATTAACCTATTCCATATATAACTATATGTTGATGAAATCTATGTTTTATTTATTGAATACTATTTAGTTGATTTACTCCGTGTAGGGAATAATCCGAGAGTAAAGAAATACCGTAAGATTACAGATTTAGGTTTACAGTGTAAAATAGAAACGTCAATGAAATAAACTGTGGTAGGCCGTGTTGGAAAAAAAAGAGATAGCTTTAAAGAATTCTGCCTCACTTTGTCCTATGGAAAATGATATTTCCAGCCGGCAGGCGGGATGTTTAGACCGGACGATTCTGAAAACGATTGTTGTCGCGAATGAATGTAGTTTTTGCTGTTGTGATTAAAATAGTGAAAATGTTATATTGTGAAACAGTAAAACTGTTGCACATGGAGTGCAATTGGTGTTTAGTGATGTTAATGATGATCGTCGTATGGTGATTGGTGATGATGTGGTAAGGTCACTACAATGGCGCAGTTAATGCTCCTGCAGGGTAAGTTCAACATTCAAATAAATCATTCAGAAAAATATGGCGGCAAAGAAGAAAGGGTGACCAGATAATTAAAATAGTTCATAGGAGGTTGCAATTAAAAAAAAAATCTGTTTCAGCGAGAGGTCTCAGTATAAAAAAAAGTAAGTTTTTATCGAGAGTTTTCAAACTGTAATTGAGGAGCAAGAGGACTCTATGTGCTATTACTTGAGCGGGAGGTCGCAGTTGAAAAAACATGTCTGATGTTTTGAGGTCTAAAACGGATAAAGCGTTAGAGGTCTCAGTTAAAAAAGCGTAGCATTTTGAGCAAGAGGTCTTAAATAGTATAAATGTTGAGAAGCGAGAGAACTTCATATTCTATTTCTTGGTCAAGAAGTTTTAATTAAAACAAAAAATAGATGCGAATGGATTTGATAAAATGTCTCAAGTAGTTATAAATATTGAGTAGTAGAAGATTCCGTGTTATAATGCCTGACAGAAAAAATGAGTGCATTCGATTTTGTGTTAAAAGTCTCAATGGGTCTTTTTAAAAAAAATGAAGTGCAAGAGGATTCCAGATCGTGTTACTTGTTCGATATGAGCGAAGGTCTCAAATGAATATCGTTGTTTAAAAACAAGAGGACTCCATATTTTGTACCATGGAAAAAGTTCGATTTGAGCGAAGGTCTCAAATGAATATCGTTGTTGAGGAGCGAGAGGACTCCATATCCTGTATTCTAAGCGAGGGTCTCAATTAAAAATAAAGAAAAGTTCGATTTGAGCGAAGGTCTCAAATGAATTTTATTGTTGAGGAGCGAGAGGACTCCATATTCTGTAACCTGAGCGAGGGTCTCAGTTAAAAAAAAAATCGATTTGAGCGAAGGTCTCAAATGATTATTATGTTGAGGAGCGAGAGGACTCCATATTCTGTAACCTGAGCGAGGGTCTCAGCTAAAAGAAAAAAAAAGAAAAGAACGATTTGAGCGAAGGTCTAAAATGAATGTCATTGTTGAGGAGCGCGAGGACTCCATATTCTGTATTCTGAGCGAGGGTCTCAGTTATAAAAAAAGAAAAGTACGATTTGAGCGAAGATCTCAAATGAATGTCATTGTTGAGGAGCGAGAGGACTCCATATTCTGTATTCTGAGCGAGGGTCTCAATTAAAAATAAAGAAAAGTTCGATTTGAGCGAAGGTCTCAAATGAATATCATTATTGAGGAGCGACAGGACTCCATATTCTGTAACCTGAGCGAGGGTCTCAGTTAAAAAAAATAAAAGTTCGATTTGAGCGAAGGTCTCAAATGAATGTCATTCAGAGCGAGGGTCTCAGTTATAAAAAAAAAGAAAAGTACGATTTGAGCGAAGGTCTCAAATGAGTATAATAGCAAAGGTCTCAGTGTCAATAAAAAAAAATAATAAAAAAGTTCGTTTGAGCAATGATCTCAAATAAATATATTCTGTTTTAGGAGTGCGAGGACTCCATATTCTGTATCAAACTTCTTTAAAACTACGATTGAGCAAAGGGTCTCAAATGCATATTGTTGTGAGGAGCTAGAGGACTCCATATTCCATTTCTATGAATTGAAGTGAGAAGTATCAAAATTAATTATTGGTATTAAGGCACTAGCACTCTATATTCTGTTATTTGAGCGTAAGTTCAGCGTTCAGTTTTAGCAGAAACCTGTTTCCACTTTCATAAGTTGGTAATAAGATAGCTTTCCAGGCTATGAAATAACATGTAGATGAAAATCTTCATAATGTTAACAAATATGTCGTTTTGTAAAATAATACTGAATATTATGTCACCATCAAATTAATCATTTTTAGCATTTAAATTTGATAACGAAACTGAATCTCAAAGTTTCACTGGGAAACAAACTTAAAAAGAACTAACTAAATTGAATTCAAGCAAATTAGAGCGGTTCGAATAAGTCATGCTTTTTGATAACTTATCGTTTAATAGGACAATGAAAATTTAAAAAAAAAAACCGAGTTGAAACAATTGATAGTTAAACTCTAATGATAGGAATTTCAAACATAAATTAGTGTATGTCAGTCAAAGTCGAAGTACGTGTGCACTAAAATGATTGTGAATCATTCAACAGTTTCAGTTGGTCACGCACTATGAATTGTGCTCCAAAAGCGAAACCGAAAACAGAAAAAGCTAGTCAAAATTTAAATTCGAGATTCGATAATAAGGATTTCAAAATAAAATTTAAGTGAAATCCAGAATGGAATAGATTGAATATGAGTGTTAGGTTTGAATTGTAATCTTAATCTCAATTAGGAGTTTAAAAGTTAAAAACTAAGCCTGAGTCTTGAATCTTGAAATTGAATAGGTTGTTCAAGTCTACGATCTGATAAGTAGGTGAGCATCTCGAGAGTAAATAGCAATTCTTACTGTGAATGAATTTGAAAGGTATTTCATTTGAGTCTGTAATCTGTAGTACTTGGTCTGAAGATCTAGTTGTCAATCATATTTAAGATCTGCATTTAAATAAAACTGAGTCTGATTCCAAAATCAACAGACGGCATTTGAATTCTGGGAATCTATTTAAAAATGCTTCCCAAATCAGAACACTGAATAAAAATTTGACCCTGTTAATTTAATATATGTATGTTGTAACTACGAATCTGTAAGTACTCAAAACGGAGACCTAAATCAATGAATTTGATTTAAATCATAATCCAGAATAAAAACAATATGTTTGACTGAATCGGAATATCGATTCTGCAATTATCATTTGAGGTTTGAGTTAAATAAAAGTTTGAGAACAATATCTGGAAAACGGTATTTATGAACAGGATTTAAATATGAACCTGAACCCGGAAATCGAAACAGTTTTGCATATCACTTTCCTTCTGAATATCTATGTGCCTGGATCCAAAATATACAAACGGCATTCAAATACGGGAATCTAAATAGAAATATGTGTCTGAATCACAGTTGAATTGTGTTTACCACTTGTGTCTTTAATCTATCTTCTGAAGCTACGAATCTGTTAACTAGATTATCTGAATTCAAATTTGTCAATTAAATCGGCAAGTTCAAATTCAAATCTTCTGCTAATTGAGACATTCATTTGAATGTGGGATCTAGAACCAACGTGTTTCAGATTCATGAATCTGAATTTGATTCTGTTTTTTTTTTATGATAAAAGTACCGCAAGTCTAAATCTGTCTCCCAATCATGAATGATGTCTAAGTCCATATCTGAGAGGTGAAATATGCAAAACGAATCTGAAAATAAGATGAAATTAACAAAACCAATGCAAGGGTTAGAGCTGAGAATGAATAGCTAACTGATTGAAAATTAGAGTCTGGATTGATAACTGTTTATTTAAAACCTTCATTTTAACATTTTATTCTACGTGTGAGTCTGTAATTTTCATTTGTACTTGAAGCCTAATTGTGAAGTTTAAAGTCATTTCAGTTCTGAGATTAAAGATGCTAGTGATATCTAGTGACTCTACAACGGTGTACAATTTTATTCAGGGATACAAATCCCTAAAGACTACCGGCGTCTGATGGACGAATTTATAAGCAACTGCAAGCTGAAGATCAGCAATCATTCCAAAATTATAATAGACTGTAACATTACCTATATGATGGGCCGCGAGGCAAATCTTGAATTTAGCATAGAACCACAATCTGTTAATGCATGCGAAATCATAGGTTTTGTAAATGGGTGAAGATCCAACTTGCGATTCGTGAGGTGAATGCTAAATCTAATGGATTTGCTCGAGTTCACTTTAAAGTTTAAATCGAATTCAAAAGTTTCTCATTAAGTGGAATTTATTGCATATGAAACTTTATGGAATTAGAACTTTGAATATCGGGACAATTCGTGTAGTATTTGAGCAATATTCTGCCTAATGCATCACTTTCAGCTCCCGATAGTATATTTTTAAGAACTGAAGAAATAAGAACATTCAAGAGGATTTTTTAATTAACCATTTTAAGGGCAGCTTTTTATTTACCATCTTCATCCTTCAAAGTAGTTTGAGTTATTATCCATATTTTCATCAAAATCGTGTCCAAAAAAAGGTTTGCCGTTTTTTTATTTATTCAAGCAAAAAATGCAAATTAAATTTCTTTGTACTATAACCCAATTAATCAAGGAAACAATTGGTTTAGAAAGGAGGAAAACATATGTTTAGATTTTTGTTATTCAACCGAATTACAGCATTTTTTTCTTTTTTATCCTAAAGGACATATGTACCCAATTTAACTCATTGTGTTTGAAAATTCTAACTGAAGCATTGGGGTGTTCTGATTTCAAAATTTCCTGAACAGTGTTAGAGGCGATCTGCAATTTCATTTAAGATTATGTGATATTTTCAAGATTCAATAACATTTCATTGAAATGCAGGATTCAAAAAATAGATCAATAGAAATAATCTGTTAAGGGTACAATGATATCATGTGTTCATTCTATTTTTCGGAAATTTTCATATGAACACTAGCAGACCCGGTAAACTTCGTCTTACCATGTTCAATTTGGCGTCCATTTTCTATTTTTCCTAGTTTTCTTTACATTTCCCTTCTTTCCTTTTACTCGAATCGTCCCGCTCAATTCTATCAAAATGAAACCAAAGAATTTAAACTCAACGGGTCATTTAAAATCCAATTTTTGTAACTTGTTAAATAAATAACTGTATGTTGATAATATGTATGTTTCATTTGCTGTATTCCATTCAGTAGATTTATTTCGTTTTGTTATATTGTGTTTAATATCGGGACAATTTTTGGAGTGTTTGCCGAATATTTTGCCTAACGCAGCGCTTTCAGCTCCCAATTAGCTTTGGATGGTGTATTTTTTAGAACTGTAGAAATGAAACACATAAGAAAAGATTTTTTGCTAACCATTTTCAAACAGCTTATTATTCACCATCCTCATGCTTCGAAGCAGTTTGAATTAAAATCCATATTTTCACCAAATGATTTCCAAAAAGTTTCGCATGATACTTAAGTTATAGACTTTACACATTTCAACTTAAAGTGTTCCCAACAGCACTTGTCATGGCATGAAATCTGATGATTTTGTGTATTGCTAATTCCTTTTTTTTTTTATTCAAGCAAAAAATCCAAATGAATTCCTTTGAACTTTAACTCAATGAACCAAAGAAACGATTCGCTTTGAAAAGAGGAAAACATATCTGTACCAACACGTGAAAAGGATCTATCTCCAAAAGTAAACAAAAACCATTTTCAGTACCTCATGATAGGCCAACAGTTGCTCTACTTAACGGTAAAACCCTTTTGAGAAAATAATATTCCGTTACATTGAAAACTCAATTTGAGTAAAGGATCTATAAACATTCTAAAACCAGAACTGCCATTACATGGATATACATCCTTTACTCCGGAACAATTTTTTTTTACTACTTCACAAACAAACTCAAAATAATCAATTTGTCTCTTTATTCAACATAAAAACATAGTTGCAAATGAATGCGAGCTTATAACTAAAGCTAAAAATAAGAAAATAGCAAAGGGTGTATAAACAGGTTAGACAAAATATAACGTGAGCTAGGTTCTATCTACGATAGTGCGTTGTTTTTCCATGAAAATTGATATTCCTTTATTCTAACATGGGATGCTTCTTAAAAATCGTTTGTCTATAATAAAAACCAAAAATTTGAAGTGATTTTTAATTAGGGATTTAAAATAGGTTGTATTTTTTTAAACGCATTTTTCTTGATACGCCATATATGGAGATAGATGCTTTTTATATGTTGGTAAAGATTTGACACTTTATTCAACATAAAAACATAGTTACAAATGAACGCGAGCTTAAAACTAAAGCGAGAAATGAGAAAATAGCAAAGGGTGTATAAACACGGGAGACAAAATAATACGTGAGCTAGGTTCTATCTACGAAAGCGCGTTGTTTTTTCATAAAAATTTATATTCCTCTATTCTAACATATAGGGGATGCTTCTAAACATCGTTTGACTTTCATAAAATGCAAACATTTCAAGTGATTTTTAATTAGCGATTTAAAATAGGTTGTATTTTCTTCAAACGCGTTTTTCTCGATTCGCCATATATGGAGATACATCCTTTTCACGTGTTGGTACAGATATGTTTAGATATATTCACCCATTATTTTAAAGATTTTAATTGAAGCAGTTTTGATTTGAAACTTTCCTGAACATTGTTGGTGGTGATCTGCGATTTCATTTAGGATTATGTTATATTTGTAAGATTTAATAACATTTAATTGATAAGCAGATTTTTTTTTTAATTTAATAGATTGAAGATAAATGATCTGTTCAGGCTACGATGGTTTCATGAGTTCATTTTATTTCCTGGAAATTATCATATAAACAAAACCTTAATAAAAATTATGTGTCTTTTTTACTTTAAATCTTAATTTTCAAAAATGAAACACCTTTCAAATCCTAACGAATATCACCACAGTTCAACTTTCATATGCTCTGGAAAAAGTAATATTTTCAAAATCAATATTAGTTACATGTTGACACAAAGAAATATCGAAGTATATATTTGTCCCATTTATTGGGGCAAGTGAAAACACATAGGTCTTTTTAGATGCGTCCGTGAAAAGACTTTAAAATTAATTTAATACTTGTTCTTGTTTGTCTGTTTTATCAACTTTCATTGCTGTATCCTAAGTTTTTCTCCGGAATAAATTAATGCTTGGTACTTCAATTTCACTGAATGCTGTTCAACCAAAAGACCTTGATTTACAAAGACCTTTATAATAATTTCGAATATCAGCTTCAGATTCAACACTCGGGATATCCTTTCTGGCCATTTTGAAGATAAAATTCTTAAATTGTAGATATTTCATAGCTAAATTGCGCGTTTTCACTTATTCCACCAAAGAAATTACAGGAATTAATATTATTTTTAACACTATCAGGTCATATTAAAAGTTCATCATAAAAATCTGCTGCCCCTGGAATATCAATCACAAAAAAACTTTTCAACAAAAAGTGAATCAAAAGTCTCTTCTATATAGCCAAAATATGTAAAACAAAAACACACTTTTCATGTTAGGTTTGTACTTGAATTGTGTGTAAACAAATAGTAAACGTGTACACAGTTTTGGTGAATGATTTAAAAAAAAAAGTTAAGTTTATTTAATCAAAATTTTTTATGGGCCCAACAATTTTTAGATGAAGAAATAATGTATACATTTTTGTAAAAGTTGATAGTTTGCTTAATTAGTTTGATAGTTGATTGTTTGAAATTCTTCTGGAAAATGCATATCCTCACTTTTTGTTATTAAAAAGTAGATTATTTTATTGACGACTTCAATTTACGTTTGCAAAAAATCAAATAGTTCATTCGGTCTTTTAAAACTTCAATTCTATCTAAACTATTTTAAAGAACAGACTCTTGTTGAGAGGACGAATGGCCAAGTTGGTTAAAATCCTCTATAATCAAGCAAATTAGAAGAGAATAGACTCTTGTTCAGTTAATGTGTTTAGGCGTATTGGATTATACGAAATTGAATGTAAAGCTTCCCAATTTCTTATTTTCAAACGTCCTCAAAGTTTTATAACATTATTTCATATTTATCTTTACCAAGTTCATATTTTTTGGCAACAATTTACTACTTAAATTGACACGAATTAATAATGGTTTTAATATTTGAAATCGTTTATATGGTTTTGATTGGATCGAAAAAATATCAATCCGTGTCACATCTAGGCGTCATTTATTACCATGTGCTGGGTACAAATAAAATAAGCAAGAAAAAAACACATCTAGGTTGCATATCGCCCCCACGTGCATAAGAAATATAGGTACTTGGTTGAGAAATAGGCGCCTAATTTTTGAAATTTTTCCAGCGATCAATGAACATTATGCTTCGGTTACTATTATCTTGTAACTACGTTTGCTAGCGACGCCTCGCCCATGCAGACGAAAAACAAACCCCTCGAAGAAAAGAAAATCTCTAAAAATGGATGCCCGACTTTTCAATTTCAGATTTTGGCAAAACAAATATTATATGTTTTATTCGATCAGCAAAATGTCAACCTGAGTCACATCTTGGCGTCATTCATAACCATATGCTGTAGAAATGAGCTAGGAATCAAGTACAAAAAAATCACATCAAGGCTTCATATCGCCAGTAAATTGCATTGAAAATATGCTTGGTTGAGAAATACGCGCCAAAATATTCTCACTGATCAGTATGCTAGGCCATGGTTACTATCTTCTAACGACGTCTGCTCGCGACGCCTCGACCTTGGAGACGAAAAACAAACCGCCCAAAGGAAAAAAAATCTCAAAAAATATGGAAGCCATGACTTTTATTTCATTCGAAAAACTACAAATTTAATTATTATGGACAACTGATGCGACTTTCTGTTGTTTTTATTCGATATAAACCGATTCGCATGGCTACAGAATATTCTAAAAATAATCTCATTCGAATCGTTTGGGTCATTTCAGAGGAGTAGTACTACAAACACCGTTACAAGAGAATTTTATATTATAGATATCTCGAAACCTTTAAAAAAAATTAAGTGTCTTTTTTTATTGTAAAATGAAATTAAAAAAAACACCGGGCAAGTTCAAACGAATATCATTAGAGTTCAACTTTCATATTATTTCAAAAAGCAATATTTAAGTATACATTTGGCCTATTTATTGGTGCAAGTGAATACACATAGCTCTTTTTTAGATGCATCAGTATAAATAATTTAAAATGAATTTGTTCCTGTTTGTCTTTTTTTATCAACTTTCATTGATATACTTGCAGTTTTTCTTCAGAATAAAATAATGCTTGGTACTTCAATTTTACTGAACACTGTTTAACCAAAAGACCATAATTTTGAATATCTGCCTCAGATTCAACACGCGGGATACCCTTTTTGACCATTTTGGAGATAAAGTTCTTAAAAAGTAGATGTTTCATGACTAAAAGGCGCGTAAGCACTTGTTTATCACCGTGTGAAATAGCAGAAGGTAATATTATTTTCAAACTCAGGTCATAATAAAAATCTTGTCAATAAAATCTGATTCCGCTATCTAAAAAAATATGCTCCTGGAATACCAATCACAAAAAAAGCTTTTGAACAAAAAAGAGGATTTAAAGTCTCTTCTATGTAGCCAAAATATGTAAAACAAAAAAACACTTTCATGTTAAAAACGTACCGTAAACTGGGGGAACTTTGATCAGCGGGGTAACTTTGATCGACATGAAATTTTTGCAGATAATCATCATTAACCAAGTATAAAGTTAAAATATCTGAAAACTGTTTATTTCATTTTAAAGCCTATAAATTGAGTTACAAATTAGCTAAGTTTGGTTTTTGTTAGGAAATTTTTAATGTTACTTGAAATGTAATTTTAAAATCTTAAAATACCTGTTTTTTTAAGGCTCACAAACAAACATCTCTCCTGATCAAATTTAAGCACTTAGGAGCAAATGGGTTGTTTAATGTGAAAGTTCAACTTTTTTCTTGGTTTAGAATTTGTTTAGTTGTTATTTTTATGGTCATTTGATGATAATTTTTGGATGTTGAAAAAAAAACGGTAATTTTCCATGAAAAAGCCCGTATAGAAAAAGTGCTAAAAACCCTATCAAATGGTTAAGTTCGAAGAAAAAAAGAACATGGGAATAGTGCGAGGACTTAGGGAATTGTATGAAGGTAAAATTTCATTTGTTTTCGAGGCCAAAAATATTGAAAGATGTTTATAATTTTTGCCCCTAAAGGTATGCAGCAACGTTGTCCTCCTTTTAAGCATATTTGCTTTTGAAAGAAAACGTTGAAAAATTCAATTGAGTCAAAACAAAAAAATACTGTTATCGATGTTTTGAGCCTTCTTTACTAAATGGCATCAATAAAATAAATTTGAAGATTTTGAGATACGTTAACACCATAGTGATCAAAGTTACCCCGAAACTCGAAGTCTGGTTTTGTAACAAACATTTAAATATTATCGCCAATGCCGTTTGAATTAACTGCAATCAATGATCATGTTTAATACTCCTCACCTCTGTAAGTGTTTTAAAACTTTAAGCTGTTACGAAAAAGCAACCCCTTCCAAAATATTCAAAAATGAATGAAAAAAGTGATCAAAGTTCCCCCAGTTTACGGTACTTGAATTGTGTGTTAATAAACAGTGAACCTATAAGCAGTTTTTCGGTGAATGATTTAAAAAAAGTTGAGTTGGGCACAACCATTTATAAATGAAGAAGTGTACCATATTAACCATATGCTGTTATAGTGTACCATATTAACTGAAAATTCTTCCGAAAAATGCATATCCTCACTTTTTGTTATGAAAAATTTATTTTATTGATAACTTTCCCTTATGGTTTCAAAAAATCAAAAAGTGCTTTGCGTTCGGCCTTTAAATAAACATCAATCCTATATAATCCGTTTTAAAGGACAGGTTCTTGTTCAGTTCACGTGTCTGTTTATTTTCAACGGATTTTGTAGTTGTTCTGTAAATTTCAAGGCGCTTGTTACATCTTCACTTAAGCACATTTGTACTTGTCCAAAAAATGTTTCTAGGCGTATTGGATTATAAAATTGTATGTAAATCTTCCCACTTTCCTTTTTTCAAATGTCCGCATATGTATCAGTACTAAATTCATTTCAGACAACAATTCCTTCTTTAATTAACATGAACTTTAAATAGTTTTAGTTTTAAAATCGTTTAATGGTTTTGATTTGATCGACAAAATATCAATCTGGGTCACATCTGGGCGTCATTCATTTAAAAGTGCTGTACAAATGATCTAGGAATCAAGAAAAACACATCTAGGCTTCATATCGCCACCACTTGCATTGAAATTATGCTTGGTTGAGAAATTCGCGCCCAAATATTCCCACTAATCAGTATGCTATGCCATGGTTACTATCCTCTCTCGACGACGCCTTGACCATGGAGACGAAAAACAATCCGCCCGGCGCCCAAAAGAAAAAAAAATCTAAAAAATGGAAGCCATGACTTTAATTTGATTCAAATAACTACAAATTTGATTATTGCAGACAATTGAAGCGACTTTGTGCTTTTTTTATTCGATATATACCGATTTGCAAGCCTACACAATATTCTCAAAATAATTTCGTTTGGGTCGTTTCGGAGGAGTAGTACAAACACCGTTACAAGATAATTTTATATAATAGATTGAAGAATCGTAACCAGAATTGATAATAATAATACGATATCAGCAAAATGCTTCAGAAAAAAAATAAAATAGCCGAACATTACAATCAGTTTGAACTCATAGCTAGTTTTAACAAACACTTTTATGAAATGTTTAGTTTTTCAAATGTGTAGTTACATAACAAGGAACATAAACATTTTGTTGTGAGCCTTGCGCTGGTAGGTAGAGAAGCCCAGGAAAAATGGTGGATAATTTCAATTTTTTTCATATTTTCGTCTCCAAAACATGTGTGTTATTTTCATTTGTAAAATGACATTTATAAGGAGAAATTCATTAAAGAGTTCATAAACTGATAATTTTTACCACATATACGAATTAAAAAAATCAACTTTTTATCAACTTTTTTTCGCTGTTAATATTACAGATAAGTAGATTGCTTTATAAAAGAATGTATAAGTTTTATGAAAGAATATATTTCAGAAACAATAACTCTGATTTGGAATGCATGAAGTTCGAGGGGACGAGGAGGAGCAGGGCTAACTTGCAACAAAACACAGACTTCCGACAATCTCGTACTTCACTTTTCTTTGTCGAAAGGCTTTCGGAAGTCGGAAGTCCGGGCTTCCGAAGTAAAATTTAGTGTTGGTGCGTTAATATGACAGGACAGTATAAGAATATTGATAAAATTTATGAAATTTAGAGAAAAGTTATGCTTATAAAACTTATTGGATGATACTTTTCACAATCGTTTATCGAACCATTCCTTTCGTGTTACTCCAAATGATTTTTTTTAAATAACCTTTTCCATACAATTTATGTCATAAACAATAAACTTCCTAGCTTCAATAATATTTAAATTAAATCACATGTATTTAAATGTGTTACAACAAATCATTTCATTTTTGTATTTATCTTTCATCAGTCCTTTTGTATATACATTTTTATCAGGCTTAGCTAAACGCGATCAATACAATTTCAAAAAATGACATCACAGAAATCCATTTTCGAGAAACAATTTCTGTTAAGCGAACTTTTCCACCAGAGCAACAAATCACAAAAACACAGTTTTCCCCATACTGCGTTCTTCACTTCCTGTATTTTCATTTCCCTTTTTTGAATTCCTTCATAAATCCTATTCTTGTGAAATAAAATGTATACTTAAAACCGAAAGAGATTTTTTTTTATCTCAATTTTAATTCAGAATACAAGATTTGATTCAAAAATTTGAATTCTGAATCGGAATTCTCGATATGAATATTTGGATTGTGACAAGAAATAATGGATTAGAACTTTGAACCTGATTTTGACGTCTAAATTTTGAATTCTGGCGTCGGTATGTCGACTTGAGGCCCAGCTCGACGGCGTCGTATCGGTCTAAAAGGCGCCATACATTTCACCAAATTTGCGCAAACACGAACGCAACCGGGTTGCTTGAAATCGGTCGACCCGATGAAAAACCGGGGTTCGGATTAGCAGGGTTTTACTGTATAATGATTTTGCATATTTTCAGGCGTATTTTTTATAACTTAATTCTTGGAACGGCAGTTATTTCATTTTGAGATGGCGAAACATCATGCGATTAAGTATTTTTACAAGCAAATAAATTCCATCCAGTTCAAACAAAACTACATACAAGTACTTATTTGTTATCTGAAGAAACAAGCTGCGCTAGGCGCTGTTGCCAGTAATCCCAAACGTAGCTCCGTATGCCCAGTGAGGTTCACGCGGGCTGCTCGGAAAATGTCCTCGATTGAACCAGGGGCAGTGCACGCGGAATTTGTTCGGTTTTCTCTGCAAAATCGGTCACATTTTTTTAAATTGGGAGCGAAAATAGTTTCAAATTGTTACGGAATCCGAAAGAAATGACCGACCTGGAACTTTGGCGACGACTTTTAGCATGAAAACACGGACACGAATTGGAACTTGGAATGTTTTAACCCTTGCCCAACAAGGCAAACTGGAACAACTTGCTAGAGAGGCTAGCCGCCTCAAGCTTGAAATTCTGGGACTGAGCGAAGTCCGTTGGCCTAATACTGGAGAACACAAGACACAATCCGGGCAAGTCCTGCTTTACTCTGGCATACGAGGAGAACATGCTACTCGGGAACGAGGAGTTGGTTTCCTGTTAAGCCCGCAGGCCTACGCGGCCCTCATTAGATGGGAACCTATAAACGAAAGAATAATCGTAGCCAGATTTAGAACACGGGTTAGAAACCTTACAATGGTGCAGTGTTATGCGCCAACTGACGTTGCCGACTTGCAGGAGAAAGAGCAGTTTTACAGTCAACTGAACAGCGTGGTTGAGAGAATTCCGAAGGGTGACATTCAAATCCATTTGGGCGACTTCAACGCAAAAATTGGCTCCGACAATCAGGACCTTGTGCGCATCATGGGGCGCCATGGCCTAGGACAGATGAGCGAAAACGGAGAGCTGTTTGTAGAATTTTGTGGCAACAACAACATGGTGATCGGTGGATCGCTCTTCCCCCATCGACCAGCACATAAGGTCACTTGGGTATCCCGAGATGGCCGAACAGAAAATCAAATTGACCACATCTGCATCAGCCGAAAATGGAGAAGGAGCCTTCTTGATGTCCGCAACAAGCGAAGCGCAGACATTGCATCTGACCATCACCTCGTCCTTGGCGAGATACGACTGAGAGTTGCACGTGTCCAACGGCGCGAGGAGAAAGTCGGGTGTCGATACGACGTCCGCCGGTTGGAGAATCCAGAGGTGAAAAGGGCATACGTTGAACAGCTAGAATCCCGAGCCTCGGAGCTGCCGACAGACGGAACAGTCGAAGAACAGTGGTGTGGAATCAAGAATGCCTTTATCACGACGAGCCATGGTACTCTCGGTAAAGTTTGTGGAAGAAGGAGTGAATGGATGTCGGATGAAACTTGGAGGATGGTCGATGATCGGAGAAAGGCGAAAGTCGGAATTGAGCAGGCATGTACCGGGTCAGCCAAAGCAGCCGCCCGCTTACGATATGCGGAGCTGGAAAAGGCAGTTAAACGAGCTTGTAGACGAGACAAGAGAGCCTGGACAAACTCCCTAGCCGAAGAGGGAGAAAGAGCCGCCGCCAATGGAGATATCCGATTACTTTATGACATTTCTCGCCGCCTCAGTGGTGCAAGGACTAATGCAAGAATGCCGCTAAAAGACCGAGCAGGTCAGTTATTGACCGATCGAACAGATCAGCTCAAACGATGGACTGAGCACTTCGAACAATTCTTCCGAGTCACGAATAGCGATGGCCAACAGAATCTGCAGCTCGAAGCGCCAACAGTAAGTCGCATAAATGGCGTCAACTCGGAAGCGCCTTCGCTGGCTGAAATAGAAGCGGCAATCAAAAACATGAAATCCAACAAAGCACCTGGGATCGATTGCATCCCTGCTGAAATGCTGAAAGCCAACCCTGCCCTATCAGCACAAATGTTGCACCGTCTTTTCGCTGACATCTGGGATACTGCAACATTCCCGGCCGACTGGATGCAGGGTATCCTCGTAAAGGTCCCGAAGAAAGGAGACCTGACAGAGTGCGGTAACTGGCGAGGCATAACGTTGATCTGTACAACCCTCAAAGTACTCTGCAAAGTGATCCTGAACAGGATCCAGGAGAAAATCGACGCTACACTCCGACGGCTACAAGCTGGATTCCGATCCGGACGATCATGTGTGGACCACATCACAACGCTACGAATCATACTGGAACAAATCAACGAATTCCAGGACTCTCTTCTGCTGGTGTTCGTTGATTTCGAAAAAGCATTCGACCGACTTAACCATGAAAACATCTGGGCGGCTCTAAGGCGACGAGGGGTCCCAGAGAAACTAGTCCATCTCATCGAAGCACAGTATGAGGCATTTTCGTGCAAGGTCTTGCACGACGGTGTCTTGTCCGAACCAATCCCGGTAACTGCTGGAGTGAGACAAGGATGTATTCTATCACCGCTACTTTTTCTAATCGTAATGGATGAGATTCTGATTGGATCGATTGACTGTGCACCGAACCGAGGATTGCCGTGGAATCCTTCAACAATGGAGCAACTGAACGACCTTGACCTGGCTGACGATATTGTTTTGCTCGCCCAAACACAACCAGATATGCAGAGCAAACTCGACGACCTCACCGAAAGTTCCAAGGCAGCAGGTCTCAAAGTCAATGTCGGAAAGACCAAGTCGATGGAGATCAACACAGGAAATCCCTCCAGTTTCATGGTAGCTGGGCAACAAGTTGAGAAAGTGGAGTGCTTCCAGTATCTTGGTAGCCAGATTACGCCTGATGGTGGTACCAGAAAAGACATCGAAACACGGATCAGAAAGGCCCGATTTGCGTTTGCGAGTCTCCGAAACATCTGGCGGTCACGCCAGATCTCTCTACGAACAAAAATCCGAATCTTCAACTCAAACGTCAAATCCGTATTGCTGTACGGGTGCGAAACTTGGTGCACATATGCGGTAACGACGCGAAAACTGCAAGTATTTGTAAACCGCTGCCTGCGGAATATCATCCGCGCTTGGTGGCCTGGCAACTGGATCTCGAATGAGGAACTACATCGCCGGTGTCATCAAAAGGCGCTAGAAATCGAGATTCGGGAACGTAAGTGGAGATGGATTGGGCACACGCTGCGAAGAGATGAAAACGAGATTTGCAGAGAGGCGCTAGATTGGAATTCAGAAGGTCATCGAAGAAGAGGCAGACCCAGAAATTCGTGGCGGCGAAGCCTAGCCGCTGAAATCCGAACTGTCGACGAGAATCTTGACTGGGACCAGGTGAAGACGCTGGCTCCGGATCGTCAACAGTGGAGGTCTTTTACCACGGCCCTATGCACCGGAGGATCGGCGCGGGATCATTAAGTAAGTAAGTAAGTAAATAGTTTACTTTCCTTAAAACCTGTTTTATTCTTATGCTTGCCAGATTTACCGGTTTTACCCGTATATTTGATGTAAATTTGGGATAGATAAATAAATTTAAAAAAAATAGATCTGGTCCGGCTGGTTGCCCGACTTGATCCAATTGATTTGTAAAATCAAGCATAAGTTTAAATTGAGTTAGCATAATATTTTATTTTAGTGTCCAAAAATTTATGTTTAGCAAATAAATAGTTCAAGTGGTTTCGGTGATCGGTTGAAAATTTTGAAATCAAAAGCCCGGATTTTGCCCGGTCCGGATATGTGCGAGAAAAAATCTGGTAACCTTATTTATACCGTATTTCGAAATATGTAGTTTTTCCCACAACATGCGCAAAAAGTGATCTCAAGGACTGAAATGACAATTAAATCCATCTACATTTGACGATAGCCTTTGTTCACATTTTCAAATAACAAACAAAGGAAAATACATATAATTTTTTATTATTCATAGTAAAAAAGAATCCACGAATTCCAAGGGTGACATATGTTATTATTTGTAGAACTCGTGTTCAGTTTCATCTTTCTTAATGTTATTTTTGTAGCCTTTCTCGAAATCTTTAGCCAAAACGATGTATCTGAAATTATAAACGATTATTTAGCTATCATTCATCCGTTCCTGTAAGCACACTCATGGTATTCGAAACTTTAAGTTACCTGTTTTCACGAACAGCATGCATCCCAGCTTCCTGACAAATGGCGTTAATATCCGCACCAGATATTTTATCGGGTCTTGCTATGTAATCCTCTAGATCAACGTCTTCAGAAAGGTTCATTTTTGCAGTGATAGTTGAGAAAATTAATCGTTTTTGTCTTCGATCGGGCAAGGGGAACTCAATCTTACGATCAAGGCGTCCGGGTCTGAGCAATGCCGGATCCAGAGTATCGGCACGATTGGTGGCCATAATAACCTTGACATTGGTCGTTTGATCAAAACCATCCATCTGATTGAGAAGTTCGAGGAGAATTCGCTGCACTTCACGATCCGCTCCTGTTTGAGCATCAAATCTTTTCGTTGCGATAGCATCGATCTCGTCAATGAAAATTATAGCTGGGGAATTTTCTTTAGCTAAACGGAAGACATCACGAACCATGCGAGGTCCTTCACCCAAGTACTTCTGGACAAATTCAGATCCCACAACTCTGCACAAAAAAAAATGTTTAGTACATAATAAAAACCTACATAATAATGTCTTAATGATACCTTATAAAAGCAGCAGTGGTATGATGGGCAACGGCTTTAGCCAACATTGTTTTGCCACATCCCGGGGGACCATACATCAGAACACCTCTTGGTGGGTCAATACCAATTTGCTTATACAATTCAAAATGAGTCAATGGAAGTTCAACTGCTTCGCGAATCTCCTGTTTTTGCATGTCCATACCACCGATGTCTGAATACTGAACTTCAGGTTTTTCATCAGCTTGCAGCATTGATATAGAACTGTCCGCCTCCGGGGGCAACACATCGACCAACGCGTTACTATGCTTATGCAAAGCCACACTGGCCGACGGTTTCAACAACTCCCGATCAATCGTAGAAAGAATTCGCACAAAATAATTCGACCCAGTAGTCGACCCTACAATGCCATTGTTTTGATCGACCGCTTCCAAAAATTGTCCAATCACCAGTGGTACAGATTGAATACGCTTAACTTCTTCTTGAGCATGAAGATATTCCTTTTTCAAATTACGCTGTTCATCTTTGATATACTCCTCCTGGACCTCAAGAAACTCTAACATTTTTTGCAATTTCTTTATGAAATAAAAGCAAAATTAGTATTTTTACTAAAGTACATAGATTTAAGCACATACCTTATATTTGGTGTATAAATCTTCCATATCAGATTCATCTAGGTTTATGTCCTTCGCTGGGCGCACATCAGATTCGTCCTGTGGGAAAAATATTGAATTATTGCTTGAATAACACATTACGTAGTGCTCATATTAACAATATCTTTAGAACACACTTTGAGAGATACATTTCATGCCACAACTTTGCGGTTGGTTTTACAAGGTATTTTAATCCTCAGAAGGATTTGACCCTAAATTTCGTCAGTTGGCTAAATATAATTTTTAAATATATTTGGCCATCATTGGATTTTTTTTTTCAAGTGATTGAAGTAGAGCACCACTAACAAGGTTAAGAAAAAAATAAACCTAACATTGCAATTAGTAGCACAAATTACCAAAAATTCATAAAAGTCAAACAGATCTAGAAAATTGCCTTTGTGAACTGCCTTCAGCTCATAAAGAATTTAGCCGAGTTTAAAATAAGTAAATTCTCTAATCTATTACAATATTCAACTTTCGCTGGCTTTCGAACTTATAAACCCCAGCTAAACTTTGATGCGTTGTTCTCTTCCGGAACATTTCAGGATTTTTTATTTTTTTGGGATGCGTCTTTTTTTTATAAACAATGATCCTATTGATGTCAATAGGACAAATTAAACCATGAATTAGTTTATATTACTTTTAAGAATATTCCTTACCTTATCGGACACAAGCATTTCTATATCAGCCATTTCTAGAAACAAGTTTAAGTATCAAAAACTGCTCTACAAGCAATGACTTGCAAAGGATTCGGTATTTTTCAGAAAGCACAATGAAACGCAAGCACGCTCATATTTTTTTAACCAAAAATGATTTTTATTGAACCATTTTCTGGGATTTATTGAAGAACACCAATTTTTATTATTTTTCAACCATAATGAATGTTTGAATTTCAACCGTTTTAGAAGTTCAGATGATAAAAACAGATTATGGTTGAAATTTAACCGTAGCCTAAATGGAAACACGGAAGAACATTAACTGTTTTCGGGTGCTAGTGCCGGTGTAAACTGTTTGGCTCCCCATCGGATTTGCTTGGTACCTTCGCTGGCTGGGAACGAACTGCGAAGAAATGGACAAAAGATAGGAAAGGTCGTAAGCGGGATCGGAACAAATGTGGGTACTACCACCGGTGTTCAAAAAGTTGATTTCTAGATGCAAACATTGTTCTCTCCATTTCTAGGTTAGCAGCTCCGAGCTGATTCCAACAATGTTGAAAAATACCTGCCAAGGAGAAAGCGACGCTGACCATGTAGTGCTATCCGGATATTATTAAGGGCGATCCGGATGAGGGACGCAAGTTGTTTCTGTAGTACCAAGGTGAGTTTACTTTCAGTATCAGTGCCCTCTGAACCTAATTAAAATTGAAAAGCAAGGAGAAAACTTAAGTAATTCTTTTTGTCCTCCACAGGTTCTGAGCGACGACACCAAGTGCCGCGATCATCGACACAGATGGAAGAGCTAGTGGATGCACGTATCTTTTTTCCAGAATTGGAATTTCCGTTGTACTATTGATCCGGAACCATTTTTCCGAATACTTTTTTCCGATTCGGCGCCGTTGGAGATCAGAACGTCAGGATTCCCAAGCACTCCTCTGCAGACAGCGCAATTTCCTTCAAACATGTGAAAAGGAATGCAAAAAGTCCCTATTTTTATAACTATCATACTAAATAAAGCAGGATCAGGAACATGATTTGATGCCATTGATTGAATATTGATATATTTATACAAATTTATTTCCGAAATCTTCGTTTCAATTCTTTAATCGAATTAACCTAGTTTCTGTGGTCGAAAAACGGTTATTAAACAACCATTATCCAATCTAGGTAAACGGTTGAAAAATAACCATAATCCAAGTTCTCCGTAAAATCTCATTTTATGAGTTTTCGTTGAAAACTCATAAAATGACTTAACCCACAAAACTGCCATTATGGTTATTTTTCAAACATTTATGGTTTAACTCGGCCCAGCGTGAGCGTTGAATACCGTCAAGTGACAGCCAAGTACACTCTGCGAGTAACATACCTCATGGTGATAATCGATTCCCCCATAAAAAATAAAAATGTTCCAAGAGCAGCAATAATGTTTAATGTTTAATGTTTATTGTTAGGAGTACGTGAGCCTGTCAGTTATAAACTATAGTTCAGGTTAAGGATAACAATTTTATGCAATAAAACAAGGTTTTCATTATTTTTACGAGTAGAAAAGGCCAGTGTGTAAAACCAAGGTCTTTTGATACACTAGGTTCTCCGACTTTCACAGTAAGTAGGCGAGGAGTAAGCGGGGCTCTTAATGAGTTTGTTTATTTTTGCTCAGCTTTTCGGTGGTTTGTTGGTAAACAAACTTCATGAGTTCCGTATAGTTGCATAGCCTACATAGCCAAAATGGCTGAATCGGAAATTCGATATTCGGTAACACCTCCTGAATATATACACACCTTGTGTAAAACCGAATTAATTTCGAGTAATTTATTTTAATGTTTCAATTGGTTCATCAAAGCATGAAAAGAATCAAGCGTGTATTAAGTAACGATACAACTGTGGGTATTCCAAATTTAGCCTGCATAATCAAATGTCAATTTGTAAACAAAACAATTTAACATAAAAAATAAGGTTTAATTTGTAAAATCTTTTTCACTACTTAACAAAAGTTATTGAAGGTTTTGCATTCATCCGAGTTATTATGAAAAGTCTAGTGTTTTTCAAAAACGTGTTGGTTCGAGAAAATTGGCTCCCAAGTTCCATTACCGACTCCGAATCTCAATTTGTTCGAGATAGCGCAAGGAATATTTAAAGAAGGTAGTGCCAAGGCAGCCCTGCTCTAGTATTGGTACAGACTGAGACGTCACAATCACGCAAAATTTGTTAATTTACTAGGAAACTTATCTTTTTCGTTGATAATTCGAAGAATGTGCTAGAAATTTTCCACTTTGATAACATTTTATTGTAGAAGGATTCTTGCTCTTCAAGATCGGTAAAAAATACCATAAAATAGACCATCGAAATTAGAAAAAATGGTGCATTTTCCCCATTAAAATTTGCAAAACTTTAAAATGATTTCAAAGTTTTACATGATGATGTTCAAATCAGTACAGTTAAAGCTCCTCATTGCAATATAGTGATCAAAACACAAATTTTTAAACAAAACAACAATCTTTTAATGGCATTTTAGTAAACTGATTTAAAAATCGTTTATTGATGTTAATTGTTATACATAACAATTGAACATGGTAAACCAGTTGAGTTAAAATCATGACAATCAGTTGAACACTCAATATCTACTAGCTAGACCTTTTAAAAGCTGATTTTTTCTTCATTTTTGCACGTTTTATCTTAAAGGCGACGTTGCATTCATTAATAAAATAAGAAGAAAAAAACATAATGCAATCTTCAACGGACCAAAAAACTTCATAACATAGTGAAATAGAGGCCTTACAACATAATCGAAATAAACTTGGAGTTCATTTTCATTCTAAAATTTGTTTTTTTTTAAATTCCTACCATTCTCATATAAATTTTCGATACAATCGTTTTTGTGACGTCACAAAAAAAATCCAATATGGTTCTCGGCACTACCTTATTTGAATATTCCTTGGAGATAGCGAACATTAAAATAATTTAAATGAAATTATCATAACATTCATTGGAAAATCGTAATGGAGCAATTTTCCCATGATTTGACGCTTGCTTTGGAGGAAACATCCCGATGCTACGAAAACCGAACACGATGGGTAATGCGCCGAAGGACACGCTCTACGGGAAACTTACGTGAGTACCTTACAAAAAAATAGCAAGGTCAAACGATTATATTATTGATCAATTATAGGCAGTACACATTTGAGATTTATAGTTGAGAAAAACGATCATTTTTACCGAAATATTTGTTCCCACACAGTTGATTACCTTTTTTTTAAATTACCTTTTCGAACAGCTTGCGCACCTCAACCAACGGAGGATAGTTCAAGTAGTCCAGCAGATCAACTTGAAATGAACACAAGCCAAAATTCACCGCAATTAAGTGGTGGGAACAATCTGATCCAGAGCGACTCGGACGACCGTCATACATTGGCATTTGCCTTCCGTTCTCGCCAGACGCCTATATGTGGAAACTTCGAGTCTGATTCATTCAACGAGAACTTTAGTCCAACGAGGTAGTATAACTTAATTTTTTAATAAACCTTTGCAGTATTCGCTCTGTCTCAAGCGTTCTCACCGGATGATAGATATAAATGTTCATGCAACAGTTTTTTAAGCTAGTGTTAATCATAAGAACATTTACTATTCAATTACTTAGAATTAAATCTACTTGAACAATGGTAAACAATTAAGACGAAATACTACGATTTAACCGAAACAACATGATTTCAGAAAGACACGAGGTTGTTCATAAAACCCAAACAAAGCACGTTGATATATTTTTTTAAAGGTTTGATACTTTGCTGTTTCAAAGAGTTCAACAGGTTTTAAGCTTTAAAGAATTTCATTAAACCGATCAGAGACACTATTTCTCATTCGCTCTATTACACTATGCAAACAATAAATCTTTCAGACCTAACATGAGACGTAAACGAAAGTTCAAACGAATGGCAGTTGGTTACGAAGCATCCTTATCTGCGTCAAGCGTTACTAATAGCTCAATTTTCCCGGCCATCGTCAAGAAACGCGCATTCAATCACGAAAGCCTACGGTAAGTGTCTTGTTTACATATGCACTATGAACATTGAAATTTTTAATATCAAAGTTGTTGAAATTTGATAATTTTTCAAAGGCAGAGGAACTTTCTGAAATGTTCTTTCTCTTCTTTCTAATTATAGCGCAAATCTCTTTTTCTGTGGTAAGAGAAAAAGAAGCCATCGAGATAGATATATGGACTTTGAATCCTTCAAACAACACTCAAGCAGCGTTCCTCGGCAGCGCGATTTATTTTCCCCAAAAACGACATCATACTTAGAGTGTAAAAGTCGAGCTAGAGCTTCATCTTTTTCATCGAGTGTACCTTTGAACAGGAGTCTAATATCGAAAATTGAAAAAATAGCTCAGCCCGCTGATCGTAGCGTAAAACTGTGCTTCCAATTTTCTACACCTCCTGTCAAGAACTCGGACAAAGTTGAAGTCTTGTCTGAATCAGCGTCAATGGATCACGAACTAATGTTCGATGTAGTGGATGGCATTGTGCAATCTGAAGAGGTACCAGATACATCTTCGAATATCGCTTCACTACCCAATATGGTACCTGAAACTAGCTTACCATTAACACTCCTACCGACACAAAAATCCAGCAGTATCGATTCTGGAAAAAGTGTTCCAATCAGAGCGACGAAAAGCAAACGAAGCTCAAAGTCGAGAGTAAAACATATTAAGAAACGCGAACTGATGCAGCTGCAACCCGATGAACGCATGATGAACACAGGCATGAATGATCTTCTGAGTTCAAGCTCATTAAGCTCTAGTGATTCCGAAGCTGTAGAATCAGATCACGAAGGAGACGACGAGCTAACTGATTGGCCTGGAAATGAAGGAATGATCAACTTTGCATCCAAAAACGAATTCAAAAAGTCCAGCAAAACTCGCCTCATGAAGCCTTCGCTTCCTCAAATAAAACAACAAGAAGATATTCAGGATGATGATACTTTAATGTCTACAGATGATGTTTGTACCAAGAAGGCAGCGGAAATTGAGCAGAATACCATAGCAATACCTTTAAACTGTTTTGCTGGTTTGAAATATTCTCCAGGCTCGTCAGAAGATCTACCCATGGATAAACCATGCACCTCGATTGCTAGCGGTGGTATTAATTGTGACAGCTCTTCAAGTAAACCGAACAGTTCCTTCGCAATGCGTTCATCCACACATGCTTCTACCAACCTGTTCTCGGCTCCAGATCTATGTTCGGATATACGAGAAATACGAGCCGGGTGCCGCCGCATTCGCGACGAAAGGCCAGGGTTTTCAATCATTTCACCAGCAAACGAACTCTTATCGCGGTAAATATTGGTTGTTACAGTCCGTTAAAATGTTATTTTCATAAAGTTTTTTTATTTTATTTCAGGTTTCTTCAAAATGAACAACAGGTGCTCACACTTTTGAATATCAACGCAAGTGAGCATGAAAAATTACTTGATCTTTCGAAATTATATTCCTTGGCTATGCATGTGGACGGCGGGTGTGTTACGCTCAGTAAAACTAGGTAAATCTTCAGTGAAGGATAGCATTCAGTCAGATGCTTCCACAGAATGAAATTGATATTTGAAATATTTTTGCTCTATTTTAGTAACACCATGCAATCTGTACGGATCGATCACTCTAATTTACCGAAAAGTTTCGCTGACTTCAAACGACGCTGTTACGGAGAAGAAGATAGTTTACATTTTAACGATCTTTCACAGTGATTGTTTACGAAATATTTAAGCTGTATTATACATTTTTACTGCATGAAATTGTTTGAAATTTCGTTGGTATCTTTTAGCAAACCGAAACTATTCAAATTGAAGGAAACCTACGTTATGTTAAAAGTTTAGTCCTTCTTTTCAATCCGTACTTTAAGGCATGTTAGGTGATCTTCATAACAACAAACTAAGGAATCAACTGTTTAAAACTGTTTTTTTATTTGTTTAAAAACCAGGGATGATTCGGCCCTTTTTGGCAAGTTTTTGCATTTTCTTATTTTTCTTCTTATCCGCGCGCTCTTTAATATTTTCAGTTCGTTTCTTCTGTTTCAAGTCCTTCTTATATTCAATTTTTTGCTTCCGTTGCGTCCATTCATCCTTTGATTTTTTAATTTGTTTTTTGCGTTTCTGAATTTTTTTCGAAAGAAGGTTCACGTCATCTCGAATCTGAAATTATACAATTTTGTTTGTTAGATTACGGAAACACTTTTGAAAGTTTAAAATTCACCTTGTGTCCAAGAGTTTTAGCGGTAGCTCGGTTCCAGGCGTTTTTGCTCTTTATCTCGGCATACTTATCGCTTTCTCCCGCGTTCTTAAGGTCATTCAATTCCTTCTTCTCTTTAAGAACCTTCCGCAAGAGTTTCTTAGAATCTGTTTCTATTCCTTTTTTCGGAATGTCGCTTTCGTCCAGTTGTATACGGGAAAATACAATTTTACTTTCGGAATTGAACGTTTTTGTCGGCGGCGCGCTTGGTTTTTCTTCTTTTATTTTTATATCTTGCTTTGTTGTGAGAGCTTTTCTTTCAAGAAGCTGCATTTTACGAAGAGATTTTTTCATATTACTCTTCTTGGACAGTTGTTTACGAATCGCTTTGCTTTCGCTTGAAACTTTTTTCTGTCTATGAAGATATTTGGAATTAATTTTATTCTTCATTACTTCATCGCGTTCAGCTTCATTAACAGAATCTTTTTTGGGCAGAAATCTAATAGATTGTTTGACCTTAGGATCACTATCCAATAAATATTCATCGCAATTGATATCATCTGTAAAATCAAAAGAAGAGATCAGTCCAGTTGGCTCTGTTTTGATGAACATTTCTCATAAGATATTTAATACATTTTATGCAGAGATATCTACGTGATAGGTATAAATGGGTCTTGTAAGTTGTACCCGTTTTTTCCAATATGATCTGGCAGCAAGGTACCTGAAGATGATCTTTGCGAAATTTTTAACTGTAACAAAATGTATCTGCTCTGTTTAACATAAAACATATTTGAATAACTAATTATTTCTAGGTTACTAGCGTTAAAATTCCTACAAGTAAAATTTAGTTTCCGGCTTAGGTCATTGTTTAAATTATCAACATGCTTACCAGCTTTTTTGCTCGGTATTTGGAAGGCTTCGAGTAGGTACATAAACCGATCATTAATCGATCTAAGTTTATCGACCATCATGTGGCTCACCGCTTTCTTCATTCTGATAATCAAAAGTATGATTCGCGTTCAAAAACCACTAGGAATTTGTAAAACTTTGCACCTTGTCTATTTTCCCGCTGGTAGGTAAATATATTTATTTACACGAACATTTTTCCATGCGGTGCTCACGCCAAACCTAGAACACTCAAAAGAATGAATGTTTAAAACTCAATCAGCTGGGTTGCCAGGTGCCATAATTTGTCTGCACGCTCCTTTATTTAAACTCAAAATTAAGTAATTTTGGTTCAAACAGCACTTCAGTGGCAGCCCTCAACTTTGAGTACGTCTGGGCAATCGCAAAATTAAGTTCTGATAGGCATACTCAATACTAAGTTCGGCAGCCGAACTAAAATTTATCCTTTTTACGAGGGTTGTTTATTTTCAGGGAAATAAAGACTGGTTAAAATTTGTTGTACCCGGATGTTGATGTTCCGGTACATTGCAATCACAGAGCGGTGGGAAGTTTTGACACTCCCGGCAAAGAAAACTTCCGGATGTTACTTCCCACGGGAAGTAAACAAGCTCACCATATGATGACAATGACGGACATAATTTTACGCTGACACGGTGAACATGCATTCCATTATGAAGTTCCTTCATGGTCTTCCGATAATTGTTCCGGAACGACAAAATTTTGCGACGTGTTCTTAGGTTGCTGTTCCGGTTCGAACTGAACTCGCTAAGTGTTATCAGTTCAACAAAGAGAGTTCAATTTTTAGTTCATAAGGTCGAACTCAGCTTTGCTCCCTCGCCGAAAGAAAAAAGGGATCAATTATGAGTTCGCAGTTCAAACTTTTTTTTTTATTTTAAAGGGATTTTAACTCCACAGGAGGCTCGTCCCTACACGCAGTTCGAACTCCATTTTGAACCATCGCAAGGAGGAAAAAGGGTACTCAACTTTAAGTTCATAGAATCGAACTATGTGTTGAACCCCGGTCATTCTTAATTTAGAGTTAAAAAAAGAGCGTGTGTAAAACACAGACTTTTGACTCTTATTCGTCCATATGGTCTGCAGACTACAGATAGACCTGTCAAACGCGATTCAGAACTACGTCGACTTGGATCCAAATAAATAATCAGTTTTGGATCAATCTTTTTATAAGTTTAAAAAAAAAAAGGTTGAGTATAAACTGATATAATAGACCACCAGTGTTTACTTTGGTCGGAATTTGACCTAAACCGGCTGTTTGGACCACGGATACAGGTACTCTAACGGTTCTAAAAAAAGTTGGGTTGAAACTGTTTTAATGGACCGCCAATGTGGTTGCTTTGGTCAGAGTTTGGGTCAAAAAAACCAGCTGTTTGGACCACGGATAGCAGGTGATCTAAGGGCATCTGTATTCTTGGTCTATTCTTGGGTCTAATTTATACAAGAATTGAACCAAAGAAATTATATCCGATCCAGTGAAAAAACTGGCAACTGCACTCGTGTTCCATTAACTGTCAAATGGTTTGGAACTGCGTAAAATTGGATCTAAATCTCATCACACTGAACCTCGAAAATACCCAAACTTGAGAACTTTCCCCGCCAACCCGAATAAAAATCCCTCCCTACAGGTTTGGCTATTGGAGGCATAACCCAAAGTAAAGCTTTTAAAGGAGAACTCATCCCCCAAAATCTGATACCGCAATAAAATGGAAATCAAAATAAAAAAAAAATGTCTGCAGGTACGGGAATTACACCCATACCTGCAATGGCTCTGCGATTACCATCTCAGGATGCTAACCGCTCGACCACCGGAGAGTTGTTGAGAGAGGCAGCTACATCACCGTATATGCGAGACTTTCTGCGAATGAAGCGGGAATGAAAGCTATCCCCAAAAAAAAAACAGTTCTTCGCTTTGAACTTACCCCCAAACCTAAATCTGCCACGATGGAGGTAACAGAATCAGATGCGCTTACAACAAAAACCCCCCAAAAAAACAGTTCTCCGTTTGAAGGACAAGTTTGGCGTATGGGCAAGGTGTGATTTTTTCACAAACTTAAGTTGTCAATCTAGAACGTAGGTTTGGCGGGTGGCAGTTCTCAAGTTTGGGTATTCTCGATTTTCAGTGCAGTTTTGGATCAATCCTCATACCTTATATAGTTCTAAAAAGTTGAGTTGAAACTGGTATAATAGATCAACAATGCGGTTGCTCGGGTCGGAATTTGGGTCTAAACCGGCTGTTTGGACCACGGATACAGCGCTCTAATAAATAGTTCGAATGCTTTCGAATGACTGCTTTTACTGGGTATCCTTGTCTTCTGATTGAAGCGTTTTTGGAAAGCAACGAACCTACTTCAAATATTAATCATATGAGCGTGTATAAAGTCGGCTGAGCAGAGATGCCATGCATGCAGGGAATTTTGACTTTTTTCAAACAGGGATGTTCAATAAAAGTGTTTTCTGGGTTTCCATAATCGACTCTAATTCGGAGGTGTTCCTACTAGGTGATTTGGTTTCTGAGCATTTAATAGATTTTAAATACAGATTAAATGTTGTTTAAGTTAGATTTTGGTTAGATTTATGGAGTATTATTCGATAGTATAAAGCTTTTCTTAATCTTCGCTTTGTCGTAGAGTAGAAAAAAAGCAAAAGTTTTTGACGGATCTGTACCCTGAAATATATCTCGCAACACTGCATTCAACAATGCAATTTGTCATAGCGGTGAATAAGTGAAAATGAGCAAAAAGTGTTTCGCGAGAAAGTGTCTGTGAATTCCAAATTATTTATGACAAGTAAGTTAAATTATTTTATTAAACACAACTTAGATCTGCTGCGGATATTGAGCTTATTCAACATGTGCATTATTTATTGCGTATATAGATGATTTGCTAATGCATAGGACGTTTGGATGTCTTTAAGACGCCCCCACATTCAATAACAATATTGCTACTATGCTAGAGGCGTATGCGTATACTGAAAATAGTACCAAAACATTTTTGATTAGCGTTTTCTTGGTCTATTTCGATTTTGGATTATTTGATACTATGCTCTTTAAATAGTTTATTTTCCTAGCCTCTTGATGATCTTAGTTTTTTTTTCGGAGCAAGATCATTCTTATACTTACATTGTATTCATTAAGTGCAGATATACATATGTATTTTAGGAAGGACGGTGAAATAGTCGTGATGAGTCGACATAGCTGAGGTACTCTAGTTTTGGAGGGGATGAGATTAAAATGGTCATCACACCCTATTGCACTTTTTTTATTAGCTGGCTATCTGCTGAAGTATTTATTCTTCAATATGGTTGAGGCTTATTTTCTCTTTAATATCACTTTATCTGAGGATGAATAAGAAGCGAGAACTTGTCTACTACCGGACACTTAAGGTTTTTAAGCAATAAATTTCTTAATTTTTTTTTTTTGTAAATGTTGGTTCCTCTACTGATTTGAAGAGTATCAATATTAGGATCACTAAGCTATATTTGAAAAAAAAAAAAAAAAATAACCAACATATTCATGTGGTAAGAGAAATCATTTTTTGTTAGTTTCCATCCACTCATTTCCAAAAGTGTTACTTCACTAAAGTTGCCACAAAAAACGTAGCAAAATGACTCAAATTTCTTGCACAGGTCTTGTGAGTGCGTGTTTTTCAATATTGAACATTCTTCTAGGAAGCCATTCATAAATTTTTTTTTTTGTTTGAAAAACCATAATGAAACATTTCAGAGTGCTATTATAGAGATGAAAAAAAATAAAGTTTCAAGTTGAAACCTATTTTAAAACAGGTAGATCTCGGGGAAATAAATTTATTAAAAAATAAAAACTATTGCCAAACGCAACGTTAGGAACGTTAGAAACCATACAATTTTTTTTTCATTTTATCTTACAAAGCAAAGAAAAAAGGTGACCCACGATACCATTCTCCCCTTAGTGTAGGGTTGCCATCCGTCCCGCAAAAGCGGGATATGTCCCGCTTTTTTGTTGAATGTCCCGCTGTCCCGCTTTTTCCTTATAATGTCCCGCTTTTTTTTTTCTTGGAAAACTTTAACAAAATTTACTGACTTGCACTGGAAAAATCAAACTTTAGTCTCAATTTGAATTCTGTAATAAACAAAAAATCTTTCAAATACGTCTTTTTCTCAAAATAAGCAGCATTTTTCATAGTTTACATAAGACAATACTGAATAACTCTACGGCTCTTAGCATTACAGTAAGATTCTGATATTTTTTTTCGCCGGAATCTTAGTTAAATTGTCTCATTATAAAGATAGGGTTGTTTTAGTTTTAAAATTTTTAAACAGATTAATTTTATATAAATTACAAAAAGATTTTTTACGCGAATTAAACTCCACCGTTTACATGCACAAATTGAAAATTTTACTCTCAAATGATTAGTTCATTCGCGAGAACTGTGGAAAATAACGGTGCGTAAGGCAAAATACCGTGTAAATAAAAGTCATGTAAGAAAAAACTGAGCAAAATCAATCTGCGTTTTAAAAAAAAACTTTGTGTATTTTTATGAACAACTTCGGCTGCTGGTAAACGTATAAGTTTAGCTACATAATTAAGCTTATTTAAGATTTTATTCAAAGTCCCGCTTTTTTCGGCTGTGTCCCGCTTTTTTTTTCGTGAAATGTCCCGCTTTTTTTCTGAAAGTATCTGGCAAGCCTACCTTAGTGATTTAAGATTTAAAATTTCAAGATTCATTTCATAATGTATTTAAAGAATCTGTTTCAATATGAAGGATAGAGTATTGCCTGTCTGTTATTGCCTCGGGTTGTCCCTAACAGATATAATAGGCATATTTAATAATTTGCGCAATTGTGCGCGAGGAAAATAGATTTCATCCACCCACCAGTCCCCCTTAACTAAAGCTCACCTGTGATATCGCCACCTCGGATCACCACTCTTCCTGCGGCACTGCGAGCCGTTACTCCTATTTCCTTCGGCACTGCGAGCCGGCACACAAACACTTCCTCCTTCAGCTCGTTCCGCCGAGCAACGATTTTGCAGGTAGTCGCGCAGCCGGGAATTTGTTTCCTAGGCGCGCAAAATGGTAACGACACTCCTTCGACTCCTTTCTCAATGACTCTGCAGCAACACAACAGCAGTGACAGCCGACAATGGTAATTCGGCACTCGTGGCAGGAAACGCAGATGAATCGCGCCGCCGGGAATGATCCTGGGCGCACGTTTGTTCGGCCAATGTCGGCACGGCTCTTTTGGCCGAGGAAAACACGATCAGTCGCGCCGCCGGGATGATCCTGTGCACGGGTTGGTCGAGCTCAACTTCTTCGGCTCGTCCCTTTAAAAAACTAACAGCAACACAATGACGAAATCACCTACAGCCGCAATTCGGCTCTCGTGGCCGGTAACAGTGATAAACCGCGCCGCCGGGAATGATCCTTGGCACGCGTATGTTCCGCCACCCTTCTTCCGCTCGATAATGCCCGCACAGCGTTCGAGGCCGAAACTGAATGCGCGATACGTCGCGCCGCCGGGATTTCTCCTAGGCGCGCGAAATGTTCAGCTATATTGGCTCTCTGGCAGCCCACACTGCAGAGCGGCACTGTCGGGTGGATCTTTAGGGATCTTGATAAAAATTTTCCCTCCTGCCGAATAAAGACGAAAATTGACCGCACGGCAATCGGAGGCAGAAACTAAATGCGCGATACGTCGCGCCGCCGGGATTTCTCCTAGGCGCGCGAAATGTTCGGCTATATTGGCTCTCTGATGGCCC
Organism: Uranotaenia lowii; assembly: GCF_029784155.1. NCBI lineage: Eukaryota > Metazoa > Arthropoda > Insecta > Diptera > Culicidae > Uranotaenia > Uranotaenia lowii. The sequence goes on along the minus strand of NC_073693.1, from coordinate 183,877,215 downwards.
ACACTGCAGAGCGGCACTGTCGGGTGGATCTTTAGTGATCTTGATACAAGTTTTCCCTCCTGCCGAATAAAAGATGAAAATTGACCGCACGGCAATCGGAGGCAGGCTGTTTTGCCTTTGTCACAGTCTGGCCCTTGGCCGGCTGCTGGTATCCGGTAAAACGGCCCTACAAGTAACCGCATCATTAGTACCTAACCTATAAATTTAAAGTGCGCTACTCACTTCTTCACGAAGGCTTTTTCCGGCACAATCTGTCGTCGGGCAGCACGGCCTGCTCCGGCACTTCTTCGTCTCACTCCTGCGAAGGAATTTACAAAATTATGTCGCTTTTCGCGATTGATTTTAAATGAAAAAAGCATACCTTATTTCGATGCTTCTTTTCCTTGCACGCCGACTGCACTTTTCACGTGCGCTTTTTTGTTTGACAGCTCTACACGAGCTCTTAGCGCCAGGGTGTGTCCACCCTCAATCAGTGGTCTGTTTTTGTGTGGGTTTTTGTAACCCGAAATTGAGTGCATGTAATACAATCCACTTTTTACATCAAAATTTTGTGAATTTTTATGACAAATTCACAAAATTTTTAGGTTGCCGGTAATATCAGGAGAAGTCTTAGTTACTTAACTAATGCACTGTCGACAAATCTTTCTGCTAACTTGCAGCCACGACGAGTGTTCAATTTTCTTTTAATTGCAAGTTGTTTGCAATGAACTTAGGCCTAATTCTTGAATCTCGAACGAAAGTTTCACTGATGTCAGTATGATCAATCAGCATTCCAGCTGTGTTCTGGAAGATTTCTTACTGCTAATTCCGTTTCTTCTTCTGATTATGGTTTGACTGTGGTGTGGTTGGATGGTTTGATATGGGCTATGGTTTTGTGGTACTTGTTTGATGGCGGTTCTTGATTGTGGGGTTCTTAGGGAGAAGTTTCAATAGTTAAAATGGTGCACTCTCGATAAATCATTCTGCAATTTTGCAGCTACGATGAGTGTTTTGTTTTGTTTCAAAACTGCATAGCGCTTGCAGCTAAAGTAGGGCTAATACTCAAACTAAAGTTTGACTGATTGTTATAAGTTTCAATCAGCTCTCCAGCTAAGTTCTGGAAGATATGCTTACTGCTAATAGTTACTTCTCCCTATTGAACTATTGACGTGAATTTGTAATATGGCATTATGGTTATTGCTTTAGGTTTGGAAAGGTGGAACTTGTTGGTGGTGGATTTGTTGGTTCTTTTCTTAGATAATGGCGACTTATACTACAAACGAGGGCTTATTATTAAGGACATTATATGAATGGTTATAGTTTGACTTGGATTTTTTGATTTGTTTGACTTTTCTTTAGCGATGTTGTAAGTTGACATCTTGACAGTTGTTTCTTGATATTCAATGCTGCAGGTATGGGTTTTTCTTGACAAATTGAACTTGTTTTTGTCAATTGGTCATGTTCGGTTGCTGGGATTCTATCTTTCACGAATGGCGTGTTTTTGGCTTGAGTGTTGACTTTGGGCATAGTACGTTGACTGGTGTTTTCGTGCATAGCTGTGAAGTGTGCCGATGCTTCGCGTTCAGTGAATTGTGGTTTTTCTTACCGCTGTGCGTATTTTGTGTTTTAGTGTTGCTAAATGTTGTTCGTTGATCTTGTCGTCGTTCATAGCTGTGTTGATTGTTGATTTGTCATGTTTGATGAATGTGGTGTTCGCTGGGCGTGTTTTTATTCTGCTTGTTGGTTGACGTTTGTCTTCGGACATAGCCTTTTGAGTACCGGTGTTTCTCGTTCGGTTGACGGGTTGTTGTTTTTCTTACCGCTGTGCGTATTTTGTGTTTTAGTGTTGCTAAATGTTGTTCGTTGATCTTGTCGTCGTTCATAGCTGTGTTGATTGTAGGTTTGTCATGTTTGATGAATGTAGTGTCCGCTTGGCGTATTTTTATTCTGCTTGTTGGTCGACGTTTGTCTTCGGGCGTAGCTTTTGGATTACCGATGTTTCTCGTTCGGTTGACGGGTTGTTGTTTTTCTTACCGCTGTGCGTGTTTTGGTGTTCTGGTGGTGCTAACGTAGTTCGTTGATCTTGTCGTCGTTCATAGCTGTGTTGATTGTAGGTTTGTCATGATTGGTGAATGTAGTGTCCGCTTGGCGTATTTTTATTCTGTTTGTTGGTTGACGTTTGTCTTCGGACATAGCTTTTGTGTTGCCGATGTTTCTCGTTCGGTGGACGGTTGTTGTTTTTCTTACCGCTGTGCGTATTTTGGTGTTTTTTGTTGGTTGATGGTTATCTTCTTGCATAGCTCTATGTAGATGACTGTTTCTAATTGGCTTTTATATCTTTTGCATGATATATGCCCTGGTGATCACATAGACACGTCTTCTAGCCGGTAGTTGTTGGCGCCTATTCGCTCTCTGACGAAGCAAGGAATGAATTTGGGTCCTAACTTTTTTGTTTCCTGTTTAAGCTTCGACGACAGATGGAATGATCTTCTCCAGACTAGTTGGCCTATCTCAAAACTCCTGGTGCGGGCTCGAAGGTCATACCTTGCTCTACTTTTTTCGTGAGCATCTTGTATTCGTTGTCTGACGAAGTCGTGCACCTTCGCTAATGCTTTGATACGATTTTCTTGCTGTTCTTGAGGATTCATGGAAGAGTTAAGACCTTGCAGCTTGTAGTTCTCGGTAAAGACGATCATTTCTCGACCATAGTTCGCGAAGTGTGGCGAGATTCCAGATACTTCGTGTTTCGCTGTGTTGATTGCGCAAACAATTTGTTGTAGATGTTCGTCCCACGCTCGATGGTCCTCGTCAATGAGTGCTCGAACACAGGTGATGAGCGTGCGGTTCACCCGCTCGGCGTTATTACACATGGGCGTATAGTAGGCAGTTTTCATGTGTTCTATCTTGTATCTACGAAGTAATGAGACGAATGCGATTGCTTTAAACTGTGATCCATTGTCAGTTAATATAATTCGGGGTGTAGAAAATTTGAGAAAAACGTATTTTTCCAAGAAATTGATCATCTCCTGGGTTTCAGCGGATCTGAATGGTTGAGCAAGTACATACTTAGTAAACCAGTCGACTATTACGAGGATTACCGTGTTTCCCTTCTTCGACCTCACCAGTGGACCAACCCAATCTATTGATATCAACTCCCATGGTTGCGAAGCAGGTTTTAGACCTCCCATAGTTGGAGTTAAACATTCGTTCGGAGCTTTAACCGCCTTGCAAACAGAACAGTTGCGGACATACCTTTTTACATCTATCACCATGCGCGGCCAGTAGAACGATTTCTGAATCTTCTGTAGAGTGCGATCTGCGCCTAAGTGTGCTGCTGTTGGTATGTCGTGATATTTCCTTAGAATTTCCAATCTGGCTTCTTGAGGAATGACTTGCTTCCAGATGAAGGTTTTAGCGCCTACTTCGTCCGTAGTGGAGCAGTGTTTGAACAACTCATTTTGGATTATACGAAAATTCGGGAATTTATCAGGATCTTCGGTAATACCATGAACTAAGTTCGAATACCATGAATCATTTGTACCTTCTACGGAATTTATTTCGATTCTGCTTAAGCAGTCCGGCACTTTGTTTAAAGCTCCTTTTCGATATTTTATGTCGAATTGAAATGCGTTGAGCCGCAGAATCCACCGAGACATCAGTGAAGATGGATTTTTCATATTTCTAAGATATTCGAGACTGGCGTGGTCACAAAAAACAGTGAATCGTGAGCCTTCGACATAGCCCCTGAATTTCTCAATACATCGTATTACTGCCAGACATTCACGCTCAGTCGGTGAATATTTTCGTTCGGATGACGATAGTTTTTCAGAGTGATAGCATATTGGTTTTTCCGCTGCCTCTTCTCCTTGAGTCAGTACGCCTCCAATGGCTGTTTCGCTTGCGTCACATGCTATCTGGAATGGCTTTGCGTAGTCTGGTGTGGTGAGAACTGGTGCAGTTGTGAGACACTGTTTCAAACGTTGAAATGCTAGTTCAGCAGCTTCACCCCATCGAAATTTTGTCTTCGCTTTTGTCAGTTCCGTCAGCGGCACAGCAATCTTGGCAAAGTTGTTGATGAAGCGCCTATACCAGCCCGCCATTCCTAGAAAACGTTGAACATCTTTTCGGTTTTTTGGTTGTGGGAAGTTTGTGATTGCGGAAGTTTTGTCAGGGTCTACATTCCAACCGTTCTCATCTAGGATATATCCTAAATATTTCAATTTGGGCAAACAGAAGCTTGATTTCTTTTTATTGATAGTGAATCCTGCGTTTCTTAACCGATATGCTACTTCTCTTAACAGGTGTGTGAATCTTTCGAAAGAATTAGCTGCGATGATAATATCATCTAGATAAGCGAAAACCTCGGGTTCCAGATCAATGAACAGGCTCGTCATGACTCTAGCAAGTGCTTGACTTGCGGTGCAAAGGCCGAATGGAACTACGCAATACTGGAAATGACCTCGCTGTGGAATTGTGAATGCGGTTTTTGGTTTCGAGCTGTCTTCTAACGGTATCTGCCAAAAAGCTGCTTCTAGGTCGATTGATGCCAACCATTTACATCCACTGAGATTCTGCATTATGGCTGCTATTTGCGGAATGGGAAAAGCTTCAGGAACTACAATTTTGTTCAATCCTCTCGCGTCCAAACATAAGCGTATGGAGTTATCTTTCTTGCGAACTGCTACTACTGGCGAGTTCCACGGACAGCAGAAGGCTTCTTCTATCACGCCCATTTTTAACATCCTGTCAACTTCTTTGTTTACATCTTGTAGGATAAAACGAGACCTTGTGTAAAACCGTTGCTTCACTGGCTTTGCTCGATTGGTGTCAATTGCGTGAGTGTATAGATGCGTTCTTCCTAGCTTGCCTGTCGATTCAGATGAAGGGAATTCTTCGACTGCTTCTTTCAACCGCTGTTTTTGTTGCTTAGATAGACTGTTTAAGCGAGCATTGTTTTCTTCCGAGATGCTGTTCACTAGTAATTTCATTTGAAATTTGTTAAAGAAATCCATTCCCAAAATGAAACTATCAGGCAAATTTTTTAAACATATTACTGGCATTACGTGCCGCTTACCTTTGAGTTCTATCGGTAACATGACGTAGTGTGATATTTTGTGTTTCGTGTTGTCGGCCGTAAATATTGATCCTCGACCTGGAATTTTCTGAAGTTTGAGGGTTTCTGCTATTTCAGTTTTACTACCTCCTAGGAGTGAGCACATTGCTCCTGTGTCTAGCATTCCTTTCATTGGGATTCCTCTACATGTCACATCAAGATACGGTCTATTGTCAAATGTGGAGATGTTGTGTACAGCTATGTTTGAATGTCCAAAGTTTTTTACTATAGATTCTGTGGGGTCGGTTTTTGTCTTGGGCAGCAAATTTGGACCCTCTAACAGTTGCCGCCTCTGGCGTTTCCCGGATGGTTGTGCATAAGATCTCTGGCCATCTGAATACAGTCGGTACAATTCCTCACAGTGTATCCTTGTTTTCCGCATCGGTAACAAAACAGGTGTGTTTTGGGATATGGGCACGTTAGAAAGAAATGATCGTCTCTGCCACATTGCCAGCATCTCAACGTCGATGTCGTGTTTGCTGTTGTTTGGCGATTCGGCATTCTTTGGTTTCGCCCTTGATTATCCACATGAACTGCGTTGAAATTTGCTCCAATGAATTCGTTCCCGTATCTGGGTTCGGAAGTCTGCCCTTCCGTTGAAAGATCATAGTTCTGCATCACTGGATTTAAACCTGCATTTGTGTTACTATACTGCTGTGACATATCCGGTACGTTTTGCTGAACTAATGGCGAATTCCATTGTGTTGTGTTTTCGGTTTCGATTGCGTTAATCCCTTGCTGTGTTGTTGGCCTGTTGTCCCTTTGTAGCTGTGGTCTTAACTGCCTGTAAACATTTGCACGTCCAAGCTCTTGTGGGCGATGTGAATTGCCTGCGAAGCTACTGCCATTAATGTTTGCTTCATCCACCTCTTCGCAAACTTTAATTAGGCTGGCTAGCGATGATACTTGCGCGGCAATCGATACTAATCTGAAGTGTTGATTTAAATTTGTTCTCATAATGTGGAACTGGTCCATCTCCGAAAATGGAGGATCAGCTGCGCCGAACATTAACGTCAACTCCCAATGAAAAGTCTCAAATGATTCATTAGGTTTTTGTACTCTGCAGTAGACTTGTTTTCTTATCCACTGTGCAAAGTCTCTAGGAATAAATTGTTGTTTTATTCTTGTTTTAAATTCATCCCAAGAGATGTACGCATTGCATGCCAAACAGAACCAGTCTAAGGCTTTTCCAACCAGAAGAAATTTTATTTGTGACATCAATTCGTCACCGTTCATGTCGTCGGTCATTGCAAATTTTTCTACCTTCTTGATAAACACGATCAGATCTAGCGGACTTCCTTTTCCGTCGTATTTGAAAGGCCATGCGTGAATTGGTTTTCCTCTTGGTCCTCTCTGGTGCCTGTTCTGCTCTCTCAGAATCGACAGCAGTACTTCGTCGCGAAGCTCCTGAGACATTTCGTTGTTCTGGTTGTCTCGATGCACTCCTCGATCGCGCTGTGAATTTCCACGTTCAGGAAGATGATGCACTTGTTGCATTCCCGATTGCTGAAGAGCTGCATTAATGTTTTGTTGAGGTGCTTGATGAATTTGAGCTGCTTGTTGTGGTTGCGAGATAGGTAACTGCCTAAGCCTCTCCAAAATCTCTTCCAACAGTTCAAGTTGATTCCTTTTATTAGATTCGACGTCGTTTCTCGTTCCGGTGTTGTTCTGCCCCTGGTTGCCTTCCCTCGTGTTGTTGCTGGCTTTGGGAATGGCTCCAGTTCGTTGCATGGTTTCTGATTGACGGCTTAAATTGACCGATGGTACAGATGCACCCCTGGTTCGTCGATCGTTCAATCTCAGTTCCTCTTCGTCGAATCCTCTAAATGGGCTGGAGGTTCTCGGCATCCTGTCCAAAACCGTTAGATTTGCTGCTGCCTCTAGCTGAATATTGTCTACTCTACCTGCATCCTCATTCGATGTCAACGCTGCATTTAACTGTTTCACTTCACTCATCAGTTGCACTAACAATTCACTTCGCGGTTGATCTTTCGGAATAAGATCTAATCTGTTGCGGTAATGCTCAAGACGCGAGAATAATTGTCGTTTAGCATTCGTATCATTTTCATTGACAGCTTTACGCACGTTTGTTTTTATCGCTTCTAAATTAGTCAAACATAAATTGAGATTATCTTCAATGTTCATCACATGTGTTGAGGATCTAGCATAAGAATTTGCTTTTTTCTCCTCCGTGATCAAATTTCGCAACGCGCTAAGTTTCGTTCTGCGATTACTAAAACCAAGATCAAACTTATTTCTGAGCCGAAGCTCGTAATCAATTTCCTCATCATTCAAGTCAATAATGTCCATTTTCAATTTTTGTAGTATCTTAAAAGGTTCTATTAAATTCGGGCGCCAATATTGCCTGTCTGTTATTGCCTCGGGTTGTCCCTAACAGATATAATAGGCATATTTAATAATTTGCGCAATTGTGCGCGAGGAAAATAGATTTCATCCACCCACCAGTCCCCCTTAACTAAAGCTCACCTGTGATATCGCCACCTCGGATCACCACTCTTCCTGCGGCACTGCGAGCCGTTACTCCTATTTCCTTCGGCACTGCGAGCCGGCACACAAACACTTCCTCCTTCAGCTCGTTCCGCCGAGCAACGATTTTGCAGGTAGTCGCGCAGCCGGGAATTTGTTTCCTAGGCGCGCAAAATGGTAACGACACTCCTTCGACTCCTTTCTCAATGACTCTGCAGCAACACAACAGCAGTGACAGCCGACAATGGTAATTCGGCACTCGTGGCAGGAAACGCAGATGAATCGCGCCGCCGGGAATGATCCTGGGCGCACGTTTGTTCGGCCAATGTCGGCACGGCTCTTTTGGCCGAGGAAAACACGATCAGTCGCGCCGCCGGGATGATCCTGGGCACGGGTTGGTCGAGCTCAACTTCTTCGGCTCGTCCCTTTAAAAAACTAACAGCAACACAATGACGAAATCACCTACAGCCGCAATTCGGCTCTCGTGGCCGGTAACAGTGATAAACCGCGCCGCCGGGAATGATCCTTGGCACGCGTATGTTCCGCCACCCTTCTTCCGCTCGATAATGCCCGCACAGCGTTCGAGGCCGAAACTGAATGCGCGATACGTCGCGCCGCCGGGATTTCTCCTAGGCGCGCGAAATGTTCAGCTATATTGGCTCTCTGGCAGCCCACACTGCAGAGCGGCACTGTCGGGTGGATCTTTAGGGATCTTGATAAAAATTTTCCCTCCTGCCGAATAAAGACGAAAATTGACCGCACGGCAATCGGAGGCAGAAACTAAATGCGCGATACGTCGCGCCGCCGGGATTTCTCCTAGGCGCGCGAAATGTTCGGCTATATTGGCTCTCTGATGGCCCACACTGCAGAGCGGCACTGTCGGGTGGATCTTTAGTGATCTTGATACAAGTTTTCCCTCCTGCCGAATAAAAGATGAAAATTGACCGCACGGCAATCGGAGGCAGGCTGTTTTGCCTTTGTCACAGTCTGGCCCTTGGCCGGCTGCTGGTATCCGGTGAAACGGCCCTACAAGTAACCGCATCATTAGTACCTAACCTATAAATTTAAAGTGCGCTACTCACTTCTTCACGAAGGCTTTTTCCGGCACAATCTGTCGTCGGGCAGCACGGCCTGCTCCGGCACTTCTTCGTCTCACTCCTGCGAAGGAATTTACAAAATTATGTCGCTTTTCGCGATTGATTTTAAATGAAAAAAGCATACCTTATTTCGATGCTTCTTTTCCTTGCACGCCGACTGCACTTTTCACGTGCGCTTTTTTGTTTGACAGCTCTACACGAGCTCTTAGCGCCAGGGTGTGTCCACCCTCAATCAGTGGTCTGTTTTTGTGTGGGTTTTTGTAACCCGAAATTGAGTGCATGTAATAAGAGATTGAAATTCATCTCCAGAACCCAAAATCTACATTCACAATTATAACACAAGGAAACAAAATTCACATTTTCTAAAGTTCAAAGAATTTGAAAACAGATTTTGACTTATTCAGGGTCACTGAATGATAAAAATTGTGCATTTTTTAGCAAAAGTGTAAAATATCAAAAATATATTTTACTAGCTGATTTACCCGGCCTTGCTCGGGTTTGCACAAAATATAAATCAAAATGAGTCGTTTGACTTTACAAAATTTTGATAGCTTTATATTCAATATGTTTAATATATTTATTTTGAGAAAATTTTACCCATGTTGTGCCATGTGCCATGTATGTAAGCTTTGAAAGTTTTGTTATTGTTTTTCAAGTTTTGAATGAGAATATTTACTGTGTTTCCCTTTTTCATATTTTTGAAACACTTATAGGTAGTTATGAGGTTCGTATTCATAGAAATTAAAAATAATTTTTCATGAATGCTTTTTTATTTCATCACGAAAAACATGTTATACCCACTCTTTCTTAAAGGAAGCTTGAATAGCTTTGGCTTTCTATTTTTTATCTTCAAATGATTAAACTATATTTTTATCTTTCCAACCCTCCATCTAATGAAGTCTCTTTTGGAGATGATCTCATCGGACGCTATATGCCAAATGCTCCCCCGTATGCTATATTTAAGTTTTATTTGCGCAGAAAATTCTAAGAAGGCTTCCGAAATTTGCGGCAGCTCGTGGCCTTCAAGACTTCCAAGCCAACGGCCATGAGTTCGAATCCCAGTCACGGCATACACAGTAAACTTTTGTGGTTTAGTGGGTTAAGCATTTGTGCGATGCTAGCCATCATATTCTCGAAAGATGTACGCTTAGAATTAAGTAAAAGGAAACTATTCGAGGAAACATTAAGTTTCATTGAGATTCTGTATGTGTTTGTAATAGGTTTTTTAAACTTGTTGAAGACTCATTTTTCATGTTTTCAAATGTTTGTGTAATTTTCGTTGTTTTTTTCCACACAGTTTTATGATTAGTTTTTTTTTTAAATGTTCCAAGTTTCACTTATAGTTTTTTGAAAAGAAATTTTCTCGGAATCCAAATCGCCCATTTTATGATGTAATAACAAAAGATTTTTTTTCCAATATCTCCATTCTTGGAAAAACAAATCTCATTAATTATTGTGAAGAGTGATAAAGTAAAAATTCTTGGAAATAATTTGATTGAGTTCGTAGAACTTAACGGTTTAAGTTTTCGCATAATTGGATGGTAAAATTGAACACATTAATGATCAACATTTATACAAAAGTCATAGATTGGCCGATAAAATTGAATTGTATAAAACTTAAAACCTCACAATTAATTTCAAATAAAGTTTCTTGCGTTGGATTTTTTTTTTTTTCAGATAATGCACGTTAAATTTTTGAGTCCTCCATTTAGATTTCTCGACGGCTTTCAAAGCATTGAAATCACAGCTCTCAACTCATAACTCTGAATTTAATTATTTTATGAGGAATTTAAAAATACGAAAATGGTTGGTTCTATAAAGCTTGATTTTAAGAAAATAGCTTAATATGTTTTCAGCACTCCATCCAAATTCATAATGAAGATAAATCATCCATAATTCACACACTGTATATTCTTATAGACTCCAAAGCCCTGCAGCAGTGGTAGGGAGTACTTTAAAAACCAATACAATTCAAGTCAATACAAACTTTACAGGTTAGTTGTATTTTTCAATCCGAAATGTTAGCTCATTATTGCATCCAAAAATCTCGGTACTACCGGTACCATGTGCTTTCAGCAGTAGAAGGTACAAAAAACACCCGCCAAAATTTCCCCTTTCAAATCTTTAACGCTCAGCAAGCATTGATTTGCTTTCAAGTACACGTGAACTCCTGGACGGTCGTTTCCAATGCCCGGCCCATGGTGATGGTGAAAATAACCCCGCCAAAGGAAAAAAAAATCGGTTGCCAAAATGGGTGCCATGACTTTTGGTTCGTGTGAATAAAACCGAAAGTTGTATGGGAGGGTCCCTTTTCTTAGGTCGGAGGGGCTCAGAACTATTACTAAAACCTTACCCTGGTTCAACTACATCTCTGTACCAAATTTCAGGCTGATCGGTTCAGCGGTGTGGATTTGTATAAGGTGCATACAAACAAACAAACATATATAGTCCAACTCATCTTTATATATTAGATGACCAATTTCATGAAAACTGTGAGTAATTTACCATGACTTTTGGAAGAAAGAAAAATTTATAAGGTTTCCCATACTGGTTCCCCATTTTTTAAAATGCGGGAATTTTGAACACATTTTAAACCAAAATCAATCTTTGATACTTTTTTAATGCACAAGCGAAAATGCCTTTAGCCTTCAACAAAGTTGTGAAATACTTGTGAAACCTTCTTTTTGTGATGTTAGCAATAGTTATAATGTTATCTTTTCAATTTAAAAAAAAATGTGAAATTAATTTTTTTATTTTTAGAACAAGATTATCTAGATAAAATATGTTTACTTTTTTTCCAGGAATTTGCCACTTCTTGGCATTCTTCCCTCTAATTGGTATCTTTGAATGAATAAAGGATAATGAATAGATTAAACATCATTTGTTTTTGTTCATGTAGGTCAGTTACTTCATCAGTTATCAGTGATCGATTTCACTCTAAACTGATGAGTTTTAAAATAACTAAACGCTAGAAAATCAGAAGTGATAGAAAAATCTGTCAAAAAAACGAGTTTGCCTACCTATGTTTTAATTTTTCCCTTGTGAATAAAAACTATCCCGTTGTTAGTCGATTATTTTTTCGACAACAAGGCAATCTATCATGCTAAACATTCTGAAGATCTTTTAGTGATTTTTGACCAGCGCTTCTTGATTTCAAGTTCAGAGCTGATAGGCTGGCGCGAGTCTGGTTTTGGTATGCCAGGCGTACTGGGTTCGATTCCCGGTATCGGCAAGAAAACTTTTGGGTTCGAATCCATAAGTTGCCGACAGGTAAGATGTGTTTCCTATAATAACTGGCTATATAATAAGAATGTTCTATAAGTTGCCAGCTGGTCAGGTAATACACGGATGCCGGAATGCCTGTAAGTAACCTAGCCCCCACCTGATTGACTCGTTCTTCCAAAATTAACCTACATCAACACAAATACACTCACTCCATAACAGTTCATACGAAGCCATGGGGTCCGGGTATGGTGTACGCGCTGCATTGAAGATTTGTCGAACTTACTAATCTAAAGAATGCATGTGAACTCATACTTAGGCAGAAACTGCGGTGAATCCGTGCACCCATGGGCAGGGCTAGAAGTTGGTCACTTTATAGTAACTATGGCCTCGTTTTCACAAAATGTCTTATTGATGCGTGCATAAATTAAATGTTGCAAACATTATAACAGTCGAAAAATCGAGCAGTTAGAGCTTTTGTCTCTCTTTGTCTCCCTAGCCTAAATTCTCCTAGGTGGAAAGAAAAGCATATTGTTTGCCAGATTTGACAGCTCATTTGAAAGCTCCAGCAGAGCCTTCAACTGTTATACAGACATCAAAAGTCTACATCTAGGGGCTTTGCAGTAAATGCACTTAAATTATGATTTTAGAAATCATTGAATACAGTGTTTTAAAACTTCTATGAGTATAAAAACAAGTTCATTTTATTTTTTTTTTAATATTCTGATATTTTGAAACTCTAAATTATCTTGAAAAGTGTGTAGATGACGTATAAAATTTTAAAGATTAACGTATCAATACGTTTACATGAATAGTGAGTTTTGTGAAAACGCGGCCTATGTCACTCACTAGTTACTTTTTTTGAAATTTGGTCACTAAAGTCACTAGTTTTAATATTTTACTTACAAATTACTACATATTGCCTCCAAAAACTTGCTTCTGCTTTTTTTTTTAATTTCATTTTACAGGTCGGCCTCTATTATTCATATTTTCAAGTTTTGAAAATTTATTTCGAACTTCTATACTTATGTCCTTAAAAACATGCCGGTCATGATGGACTGTCGATTTTGAGCCTTTTTGCTGTTTGAATTATGAATCCAATGATATTTTTTTCTATGGTGGAAATTACTTTTTGGATCTCTTACAAAAAACTATGCCAATAAAAAAGAAATGTTTTTTTTCAATTGTTTGAATTGCTTGAATAGTAACACCTATTTAAGTTTTATAATTGCAAATTTTATTTTTCATGCATTAAAATAGTTTGAATTTTTGTGGGTAGGTACTGAATGAAGCTAAAAAATGTTAAAAACATTCTAATCCATATGTTGGTCCATAATGCAATGTAATGTGTAAATAAATGATACGAAGTTAATGTCTTAGATCAGGGGTGAGCAACCTTTTTAACCAACGGGCCAATTTAAATCTGAAATCTTGTCGGCGGGCCGCACTTAAAATATTTTTTTTTGTGTGAAAATTATCAGAGCTTCACATCATTTTTCATAATTACAAAATTTGGCAAAAACAAAACTGAAAAAGGAAACATAAAACGAATTCACGTGTTCAAAAACAGTAATTCCACAAGGCTTTATAAATAGGTACCCGATATCGAAAAAGTACCCTGCTAAATCTTAATCATTTTTAAATTCTCTCAATTTTTCAATAGTACCAAATGGCGAACATTCGTTCTTACAACATTCTTGTTTAAACCGAAGATACTATTCATCATCACTTCCATTTAAAAATTTTCTGGAGATTATCACAGTAATAACTAAGAGTGTGAAAAATATATTTTTCAATAAATCACAGTCTTCTTATCGCTGGACGTTGAATCGCTATTTGACTTTCTATTTTTTTTTTCCACAATTAAAACTTGTCCTCAAAGCCTAGATTTTTTTCCTACACACGTGAAAAACCCCATTTTTTTAATTGAAGTCCTGTATTGCATCTTTGCATTCATATGTTGAGCAAGGTTGTCGAAATCACAGAAAAATGTTCAACTTCACATATTTTTAAGCAACTATCTTCAAAAGTACATTGTTGATTTTAGAACTTTTATTCCCATTTTTTCATTTTTAATCTTATTTCGATATCATTGCGAAAGGATTTCTTAAGTTATATTTTGACTCTGGTAATGTGGATAGCGAATTATAAGTGAAATAACTCAATGTATCGATGTTTGTGATAAATTTTCTATCAAATTTATGAAAAAAGCATCACAGATAATCGTTATTTTTGTGGGTGATGCCGGGTGATTCATGTTGATAAACTATCTAAAAATCGTTCACCCAGGCTTTATTATTCAATTTACGTATTTTTCGTCAATATTCAAAAATCGAAATTATATCACAAGTTTTTGGTTTAATTTTTTAGCCAGTATTCAAGTGCTAACAGAACAAGCTTTTTCCGAATTAGATGGCATAATTTAAAAAAAAAAATCTGCTGAGCATATTTTTTATCATTTAACTTTATTTTTTGTAATGACTTCACCAAACCGGCTTCGAAATTCCTTTGATCATGTGTGGGTTCCCATTTTTGGCTGTTCTTCCGAATCACTTTAATGGATTTTGGTCTCAAAGTGGTAGGAGTTAGATAATATGGAAAAAAGGATACTGAATAAAAAAAACACTCCAATATTACGTTATGCCAATAAACAATATTGCATTTAAGCCTTGTATAGAACACAAAGAACGCTTAAAATGCCAGTATAAAGTAAACAATCTGAAAATTTTCTAACTATCCATTGTAGAAAAGACTTAAGGCATAAACATTTGAAAAAAGCTTCGCGGGCCGCACAAAAGGGTCTCGCAGGCCACATGCGGCCCGCGGGCCGCGGGTTGCTCACCCCTGTCTTAGATAAAGTTTTTTATCAGAAAAAAATCTATTTTATAGTTCGTGAATTGGCACAAAAAAGATAAAACGCCTTTTAGGCCGCGTTTTCACAAAACTCACTATTCATGTAAACGTATTGATGCGTTCATCTTTAAAATTTTATGCGTAATCTACACACTTTTCGAGATAATTTAGAGTTTCGAAATATCAGAATATTTTTTTAAAAAATGAAATGAACTTGTTATTATACTCATAGAAGTTTTAAAACACTATATTCAATGATTTTAAAAATCATAATTTAAGTGTATTTATTGCACTCATCAATAGAAAAAGCCCCTAGATGTAGACTTTTGATGTCTGTATAACAGTTGAAGGTTCTGCCGGAGCTTTCAAACGAGCTGTCAAATCTGGCAAACAATATGCTTCTCTTTTCACCATAGGAGAATTTAGGCTAGGGACTCAAAGAGCGACAAAAGCTCTAACTGCTCGATTTTTCGACTGTTATAATGTGTGCAACATTTAATTTATGCACGCATCAATAAGAAATTTTTTGAAAACGAGGCCTTAGAGTAGAAAGGAAAATTATTTTTGTTTTGCAGAGCAAAATTTGTCCATACAATCCTGAAAATTAAGATTTACTTATAAAAATTTTTCTTTAAAATTCGGCAAAATATTGAATGAATTTTGAGCCAAAAATAAATTTTAAGACCTCAGGCCCTGAGATATTTTAAAAATAACCCAAAATTGACTCAGTCTGATGCCAGCCTTGAGCCATTTGATAATTTTTTTTTATTTGCCAGGAGCTCATGATTATTTAATTTATTTATTGAAATTTTTGAAGCCGCTATTGATGAAATTTTTGGCTTAATGTGGTCACTTATGTTGCCCTAATTTAATTTGAAAGTTACTATTTTCCCCTACTGTTTTGCCTCATGGTCGCTTCTAGCCCTGATGGGCGGATAACCAACATACATACATACAGGAGAACGAAATCAAACCATAACTCAAATTTACCCGAAACGGATATTTAGCGAACGGCTTTGGAAGATTAAACATGCCAAAATTTATTAACCCTGTCAGTTTTTTAAATTTTTGTTTTTGTCATTTGATCATTTTGGCCTATTTTGTTTTTTTTGTCTCTTCTGTGAAATTTGTAATTTTGGTCAAATTTGTTTTGTTTTTGTCAATCTGGTTAATTTTGTGATTTTGTCATTTTGTAGATATTTACCATTTTTGTCGTTTTTCTCATTTTTGTCTCTTTTGCCATTTTTGTTCTTTATTTCATTTTTGTCATTTTCAATTTAGCCCGTTATCTGTTTTTACCATTTCTGTCTTTGTTTTGAGAACATTTTTGTCATTTACTTATTCTTGCCTCTTTGTCATTTAAGTCTCTTTGGTTATTTTTGTCTCTTATCATTTTTAGATTTTTTGTCTTTTACGAAATTTTTAACATTAATTTTTCGTTAATTTTGTCGTTTTTTTTTTTTTTTTAATTTTACATTCTTGTGGGTTTTTGTCATTTTAGTTCATCCTGTCATTTTTTTTTTCTTTTTTGTCATTTAGACTATTTCCGCCATTTATAAAAATGGTGAAAATTATGACTAGAATAAGCCCAAGAGTAAACATCGATCACAGTTGTACCGGATAAGTTTTTCAATGACTTGTCCGCCAACTTCATCGTTGATATAAGTCGCGAATGACATGAAGATGTTAAAACGACTATAATCGAAACAAAAAAAAAATATGACTAGAATGACAGAACAGAATAAAATGATAAAAAACGACAAAAACCATACACCTTGAACGGCCCTAATTCTGCTCAGTTAAGCATTTTTCAAATGTTTTAAGTTATAAAAATTTACCTTTCATGGAATTTCCTCAAAATTTCGTGTACAGTTGGGCTTACTAACAAACTTAACGGCAAAAATAATGAGAGCTCGATTTTGGAGCAAAAATGTGGATTATTTACAACATTTGGAAAAAATGCAAGTGGCCCTTATTCTGCGCACTATTTTCTATTTGTTCCTAATTCTGCGCGTATGCCCATATTCTGCGCACCCAAATAAAACCAATATACCACTCCGCACTGGTAAGACCAACATTTAATTTAATTAAAATTTATTAAAAACCATGTTTTACGCTTACTGAAGTATCGTAAATTATAAAAAAGGCCAATTCAAGCCTTGGATCTTCTCCGGATCTGGTCAAATTAACTTGTTTCGTTGGTGTGCAGTGCAGACTATTCCGACATAACGAAGAGTTCCGGCGGGCCACAAAATCGCTCCAGCTGGGGGAACTACGCGCTGCTTTCAGTCAGTATCAGCACAGACAGAGACGTACAAGCTCGAACAAAAAATCTTCAAAAAAGTGTGTAAAATTTCAAATGCTGACATCCAAAAAATACGTTGAAAATTGACTTAGAACAGTGCCATCTGTTGCGCCGTTTAAAAGTTACAAATCAAAATTTCAAGTGCCCAGTTTTCGAAAAGGCGTAATCGTACATGCACTCATCAATAATTAAACAAATGCCATTCTAAAATAGATGGGTTCAATTTATTGCTAGATAATTGCTATAAGAGTTACTTTTCACTGGACAGAATTTCACTTCCTTTATTTTATACGGTTTTTACTTAGACTTTTCCGTGAGTCAAACAACTTTTTGGCCAAGCCAAAAAAACAAAAATTGGTTCAAAACGATTTTTGGAAATTTTACACAAGTCTGGTGGGCTAGCTTGTACGTTTGTTCTCTGTGGTATCAGCACAGATCTATTGTGGTATTACTCCGCGTTACAATTTTTACTGTGCCATGCCACTTTACCACCCCTGCACTATTGGTTGAAGTTGCAGTTGTTTACCGGCAGCACTACACATACATGTGCTGTATCATTGAGGCGTACAATTCTAAGGTATACCCAGCTAGCATTTCACTAGTGTCAGATTATTTCACGACCTGGATTCGATCTCATGACCGTTGGCTTAAAAGACAAAGATGCTATCCTCTAGGTCACGATCCGCTGGCTTCAGTTAACTTTGTAAAAAAATTTCAAGCTAAAAAGCGGGACATTTTGAGAAAAAAGCGGGACGGATGGCAATTAGAGTGCCCCAAAAGACCCGACTTTCGAAAAAGTTATGCGCTGCAGGCTAAAATTCATCCTTGGCCTAGTACAAGATCTCATGCCAAATTCGGACGAGATCGGATTACGGGAAGGGGTCGCTCAACGAGCCTAAAGTTTGTATGGAGTTTTGAGACATTTTGTTCGGGAGAAACATTTTTGTGGGTCGATTTCTTTCAAAAACGGGTTTTCTTAAAGTCTAAATTATCAAAAATATTTCATCCGAAGACTGTATTTCGATAAGAGTTAAGATAACACATGGGCTATCTTTTTTAACGGTCGTATTCAGCACTGTTAATGAGGCGTCAATATGTTCGACCGCCTCGACTCATTAACAGTGATGAATACCATCCTTAAAAAAGTTAGCCCATTTTTGAAGCCATATAACTTTCTTATCTTAACTCTTATTGAAATGCAGTTTTCGGATGAAATATTTTTCATAATTTAGACTTCAAGAAAACCCGTTTTTGAAAGAAATCGGCCGTCGGGAACCAAAGTTGTTAATGAAAAACTGGTTTTTCATGTTTCTCCCGAACAAAAAAATCTCGAAATCCCATACAAACTTCAGGCTCGTTGAGCGACCCCTTCCCGTGATCCGATCTGGCCCAAATTTGGCATGAGATCTTATACAAGGACTAGGATCAATTTCAGCCTGCAGCGCATAACATTTCACAGGTTTTGAATTTTCCATACAAATTTGGGGCAGTCTAATGGCAATCCTACAATATTGTCATTTGACCATTTCGATTTTTTCTTATTCTAGTCATTTTTATTTTGTTTGTAATTCTTACATTTTTGTCATCGTGGACTTTTTAAAAAATAAATTTGTGTCATTTTGTTAATATTTTATTTTCTGTCATTTGTATCATTTTTTGTCTTCTTTGACATTTTTGTCGTTTTTGTTATGTAACATTAACAGGAAGAGGGGAGGGGTTCCATAAAAAATTCAGTCGAAGACACCAAATTTTGTATGGGATTGTATGTTAAAGTGATTGTTTAGCGAGTAGTGTTTCTATAATTAAATTCTTCAATAACATTTGAGGCAATGGGGTCAAATTTGTCATACGGAAAAAAAGAATTTAATGCTCCTCCTTTCTTTTCAGTTTGAAGCTTGGAAAGGAGGAGGGTGCACACATACTTTTTTTAATACAGGGTTGCTAGCGAACCGGGAAAACCGGGAAAAACTTTGGAATTTCATCACCTCACCGGGAAACCGGGAAAAAACCGGGAATTTCGGCACCTCACCGGGAAAATTGACATGTTTGAAATTTTTTCACAGAGTTTCAAAGATATTTTTAAAATTATTTCAAAATTTGGGAGTATTTTTTTCAGAGTCTCGATATAGAATTATGTATCTCATAAACGCTTATTCGTTCATTAGTAAACAATCGAAGTTTGAATCGCTTTTTTAACAAATTGCGGAAAATATAAGTTATCTCATTTTTTTCGCTCTCCGCAAGTGTGCTACACTTACAAGCATAACTCAAATGTTATTAATTTAAAAATGAAACTATTATAGACAAAACTAAAAACAAAACTAACTACAGTCGATCCTGGATAAGGATCCTGGAGGATTCTAACTTAAACAGGTTCTATTTTATAATGGGTCAGCAACATACAAATGCTTTAAAGTGATCTAGAAATGCAACTATTCAATGTGTATTTGTTAGAAATGCACCTGACACCAGTTGATGCATCAGTTCGAAGGTTTCTGAGTAAGTTTCAATATGGTACAAAAGTGTTATTTTCTCTAATTTTCCTGGTCTAGTCAGGAAAACGACTCTAGCTTATAGAGGTTTTACACTCTCATTTGAAGAGGTTTTGTGTTTTGCAAAGCTTGAGACTTGATGTTTTCTCTCACTATAGAGGTTTCTCGCACATCCAGATTCGGCTGTACTAGTTTTAGTTTCGACTTCAAATTATTCAGTGTTCGATATACATATTTCATGAAAATATTTATGCAAAAGGCAAATAATTTGGCAGCGTGAGACGTTTTTGAGCAGAGTTATACTTCTTTTTCACCAGAAAAAGATATTGGTTTTCCAATGTTATTGTTGTTCTGTATTTCTTTTGAATTGGCCTGAGGAACGAAGCATTACATTGCAAGTGTTAAATTTTGAATTCATTCTACGTTAAGCTGTTGCTTAAAGTGTCCGAAATCTAAGGTCTTAACCCTGATCAAAAATAATATCCTACACTCAAATAATTAAAGCTCAGTCCTGTCTTATACACGATTTCTTGCATGAGCTTTCATTACGTCGTATGAAAAAAATGAGCAGTCGCAACTTCTTCCATTTAGAAAATTTGTAGCCTGGACAACATATTCTATATGTAAAATACAAAATTTAAAGTTGTTTTGATAACTTTTTCAGCAGTTTTCTGTGAATTCTTAAGATGTTTCAAACGACGTAATGAAAGATAAGGCGAGAATTCTATATTTTCACGAACCTTTAGTTCAAATGACTATTACTAAAGTTAATCATTGTTCATTCAAGTTAAACATTTTTTTCAAAAACATGTCTTCGAATTTGTACCAACAAATGCATTTGGAAAATAATGATTTTATAGTATGTTTCGATGTCTTTTTAACCGATTTCTATACAAATTTTACCTTTTTTTTCTAGAACTTTATAAAAAATCTTGAAAATTATATTGACTGTAAGTACTACATCATAGTTTCAAGATCAATTAATCGGACTTATTTTTGCAAAATTGATGAAATTGCGGAGCAAAACAACGAATAGATGCCCCGTTCGTTGGATTTGTTAAAAAAAATCATGAAAACCTGTCAATTGATACGAAAAGACTACGTGTTAGAATACGCCGAAGTGTTTGCCATGATTTTATGGGGGTTTCCGCCCGAAGAGGGATTCGGTTTCACGGGATTAACTTAGACGTGTTCACTATATAATGGTCACTTTATTACTAACTAACTATTTACAATGATCGGATATTTATAGCTATGGATTGTGAGTGTGTGAGTGTATGAATGCGAGAACGCTATTGGTTGTTTGCCGGTGCTATCGTTTGTTGTTGCTATTGTTGGTTTGCCGGCTATTGTCTGCTGGCGTCAGTTGCGTGGCTGTTGTTATTGTTATTGCTGCCTGCGTGTGTTTGTTTCGAAAAGGTTCTCGACTGGACTGACTGATGGAATGTTCGGGAACTAGTTTGTAGTGTTAGTGATGATTGGCTGATGATGATGAATGACGGAGAATGATGATGGAATGGTAATGATAGTTATAGAATGATGATGTGAGAGTAAGATGGTTTACGTCGCCACAATACTCCCCCCTTAATTTACGCAATAGGGACGAGTAAATCGAACTTGTCTTCCTGACCTGGTTCGGTACTTGGGTTGTTCCTGTTCGTCCTTAGCATCAGATGATCTTTCACCGGGATCGGGTGGTTTCACTGTTGGTTCGTTGGCTTGCATGTGTGCAGCTTTTAAACGGTCGATAGAAATTGGCTGCTTTCGACCATTGATGTCCACGATGAAAACTTTCTTCTTTCGGCGCAACACTTTGAATGGTCCATCGTAAGGCGGTGTTAGTGGCGGTTTGATTGCTCCAACTCGGACAAATACGTGGGTACATGTGGCCAATTCCTTTTGAATGAAGGTCGCTTGTTTCGAATGATTGCTTGTTGGCGTTGGTCGCAATTTTGCCATAGCTGCTTTCAAGTCAACAAGATATTCGGCGGAAGGCGACTTGCTTGAGCTTGATGCGAAAAATTCTCCTGGAAGACGAAGAGTTGTGCCATAAGTAAGCTCAGCGCTCGATGCTTCGATATTTTCCTTCAGCGATGTCCGCATGCCGAGAAGGACAATGGGCAAGGATTCAGTCCAGCGGGGATTCTGATGACACATAATGGCGGCTTTGAGCTGGCGGTGTGTTCGCTCAATCTGTCCGTTAGCCTGCGGGTGGTACGGTGTCGTCCTCAGGTGAGTGATGCCCAACAGCTTCGTTAATTCACGAAACAGCTCGGATTCGAATTGACGACCAAGATCCGTAGTGACGTTAACGGGGACGCCGAATCGTGCAATCCAGCCAGCGACAAAGGCTCGGGCGATCGTGTGTGCCGTCATGTTAGGGATGGGAATTATTTCTGGCCAACGAGTAAATTTATCGATGAGCGTTAAGCAATATACGTACCCTTCTGATGGCGGTAATGGTCCAATGATGTCCATGTGGATGTGGGCAAATCTTTCGTTCGGCGTGGAGATTTGCACGATCGGTGCTTTGTTGTGTCGGTGAACTTTCGCTCGTTGACATGGAATGCAGTTGGTGGCGAAATTCTTGCAGTCTCGACGCAGTGAAGGCCATACGAAACGATCAGAGATAAGACGGGTTGTCGCACGAATTCCAGGATGTGAAACGTTGTGGAATTTTCTCATGATCGCATCGCGAAACTGCTTCGGCACGAATGGACGGATGGCTTCAGTTGACACGTCGCAATAGATAGGCGCAGACGAGAACGGGGACTTGAGCGCTTTTAGCCTGATGGTTGTGTTGGGTGGAGTATTTTCCAGGTACAGCTTCAGCTCGGGATCAGTTTTCTGCTCGAGGGCCATACGATCGAAATCGATTGTATCGTTGGTGATTGACTCGATACGGCTCAACATGTCAGCAACTTTGTTTGCTTCACCGGGGACATGTCGAATGTCTGTTGTGTATTCGCTGATGAAGCTGAGGTGTCGTTGTTGAGTTGGACTAGCTCGTTCCGGGCGCTGATGGAAAGCTGTGGTGAGAGGCTTGTGATCTGTGTACACGCAGAAATCACGAGCGATGAGCATGTCTTTGAAATGCTTTATCGCTTCGTAGATTGCGAATAGCTCTCGGTCATACGTGCTAGCTTTCCTTTTGCTGTCACTCAATTTCCTGGAGAAAAATCCTAATGGTTGTCGACCATTTTCGGTGATTTGATGAAGAACTGCCCCAATAGCTGTGCCAGAGGCATCCACTTCCAGGGCTAGTTTTGCTTCAGGTGCAGGATGTGCTAGAAGGACGGCATTGGCTAGGTCCTGTTTGCATTTTTCGAATGCTTGGTTGGTTGTTTCGCTCCACTGCAAAACGGTGTTGTCGTTTCTTATGTTTCCGCAGATCATCGATTGTAAGATCTGTTGATCGACGGCGGCGTGGGGGATGAATCGTCGATAAAAATTGATAGTGCCAAGAAATCGCTTGAGCTGTTTGGCTACGGTCGGACGTGGGAAATTCAAGACAGCATCAACCTTTTTTGGACTGGGTTTGATGCCATCTTTGGTGATCAAATGACCGAGAAATTCGACGACCGGTTGTCCAATTTGGCACTTGCTTGGGTTGATAATGAGACCATTTTCCCGGAGTCGCTGGAAGACGGTGCGCAGGTGCAGCTTGTGTTCGTCTTCGGTGGTGGATGCTATGCACAAATCATCCACATACGGGAATACGTAGTTCAGATCTCCGAGGATGTCGTGCAAATGACGCTGGAGAGTTTGACCGGCGTTTCGTAGGCCAAACGTCATGTATTTGAATTCGAACAATCCGAAGGGCGTGGTGATTGCGGTCTTGGGAATGTCTTCAGGTGCCACAGGAATTTGGTGGTATGCTCGTTGTAAGTCGATGCACGAAAAAATGGACTTACCGTGCAGAATTGTTGAGAAGTCCTGGATGTGGGGTATTGGATACCGATCTGGGACTGTGATCGCATTAAGATTGCGGTAGTCACCACAAGGTCTCCATTTTCCGTTCGGCTTCTTCACTAGATGCAGTGGACTGGCCCAGCAGCTTTTCGAGGGTTGACAAATGCCTTGTTCCATGAGGAATTTGAATTCCGCTTTGGCTTCGTTCAATTTGTCGATGGGCAAACGGCGGGGACGACAAAAAACGGGCTAACCAGTCGTGATGATTTGATGCATTGTTTGCGCTTTCGTAGGACGGTGGTTCATGTTCAGAACTGTAATGTCCTGAAACTCCTTCAGTAGTTGTGCAAATGGTGCGTTCACATCGAATGTGGTGGTTCGGAGACTGCATTGATGTTGTTGATTTCCAGTTTCGTTGTGTTGTCGACGAGCTTGTTTCTCCGGAGATCCACTAGCAAGTCGTAATGCTTCAGGAAATCTGCTCCGATGATGGGTGATTTGACTTCAGCTATCGTGAAGGTCCAGGTAAACGAACGACGTAGACCAATGTCGATTGTCAATCGTTTGGTGCCGTAAGTAGCGATCGGGCTTCCGTTGGCTGCGAACAATTGATAAGAATTCGTTCGGTTCAACATTTCCTTTGGTGTTGGTGGGATCACAGAGATATCGGCTCCTGTGTCGATTAGGAAGCTTTGCGACGTTTGTTGGTCGTGGACGTGAATACGGCGAATGTTGATTGTTTGGTTCAGCTTGATGCTGGAGAGATTTGGTTTTGGTTCGAGCGGCGCTCGGCGAGGAACGTGTGACCAAAAAACTACACGTGTGTTTCTGCTTCCGGGTTTGCGATCGTAGAATATGCACTGAATTTTGAGATTGTCCTTTTTCCACTTCTCGCACTTTCTGGCTTGTGTCCCGTGCCGGTAATGAAACCAGCAAATCCACCCGCGATTGCGTTTTTGCTACACAAGTTGCTGTTTGTCGAGCGACAGATTCTTTACTCGTTCACAATTCTGGAATTTTCTCGATGTTGCCTGATCTAGACGACGCGTAAGCGCCTCGCTTTGCTGCTCCAGGATGGAGGTGGACGTGCCTTCCGAATGATCGGGAAAAATCCTTTCTTTGAGGGGATCCATTATTTCGGCACTGTAGGGAAAACTCGAGTAGTTTTTTTTAACTCGCGTTACACTTAAAACTCGCGGCGCGACGAAGAAAAGCGTGGAACTTTCGGGAAAAATCGAGCACTTTCCCACTGCACTCGCGATTTTTGGTTCTTGCACTCGCGAAGAAGGCTTCGAGAATTCGAACACTCGCGATAACGACAGAACTTTCGGGAACGATTCACACGCGGTTACTTCACTGAACGTACGGGGTCACCAATTTATGGGGGTTTCCGCCCGAAGAGGGATTCGGTTTCACGGGATTAACTTAGACGTGTTCACTATATAATGGTCACTTTATTACTAACTAACTATTTACAATGATCGGATATTTATAGCTATGGATTGTGAGTGTGTGAGTGTATGAATGCGAGAACGCTATTGGTTGTTTGCCGGTGCTATCGTTTGTTGTTGCTATTGTTGGTTTGCCGGCTATTGTCTGCTGGCGTCAGTTGCGTGGCTGTTGTTATTGTTATTGCTGCCTGCGTGTGTTTGTTTCGAAAAGGTTCTCGACTGGACTGACTGATGGAATGTTCGGGAACTAGTTTGTAGTGTTAGTGATGATTGGCTGATGATGATGAATGACGGAGAATGATGATGGAATGGTAATGATAGTTATAGAATGATGATGTGAGAGTAAGATGGTTTACGTCGCCACAATTTCTAACCGGTTTACAAGTTTTGGGATACATTTATTAGAAATTTGAAGCCCTGTATATTGATTTTTTTTATTCACCATGATTTTATATGAAAACTAGCTGACCCGGTAAACTTCGTTTCACCTGTTACTCAATAAATCGTTAGAAAATGTTTCATCAACACATCTTTAATTTCTTCGTGCTCGGGAATTGTGTCCCATTTCTGGTATGGGAGCCCCCCTTCCATAAAATGTGACATTCTCGAAACTAAAATACAAACCATCTCTGGCCCGAAAACCCTCGGATGCCAAATTTCACTTCATTCCGACCGTCCGTTTGTACGTGATGTTGTTACAAAGAAAACGCCTCCATTTTTATATATAAGACGAGTATAATAAATATCGAGAAGACCATCATTTATAACCGGGAAAAAACCTGGGGAAAACCGGGAAAAACTTTGGAATTTCAAAACGAAAAATCGCTAGCAACCCTGTTAATAGCTCCAGAAATGATCTAGCAAATTTTGCATTGAAGGGATTGGGGTACGAAAAAAGTTTTCTTGATTATTAAACAGGGGGACCATCAAAATTTTGTGTTTAAATGATTTGGAAAGTGATCGAGAAAATGGAATCAAATTTGTCTCGGCAGAGGAATTTTATACAAATAAAACGTTTATTGTGACAGAATTTAGGAACTTATGAATAAATAACTACAGAGTCTTAATTTAGGATACAAAATAAAGATTGGAAAAAATAGGACAGGTTTTGAAACAGAAAAGAATATTTAGGAAAACAAGAATTAATTTCTTTTGTTAAATTTCCATCAATTTGAGACGGAGTAGCAAAGCACACAAAATTTGTGTTTGAAACCATATTTTGATTTTGTTCGAAACATAAAAACACCATTGTCATTTTTCGGTTTTTCTTGTAATGTTTACTAAATGATAATAATGAAACAATTCATCGAGTCAAGAGGTGGTTTTTGTAACTTTGTTGGGCTTTCTAGAAATATATACCTTTCTTATTAAATGAAGAACTTCTATTCATACCTACTTTTAGGATGCACCAAATGTCTGCCTCTTTTCCATCAATCTATCTGGGAAATTTTAGATCCTGATTAGAGGATACAGATCACGGATTCAGATTAACGATTTTAGATTCAAATTTCTGATTCAGTATTAAAATTTCGAATTTCAGATTTCAAATTTGAAAATCATCCTGATCCCTAAGACTAAGACTAAGATTTCAAATTTCATATTTGGCATTTAGATTTCGATTCAGACTAATGTTCAGATTTTTTTTCATTCAGATTCAAATTTTAGATTCGGTTTCAGTTTCAAATTTTAGCTATAGATTTCCGATAATTGACCAGGATATTAAATTTGCGTTTCTAATTTCGGATTTGAATACCAGATTCTGATTTTCAGAATAGAGATAAGATTCAGAATCTAGATTTCAAATTCAGTTTTGAGGTTCATGCTTAACACATTTCAGAACATTCTGTTTCAGATTCAGATTACCAATTACATTTCAGATTCAAATTGCAGATTCTGATCTGAGATTTCAAGATTTAGATTAAACTTGAGTTTCTGGATTCAGATTTCAAAATCAGTTTACAGATTAAAATTGCAGATTAACACGTTTATCTCCAAGCGTAACCCACTTCAAAACATGTCGTTTTTGAAAAGTCCAAACATCTATACGAAAATGCGTTTTGATTAAAAATTATTACGGATTATTACGGAATCCTTTGCTGTTTTGTAGCCGAAATTTGAAGCCGAAAGATATTTATAGTTGAAGTTATGGCTTTTCAAAGTTTAACATATTTTGTGGTGGGTGACACTTGGCGACGAACGTGTTAAGATTCAGAATTCAGATTCAGATTTCGGATGCGAAATTAAAATTTAGATTCAGATTTTAGATTCAGAATTCAAAATTCAGAATTCAGATTTAGATTCCAGATTTCGGATTTTAGATTTCAGAATACAGATTCAGATTTCATATTTAGATTTTCGATGTCAGATTCAGATTTGACATTCAGATTTAAGATTTAGATTCCAGATTCAGGTTTCAGATTCACATTGTAGATTCTTATTCAGATTTCAGATTTAAGATTTTATATTGAATTTCATGCATATTAATTTTTGAATTAAGTACTGTTTGGGCGTTCAAGTTCCGTTGTGAAACATCTAGGCCAGTGGTTTTCAATGTGGTCCCTACCGCCCCCTTGAGGGCGTTTAGAGCTTCTAAGGGGGCGGTGAGCTCAACTTTGTAATTTGGGGAGCGTTGAAAGGGCTCAGGGGGGCGGTGACATAATTTTTTATTTCACTTTTCCACAAATAACGGAACAAATTAGAAATAAAATGACAACGAGCACGTTCAATGCTCAACAATGAAACGACTCTGAAAACCAAATTATAACAAGGTTTAGGACAAACAATAGCTTAACTCAACAAGACAAACTTAACAACTCACAGAGTTGTTAAGCAAATTTTTGTCTCTGTAAGTCACAATCACAGACAGATTTATTTTTACTGTGACAGATTTCGCATACGATCTGTATATTGATCTGGTTTTATAAATTTATTATGGGTTGTACCAAAAAGCATTAATTTTAGATAACAATGCCTGAAAATCTGTCTCAACACATTGAGAAACACGAAGTAATCTACGCCTAGAAACACGAAAATTCAAAACTCTTTTAACTTGGTTGACTACTCATATCCACCTTAAATCATTGAACTTGAAATGCTTCAATTACAGGTTTTTTTTAAATCGATTCTAGAGGAACTTCGTATTTTTTACATTATTTTCAAACTATACATTTCGAATTCCATGATCGCTGGCGTGGCTAAGCAGATTAAGTTCCACGTCGCCAATGGTTGCTACTCCGTGATTAATCGAGGCCATCAATTTTGCACAAAGTCCAAAAGAATGGTGCTTGGGATTAGTAGCCATTCTCATCGCACAAAACTGATGCTCTCCCTTTTTGATATGATTTATATGATTAATAACGGCGCCGGCCACGTCCTAGTAGTCAATGGGGAAAAAGGAAGGATTGTTAGTAAGATACTATTTAAGTTTAACTAGCAACCTCTCGCTCTTGCACTCCAAAAAAAAAATTGAAATTGTCAGAGCCAGACATAAGCTAGTATCACAAACTATGGAAACCGTCTATACGTCTGCGAAACATATTCAAGTATCCAAGGAAGGGGTTGTGTTAATTGGTGAAAGGTAGAGATCAGGATCCATTTTGGAAAATGGTGCGATCATGAGTTTCCTACACCTCCTATGCTCCTAGACATTTCCTAAGGAAACTCCTATTTCTATGAGGCATTTCATAAACGTCCAGTAAAAATGGATCGAGTAAAATATTGAAGGCAAATCAATAAGATCCAAATTTCTTCCTTGATAAACTAACTCCCCAGCAAACATGAAATCGCATTAAAAATGATAACTCAAGTCATTAAAAACGTTACTGCGAATCGTAATTCCAACTAACGCAAGTAAAATGTCGTAAAAATCGTTACTCGAAGTCGTATTAAATGGTTTAAATCGGATATGATAAAAAGTCCGCCATGTTTGCAGATTTTGAAGACGAATTCGTTCCTGTGCTTTCTCCCGCGTGGGTCAAAAGAGAGAACAGCTTTGTTGTTCTCTTTGCGACCAGCAGTGCAACCAGATTGCTAAAAATCAGATGGTGTATTTGCAAGAATTACCCAATGACAGAGGCAGCAAATATTGTCGCTGGCAACAGTTCGCATGCGTTGAGAGAAAAAACTTGTGCTCTCTTGCAATCTTTCAGTATGTATGAATATGGTGTCGAAATCGTATACTCTTATCGCTTTAGCCAGAAGTTGAAAATTTGTATGTATATTGCCTCCACTTTGGTAGGTAAATGCTGTTTTTTCGTGTTTTATACGATCATTCTATAATGTATATGAAACGTATAACAAAGTTGTTGAGAAATATACCTACAAAAATGTTTGCTGGGTCTTTTTCCTAAACGTGATCCCTGTTGAAGCAAAGAGTTTGCGAAAGGGCTTTAATGGTTGAAGACAGAAAGCAACTTAAAATGACACAAATTTTTCCAAATTGTTTTTCTATGAATATTGCCTTTTTGAAAACTCTTTGAATCTTTACTCTCTGTTGCCTCACATTTTAAATTATCAAAAATGTTTGGTATAAAATTCCAAAATGTTAAAGATTTTCCATTGAATTTTTTATCAGTCAAACAAATGTTTCAAAAAGGTTAAGTTTATTTGTAACAAATTCTATCAGAAATAATAAAAACATGATAAAGAAAACTAATTTCAGTGTATCCCTAGATTTGCTGTTTATAATCATGCACTATTTGATTTTAAAACTTTAAACGAAAGTATTTTTGAATGGATTCTTTCATAATTAATTTATTTTCGAAAGGTTATCTTATCAATTGATATGTATTTCATTTAGCATTATTTCTGCAATGGAAATTTTTGAAAACAAGTTGTCTCTCACCAGAAATTAATGAAACCTTTTATTTTCTATTTTTGCACTCTCACGGTTTCCTTGTCAATCGTCTACATTAATTAAGAGGTAGGAAACAATGACAAGATGAGTCTAATATATTTTAGAATTATATATTTTCTTGAAATGTTCATGTAACCCTTTTGAACTCATTTTTCAAGAAAAAGAAACATTAAAATAAAGAATGACTGATTTCATAATAACTTTCCTATAATCTACAACAAGCTATAAACCATTTAAAAAAATGTTTTAGTGCACACTGAAATTGACAAAATTTTTCATGGTTTGAGTTGAAAACTTTCAAAATTTTCCAAATCCAAATTTCAAACTTCTAAAGTTTCATTTATTCTATTCACAAATATGAAAAGTCAAAATTTTCAATTGCTTTTTGAATAAAAAAATATATTAGTTACAATAATTTTTCAAATCTGTATTTTTAGAAAAATCTTCAAAAAAAATAAATCCAGATTAAATTGGAAATTTTCAGTACACTAATTGACACATTTTTAATTTCTGAAGTTTCTAATACATCAAATTTCTGAATTTTGAAATTTTCAGGTTATCTATTCAAGTTTTCAAAATTCCAAATAATTCCATAGTTTACAAAAATTTAGAGTTTCATCTTTTAAATTCTTTACTATCAACATCTTTAAAATTCAATTTTCAAAATATATTCAAGTATCTAACACTTCCAAATTTTCATGCTTTCCCCAACCTGAAATGATAAAATATTCCAGTTTTCAATTTATAATTTTCTATAAATATTTCTTATCCAAATAAAAATTAGGAAAATTTACCTGTAGTAAAGTTTTAAAATGAAGACTTCAATAAATTATCATTTTTTTATGTTTCCTGCCTGATATATTAAAATCTATTTTTTTTATTGTTATCTTTTCTTTTGAACCGCACACTGGTATTTTCGTATTCAATTAAGTTAGCTGGAAAATTGCAAATGAAAATATTATTAAAAATAATATATTGTATTACTGCTCGCTGGTTGCTTATTTGAAATCTTTCAATTTCACTGTTTTCCCGAATAAAATCGTTATTTAAATAAATCGCGAAACTAGAACTTCTATCAACGAATTGCAATTATAACACATGAAAAGCCGGGATGAAGATAGTTTGGAATAAAAAACAATGTCCAAATCCATCCATCCAAATCCAATGTGACCAAAACGTTCTTTTATCTTTCCCTTCGAGTTGGCTCTCAGTTCACTTTGATGCAAGGCATTTTGGCTATTTCTACTGCCTTTAACATTTTCAATCAAATCTTTAAAAATTGGAAAAATGCCCTGATTTTCATAGGGTAGGTAGTTTAACATGTTTTGCATCCGTTACAATAGATAACTTAATTTTTTTTCAACTTCGCCTTCAGTTCGGTCTGGTCGAATCCTGCTCGAATATGCTTATTCTCTATTTAATTTTGTTATATCATTTTGAGGGCAAATTTAAAATCAGGAACGAATGATGTAAATGAACTATCTGTAGTAACTATCTCTCTCTCGAACTAATTATTAAGTTTCCAAATAGTTTCCTGTTTTCCGGCGATCTTACGCCGTTATTATAAAAAAAGGGTTATTGAGAACGCGATTTTCAAAAAAGAAACTGAAAAACTACTGACTACATCTGCTGTTGGAAGGCTACATAAAAAGATACAAACAGTTGCACTTCATCGAGCAAAAATATGCCACAGAAAAGTAATAAAAATAAATATGTACTTAGCTCCGGTATTTTCACTGCTGAATCAAAGTTTCTCCAACAACCACCGGAATCAGCCAAGAAACCAGCTTAAGCATCGATTTCCTAAAATTCAGAGGGTCCTTTTGGCTCCCTTATCGGTCGTTCCATTATTGGTATCACAACTGGGTTCTTCCGTACCGAAATAACGTTTTACACTTGATTTTTAATAAACTTTGAAACTTTTTCACAAGCTTGAAATTGAGAGCTTGAAAAAAAACACGTCAGTTTCCAGTCGCAGACTACTAAGATCTCCCACAAAAATTCAAAACTCTTTTTCTCAAAAACTCGTTGGACCGAATTTTTCAAATTTAGTATTTTTAAGTTACCGAAAGTATTCTGTTCAATTTTGTAAACAGAGTTTCATTATTAAATTTATAACATTTGCGTTATGCTTCTAAGAGTAGCACATTCAATGCAAGCCAAAAAAAGAGTAATCTTGTATTTGGTCCGCAATGTGTTAAAAAAATGACAAAAAAAATCTTTCGAATAGAGTCTGTGTAAAAGGCGTCACAGATTTGGTCAAAGATTTTTTGAATGATAAAAAGAATGCTAACAAGCAAAATGAACTTTTATTTTAAGTTCTGATTTGTTGATCTTAATTAAAAACGATTTGAAAAAAATGGAAATGAATCAATTTATCATGACTAAACATCAAAAGTTACAAGATTTTCACTAAAGTGTCGGAGTTAAGTTGTTGAAACCTGTGTTAAACTGTAATAAATGAAAGTTTGAAATTTATTTTATCAAGAAATAATACTTTGTGTTATACTTTTTATGCTATTTTACCGAATTAACAGTAAATATCTTGTGAATAGTAAAAGGCAAATTTGTTTAGTAAATAATTCTGTTACCAAAATTTAGATTGGCGATATGTTATTAGATAAGTTTTTTCGTTTTCAAGTATTTGTCCCGGAAAAAAAAATATTTTTTAAAATTCAGTTTTGGGGTTTGAAGCAATTGAACTGAATTTTGAGTTTTGCCTTGCTACAATTAATGGTTATGTGTAGGCTATCCGGTTTTCTCAAGTCAATTATGTATAACAATTTTTGAATGTGCATCATTCAACGTTTCAAATTGAACCACAAAAAACAACAGTTTTCTTTTAAATTCGCTAAGGGGTGCGTTGAGCTCGAAAATTTTGCAAAAGGGGACGGTGAAGCAAAAAAGTTTGAAAACCACTGATCAGGCTATAATCAACATTTAATAATCGAATTCTTTAAACAGTCCTGTTCGTCAATGTGTGAAAGTCACATCAAACGAATGAACTTTTTCTATTGCAGTGAAAATATACGGCCTTATTCAATCTGTATTGTTATTGCTATCTTCTTTCCACGAATCTCGAATGCATATCTTGATTTTATAGAATTTATTAGTACATCTCCTCTTTTAAGCCTTAGAAGAAAATAATTCAATTTAGCGCTACAAATATATTAATACGATAAAAACGGCAGACACTCATGTGGGTAAAGCGATGTACTTTAATAGTTTTTCTTCATTTTTATCATCTCAAATGACTATGACTGAGGTATAGCAAGGGGAAAAAAATATCGCCAAAAAAATAACCTTGAAATAGGGAGTATGTGCAAGGACTCGCTTTTTTTCACACAACATTGGGATTGGAAGACGTGAAATTTTGTCAAAATATTAGGATTAAAAATAACGTGGTGGATATTCATCTGCATACTTATATTCATGCTGTTACTGAAGAATATGATGTTGTAGATCTCATTCGTGTGTGACGCCAACCATCTTTCGCGTAGCAATGTTTTGGTAGACGAATGCGCAGTCAGCTTTTCACGAATCTAGAGTGAAAAAATAGCCACGATGCGCGAACTGACAATTTTCCATTAGTTTTGAGTTTGCTACCAACGCGAGCGGTTCACGCGATAGTTTATTTAAAGAGAACGTAATATTGTTTCCATATTTGTATTAATAGTTATAATAACAAAAGTGCATTTATAATATCCAGTTCTTAGTGAGGCGGGCTTATATGCTAATATAAATACAAATTTGGTTGGAGTGCTTAGAACTTGTTTTTGCTGCTATTACTTGCTGAAGTTTTTGAAGCAATCCGCATTTTATCTTACATAACGTTTTTATTTAAATAGTAGAGAATGAAGGTTTTAATTGAGTCGTTTTTTTTCTTTTTTCCTACAAATAATGTGTGACTTGTAAAAGGTGCGGCAGGCCAGTTTCGATTTTACTGTATCGAGCGTGGATTTGTAAGCGCCAACAATCGATCAAATTATTCTCAGGAATAAGTCGAAAGTATGATCGAAAACGGTGATTATGCCGGCCAGTACGGCGAAGAAAGTTACATGGAGCAAGAAGAGGAGTGGGAGCGCGAAGGTCTGCTCGATCCTGCCTGGGAAAAACAGCAAAAAAAGGTGAGTGTAAATTTGACTTCCCATTTACTTTTTTTTAACGGCACCACACACATTTTTCATAGCCGCTACTCTCAATGTCATTGGTGCTCGGGTGTGCAAGTGTTTGAATTTTTGTCAATTTTCTACTTGAGATCAACAGGTTTCGAGAAGATTATGAAGTAGAAATATCTTGCACTAGCCAGGTCTATATATCCCCCATTCGGTTTCTGAATGGTGAATCATCGTCTGTAAACATCCGTTCTTATGAACCGTCCGAATGCCGTACGAAAATATTCCAATGTATTTAAAGTAAACAAGTTGTTAAGTCCCTTTTAATAGCAACTACATACCATACAGCACAACCATGAGACGACTCGAGGATGAATCAATGTGATATTTTTAAAAATAAAAATATGGTGTTCGATATGGCATAATGGTAAATATTTTCAGGTTTTTTTTTCGGTGTATAAATATATAAGTAGATCACGGCTGTTGGCCCTAACCAAACTATTTAAACGGTGCCTTGGGCGGTAGAAGAGTGACGCAGTCTCCTGTCTTATGTTTATACTGACTGCTGCCTGCGTTTGTGTGCAATCTTAAGGTCTTCACTAGGGATTTCTTGTAGAAAAGCCTCAGTTGCAAATCGCTTTCGCCGATATTGCCAAAAGTAATTCTTTTCTTCGTATTGAACTATCGAAAGCAAATGTAACCAACCAACATTCAAGGTTCATATTATCCGTATGTATGTAACGGTGAATATGGCACAATTTTGCTATTCGAACGGATTCAAAAGAGGGAAATCTAAATTTAGCTATGCATATGTGGAGAATATACCGAAATATTAGCGCTTATGTGTTTTTCTTTCTCGAACATATGTAGGAGGAAAATGTGTACAATACAGCTGGCATATCAAGTATAACTATAAATAAATTTTGCCTGTCTCTATTTATACCATTTCCCAACACTTTGTTTTTCAGAAGAAATTCTCTTCCATTGCGTTTCATGAAGTGGAAACTCAGTGATTGCCGAATGAAATGATTTGACTTTTTTTGTTGAGAAAAATAAAATCCTGCAACCGTTACGAGATTGGTTTGGCTTTTCTCCTAAATGTAACCCACGTTTTAATAATTCCTGACCTACTATAAAACTTGTCGTGGCCATTTTTCGAATTCTTATTCTGTCATTTTGTATGACGAACTATCCCTTTGATAGGTAGAGAGGCTTCCAAGAGCAAGGTGGTTTTCTTTTATAAAAAAAGAGCATAATCAACCTTGAAAAATTGTCATCATATAGATATGTATGTGAAAAATATCGGCTGAAATCGTCAAACAAGGCGTATGAATGGGGGTAATTCATATCATATCTAAAAAAAGATTGCGAAAAAAGTTCAAACGTTCTGAATCTAAAAAAAGACACCGCGTAAAATTTCAAACTTTCTGAGCATTCGGCAATGGAGGGCTGGAAAAGACTGATATTCATTTTTGTATTCAACGATCAATTCAGGATCTCTTTTCGAAATTTGTAATATGCTTCTGGAGCTCAAATTTTGAATGCCATTATGAGATTATGCGTTCTGATTCTGTTTACAGATTCTCAATTTATATTCTAGATTCAAGATTCTGAGTCTATAATGTAATACATGTTCTTACTATGAATTTTAATTCAGAATTCCGTAGAGGTGGATGAACTTTGTAGTTTTGTGTCTATTATCGAAGAACCAAACAATCAATTCTGAATACTACCACGAAAGTCTGATTCTGAACTTTCTGCATCCTGATTGCATATTATGATGTTTAATGTTGATGCTTAATTGTTGATTCAAACTCTGAATTCTGAATTTGAATGTTAATTCTGAACAGCGATTTTTTTATATTTTTACACAAAATTTGCAACCTGAAGAAGCAGAAAGCGAAATAAAATTTTTGATGAAATACTGTATTCAGAATTTAGATTTTTAGTGCGCACCTGAACTGAACGCTCGGAATGTTCGAATAAATTTAAATAACAAAGCTTAAACCAGAATCCAGAAATAAAAATTCAATACTAGAATTTAGAATTCACAACTTGAATTCAAAATTCAATACATACTAAAATTCAGAAGTCATTATTAAGAATTCTGAATGTATTTGAAAATTCAGAATAAAATTATAAGAATTCAGAATGAGAATTCAAGATTAGATTCAGTATTCTGCATTAAGAAGAAGTAATCGAGAATCAAAAGTCGAGAATTAGAGTTAGGGCTCAGAAATTAAATCTCGAATCAGAATTCGTAGTCAGTTATCATCCAAAAAATGGGCTTACCTTGAAACCACCTGTTTAACACAATGCGAACCAAATACGAAATACCTCGTTTTTTTGGGGCTAGTGAGCTACTCTAAGAAGCTTAATTCAAATGTTGTGAATGTAATTATTAAACGTTATTCAATAAAATTAAACATAACCATATTAAATTTGTAGGATATGTTCCAGTTGTTTCGAAGAAATAGAAAGTCTTAATTTTGGATGGAAAAGTACACTCAATACTATCAAATGTATGCATTTTCATGGTTGGACTTCTTCTTCAACTGTTTTAATTTACATACATACAATCTCAAAGCATAACGATTTCAGCTATGATTTTCGTGTTTGAAAGTAGCCCTTAACACAGGCTTCGAATTCGCTTTTTATGAATCTCTCATATCAGATTCTGTAAAACCTGCCTAATTGGATACGAACTTCGAACTTTTTTTGTTGTTTTTCTGAATACTTTGAACATTCAAAGGTTTTTTTTTCATATAATTAAAAAAAGCTTAAGTTTATAGCTTTTGCACTATATTTGTATTTCCTAGAATTAAGCCATTTAATAAATGTGTGCATGATATTCGAGCTGTTCGGGCTCGCCTCAACGTTTATGATGAATAAACATGGATGTATGTGTAGCTGATTCAGCAAAAGTGAATAGTTTTTTCTTTGTTTCGACCTCTAAAATTCTTCAATCCTTCAAAAACTTTCTACTCATGGTTTCCACATCCTTATAAATCTCCTTTTTAAATATTTAGGTAGGTACGGTAGGGTAAAAGTACGACCTTAATGCTATCCTATTTTTAGAAAATGTTGCAGTTGTTTTTCTAAAAAACCCAGAACAGCATTTGATTCCTTATACTTTAATGTTTCTTCTGAAAAATTACGAAAATAATCCATCGATGCATTTGATAGCAGTAGTGAAAATGCTTAACCGCTATCGAAACGTACACTTACCCCATCTCTGGGGTAAAAGTCCGTTTAGATTTACTACAGTAGATGAGTAGACCCTGTATATCATTCGTACTTCTATCCCATTTGCAGTTCGTACTTTTGCCCCTTCAAGGTTTTTTGTGATTTACAGTTTATTGTGCAAAGCAGAGACATGAAAATCTTTCTTCGGCATTTAATAATGGTTGGAAACAACTAAACAGACACATTTACACTTTCATTGAAAGCCAGAATTTTGATTACTCAAACATGTTTAACGTTAAATATTACATCATTTATGCAAAAAAGATACTCTACTTCATTTTTGGAGAGGTCTTGGTAGGCTGTGGCCGTCTATGACGGTAGTGTTTTTTTTTTGGGCTGGCAAATTTTCAAGAATCTTGAACCATAAATTAAAAAGTTTAATTTGTGCCTAATAGTTATGAAATGTGAAGATGAAGAGGATTTGAAAAGCCGATGAGTTCATCACGGACAACACGCTAAGAAGGGTTTGAAGTCACTGTCGGCACAGGATGGATTTTGGTGAGATTGTTTTATGTTGAAACTTTTCAATCCTATGTGCCAAGTACGATTTCTTCAATTGTACCCTTCCAGATCCCTTCTGAAACAGCTTTCTGGGTCGTATGAGTTCTCTGCACCTAAAGAGTTTGTTTTGCTGTTTCAGATCTTCCCCACCATGATTACAGATAAAAAACGTATAAAGCCTGCTACTTTCAAACACGAAAATCATAGCTGAAATCGTTATGCTTTGTGATTCTGAGTACATTAAAAGAGTTGAAGAATAAGTACAATAATGAAAATATTGATTTATGATTAAAAAAACCTCAACAACTACTCAGAAGACCAAACGTCCAATGGAATGATTTTTTTCTTTTGTTTTCAAGGGCGCTTATTTTTGTGGTTAACGAGTTTCCCACGTTTAAACTCCGATAAATAGTCTCGCGTTAATTTTGCTAATTTCAGCGAATTTTTAGATCGTGTTCTCCATATTAAGGTCTTCAGAAGCTCGAACTGAAAACAATTGACAGTTTGGAAGAAAATAAATATAGGTGCCACATAAATCATTTTATACTTTCCTAGTTACCTACTTTAAGTTTTTAGTTTGAACGTTTTACACACACAATTTCATAACATAATTTATTCCGCTGACAAGTGCATTGCTTTCGCTATGCATGTCTTTTTTAATTCATGTTGTAGATGAAAGCCTATAAGCGTATTTCCCGTAAATATCTAAATATTTCAAGAATTCGATGATTCAGAATTAAATACACTTATTAGAAATTTGTAGGATAATTCAATAGAATAAGTAAAAAAGAAGTTGATTTTCTCAAGTACTCAAGATTAAAAACTTATTAGGTCACCACTGTTT
This sequence comes from Uranotaenia lowii, assembly GCF_029784155.1. Taxonomy (NCBI): domain Eukaryota; kingdom Metazoa; phylum Arthropoda; class Insecta; order Diptera; family Culicidae; genus Uranotaenia; species Uranotaenia lowii. The sequence continues at coordinate 183,838,743 of NC_073693.1, read as the reverse complement.
TCCACAAATCGATTATGTTCGACAGAAATTTCAGTGTGTTGACTTGAATTTAGACCATACAATCAATAAATATGTAAATGGATCAAATTTAACAATAAACTGTTCTTGCTTTTCAATATAAAACAAAGATGAATTATGCAAAAGGTTTCACCCAAACACCTTTCTCTCGATCTATTTTGAATGTGAATCTATCGATTTCACTACATTTTTTTCTAAACTATTGCAGACTTTCACCGCTTGGTGCAACAGCCACTTACGAAAAGCTGGCACTTCGATCGAGAATATCGAAGACGACTTTCGCAATGGGTTGAAGCTTATGTTGCTACTGGAAGTTATATCCGGAGAAACTTTGCCAAAGCCTGACCGTGGCAAGATGCGATTCCACAAAGTAAGTAGTAAATTGTACGGACAAATTTGGTTTGATTACGTTTTACTGTATGAACTATTTTGCAGATCGCTAACGTGAACAAAGCGTTAGATTTTATCGCATCTAAAGGAGTTAAGCTGGTTTCCATAGGAGCAGAGGAAATCGTTGATGGTAATCTCAAAATGACACTGGGTATGATTTGGACCATCATTCTTCGATTCGCCATCCAGGACATCTCGGTGGAAGAAATGACTGCCAAGGAAGGTTTGTTACTGTGGTGTCAGCGCAAGACAGCACCTTATAAGAACGTTAATGTTCAGAACTTCCATCTCAGTTTCAAGGTTAGATCTCAACGAATTTCAAAATGAGACACATTTAAAAGTCTAGTTTTAATTTCAGGATGGTCTCGCGTTCTGTGCTTTGATCCACCGTCACAGACCTGATCTTATCGACTATTCCAAGCTTTCCAAAGACAATCCTCTTGAAAATCTGAACACGGCATTTGACGTTGCAGAGAAATTCTTGGATATCCCACGAATGTTGGATCCCGATGGTAAGTTACTGTTTGTAAAACTGGACTTTAATAAAAATAGTTCTAAACTTGTATATCTCAAGTTAGGGTGGTTAAATGGAGATAAAAAAACGTTTCGTATACTTTTTATTTAGATTTAATCAACACACCAAAACCAGATGAACGTGCCATCATGACTTATGTGTCGTGTTATTACCACGCTTTCCAAGGAGCTCAGCAGGTTCGAAACTGCTAACAGTTTGTTTGTTTTGGATTGATTAATACTCATTTAAATACTATTCCAATCGAATCGTTTTCATAAAACAAATGAAATAATGAAAGATAAATCACACAAGCAGCTGTGAGATTATTGTTGTTGTTTGAAATTTTATTAACATTTGTGTGCTAAAATGACCATGCATATATAAAACAGTTTTTACATTAACATAAATGCGAGATGTAATATTTTCTCTACATATTGTTATGACAACAGCTTCCGATTACAAGATACCGGCTTAAGTTTCTATGCTTTCTAAAATAGGAAGTGTGGTCGTCAAATAAATGTAACATGTTTTTTTATGACTGATGACTTCATAAAACAATCAGATATAGATTGATTAAGACTGTTCAGTCATTTTTTTTTATTCCATAAAAAGTCCATTTGAAACTGATGTTTGATACTGATATTTGAAGCTTATAATGCAAGAGGTACTTACTGTTGTTGAAAAAAATTAATTTAGGTAGTTATTGTACATATCTATTGCGAATGATTTAACAGTTCTTAGGTATTAGTATTGAATAACTTTATGATGTCTTCGATTTTTATTAATCTCCATTCCTCACACTGATAAGTGTGTTAATTTGACACAATTAGAAGTTTTATGGTTTGAACTGTAACTGAATGTTTACTACTTCAGAATAGATTTAATTTTTCATCATAACATTTTTATAGACGCGGCGAGCTAAAAATCGCCTGTTTTTCCTTGTTCTTTCCTTGTACTAAAAAGGACATCACGTTTCACCGATAAGGCCGATAAATTAAGTAACAAAAATCATTTTATAGTTTTTTTTTGTTTTGGTATTTTGCACCATGGGTTTCGTTTAAGAGATCTGGAAAGCATTATCAGTGGACGCTGTATTGTGCTGCCAAAAATGTCGAGTGCGTCGCGTCTGATTTTTAGTACTCAACGACAGATGACGGGACGCGACGTCCGACGCCGATGTGCTTATGTGCTGGGCCTGAAATAAATAAAAATCAATTGATAAGCACTCTTTGGAAACAAATTCTGATATAGGTTTAAGAAACATCTAATCTAAGCCTGTAACTAATGGTTTTGACATGTTTCATGGTCCCTGGAATTCGGTAAATCTGCAAGGCAAAGCATGAATTCAGGGTTGCTTGCATGCAATATTCCATGTCCAAAAATAACTTCCAATATGAGACTATGCCCTATGGGAGTTATTAAGCATACACTAGCGACATCATGTCCTCCATAGTAGAGTTTAGATTAGTTAGAAAACTTTTGGGAACGGCCATACATTTTCTCCTAACTACAAAACGTCAAACATTTACGTGGCATCGCGGATTGGTGTTAATTTGTCATACCGTTCTTTTATTTTCGAGAATTTATCACCGTGGTCATTCTACCCAACTATGTTGTTCTAAGGTTTGGTAATAAATGGGACGGTTTTGTTGGCTAATCTAGTTGCTTGAAACATTTGTTCTAAAATAATTAAAGCCCGTGGATTTTAATGAATGGTTAGGAACTTTACCGATTCTGAATTCTACTGTTTAATGATTTATCGAAGCTGTTTAAGGATATGTTTCTACCATTACAGCCGATACTGAATGCGATGGAGAAGGAATGCTTATCGTTTATGTGATAGTTTTCCGAGGCTACGGGATGGATTGAACACCTTGTGAGGAGTAAAATTTGTGTGCCGTTTCAGAATGTACATATGGCAGTCATATTTGTTTGAGAACTGATCGAAACAATAATTTTCTTCAATTGAATTGATAAAATCTTTAACGTATGTATGAGCGTGTTCTACATCAAATGGCCAACAACTGTATCCGAGAAAAATGCTTTCGAATGGTTAAGAGAAAGCTAGGTCTTCGGCGTTTCGTTCAAATAATTAAATAAAGAGCCTTCGATTTTGTATATGATCAGTACAAGCTGTACGATAGATAAATATTCATAATGTATCTTCATGTTAATTACTGAGTTTCGCTTTCTCATTGTGTGTGTTTTTGCTTTCGCTAATCATTCCTGTAGATCTGCAGAATACCGCAATGCCAGATGAACGGGCTGTTATGACCTATGTGTCATCATACTATCATTGCTTCAGTGGCGCTCAAAAGGTCGGTTGATTTGTACTAACACTTCGTTAAATGATAAGTAATGAGCGGTTTTTATGCAGAATTAAGTATTTTCAGTTATTTTTTGTATGGAATTTTGTACAAATAATTGAATGTATATTTTATATTTAAAACTCAATTTTCAAACAGGCTGAAACCGCCGCTAATCGCATTTGCAAAGTGCTGAAGGTGAACCAAGAAAATGAAAGGCTCATGGAAGAATACGAACGATTGGCTAGTGATGTATGTATTAAATAGACTATATTTCAGTTATGAATGTAAACACCAGATTGCTCCTATTCTAGCTTCTTGAATGGATTCGCCGCACTATGCCTTGGCTGAATTCCAGGCAATCCGATAGTACTCTTGCGGGGGTGCAGAAAAAATTGGAAGAATATCGAACCTACAGACGCAAGCACAAGCCCCCACGTGTAGAGCAGAAGGCGAAACTTGAAACGAATTTCAACACATTGCAAACCAAGTTGCGTCTCTCAAACCGCCCTGCGTATATGCCAACGGAAGGAAAGATGGTATCAGATATAACTAATGCATGGAAAGGTTTAGAACATGCAGAAAAAGCTTTCGAAGAATGGTTATTGGCCGAAACCATGCGCCTCGAGCGTTTGGAGCATTTGGCTCAAAAGTTCAAGCACAAAGCCGACACACATGAGGATTGGACTAAGGGCAAGGAAGAAATGCTGCAATCTCAAGATTATCGCAACTGCAAACTCAATGAAGTTAAAGCATTGAAGAAGAAGCATGAAGCATTCGAATCCGATTTGGCTGCGCATCAGGATCGTGTGGAACAAATTGCTGCTATTGCTCAAGAACTAAAGTAAAAGTTTTAATATTCTATGTTGTTGTAATAATTAACACTCAAATTCTTTTTTAGTACACTTGAATATCACGATTGTGCATCGGTAAACGCACGCTGCCAGCGTATCTGCGATCAGTGGGATCGTCTTGGAGCGCTTACCCAGCATCGCCGTCAAGGATTAGACGAAGCTGAACGTATTTTGGAGAAGATTGATCTCCTACATTTAGAATTTGCTAAACGTGCAGCACCATTCAACAATTGGTTGGATGGAGCTCGTGAAGATTTGGTTGATATGTTCATTGTGCACACTATGGAAGAAATTCAAGGACTCATTCAAGCCCACGATCAGTTCAAGGCAACTTTGGGTGAAGCTGATAAGGAGTTCAATGTAATTGTTGGACTCGTGCGAGATGCTGAAGCCATTGTTAAGCAGGAACAAGTGCCAGGAGGCCTTGTTAATCCTTATACTACATTGACAGCTGACACCATCAGTAGGAAGTGGTCTGAAGTGCGAGCATTAGTTCCACAGCGCGACCAGACGCTGGCTAACGAATTACGTAAACAGCAAAACAACGAAATGCTGCGTCGTCAATTCGCTGAGAAGGCTAATGCCGTTGGACCATGGATTGAAAGGCAGATGGACGCAGTTACAGCTATTGGCATGGGTATTTCCGGTTCACTAGAAGAGCAGCTTCATCGTCTTAAGGAATACGAACAAGCGGTGTATGCGTATAAACCAAGCATTGAAGAATTGGAGAAAATACATCAAGCCGTGCAAGAGTCGATGATCTTCGAAAATAGGTATACACATTATACAATGGAAACACTGCGCGTTGGCTGGGAGCAACTGCTAACGTCCATCAACAGAAATATCAATGAAGTACTTGCACATTTTTTTTATTATAAAATGGTTTTACTTCACATTTTTGTCTTTTTTTTCTAGGTTGAAAACCAAATTCTTACACGTGATTCTAAGGGAATTACGCAAGAACAGTTGACCGAGTTCAGATCGAGCTTCAATCATTTCGATAAGAACCGTTCTGGTCGCTTGGCGCCTGAAGAATTCAAGTCTTGTTTAGTTTCGCTTGGATATTCTATTGGAAAGGATAAACAAGGAGAAATGGACTTCCAGCGTATACTGGCAGTAGTAGATCCCAACAACTCTGGCTACGTTCAGTTCGATGCCTTCCTTGACTTTATGACAAGAGAAAGCACTGACACTGACACAGCTGAGCAAGTTATCGATTCATTCAGGATTTTGGCTTCCGATAAGGTAAAACACTTACTTATAATAACCTTTAAATTATCAATACTATCATCGTAATCCTTGTTATAGCCATACATTTTGCCGGATGAACTACGCCGCGAACTTCCTCCAGATCAGGCTGAATACTGCATCCAAAGGATGCCACCTTACAAGGGACCAAATGCAGTTCCTGGAGCCCTGGACTACATGTCATTCAGTACCGCATTGTATGGTGAAAGTGATTTGTAATAGCTTTACTTTCATCAGTGGGACTCTAACAATAAAAATGTGTAAGAAAAATCCATCACATGTTACATGCCATATATTGTGTTTCTAAATAGTACGGTACCACTCCAGAGCGTATAAGGAGAGAGCAAATTCATTTTATAACAATGTGAGCCTAAAATCCCCTTTTGATTCAAGAAATTTTATTAATGACATTTTTGTCATGAATAATATTTACAAATTCCCATATATGTGGTTAACAAACAATGCCATAAATTATTGATTGAAAATCAAGAGGGAGGGAGAGAGGACAATGCTACGATACGTGTGAAAACGAATTTCAATTTGGATAATATATTTAAATTTCTAATGAAGTTTTTTTTTTAATTTATTTTTCGATGACATAGTTTTAATCGAATAAGTTTAGAGCGATGTTTAACTGATATCACATATGAGGTCCTTAGAGTTAAAGGGGTACTAAAGGTAATAATGACAAGAATTTTAAACTAATAATGTGATTATTGCCATATCCGCCGGAAAATTGACGCGGGACCGTAAATTAAGTAAGTACCTAAGCAATAATGCAATTCATATCCTAATCGTTTTTTTTTCATTTATATGGGTTTATGAGTTACTTGGCTGACCCGGAAAGGAAAAACAGATCGGGGGACAGAACGGTCTAATGTGCCATGAACACCAATGCGAGAAAAACGCAAAATAAATGTTTTAACAATTTTTTAGCATCCTAATACTCAAAATAAAGTAGATTAATGTGCATATTTAACAATCATTGTAGGTGTAGGACGTAGGCGGTTGAGTTAAATTGCAAATTTAGATAAAGAATTTATGAAAAAAAAAAAATCATTTCAAACTCAGTAGCCACTTTATCAAATATAACGTGAACAAAAGTTGACAAATAGCTCTGAATTTGCCTGGTGTGCTGATACGTCTTCAAATATTGCTGCGATTGCTGACGCCCATAACCATCAAGCCACAAGATCACAACAAGAAGGGATTAGAAAAACTTTCTATAAAAACATTGATGATTCAACACATCATGCACATTAGACAATTTATCAAATATATTGCACATTAGACAAATCTTCTTTAGGGTTGTATGCCTCCACCAATGGATTTTTTTTTAAATGAATGAAGTAGGGCTATTAAATGTATAGAGTATAAGCTATCAAATGGCACAATTTTCTCCATTTTGAAAAAAATGGCATATTAGACCGTTTATCACATATGGGTAACGAGCCTCTATAAACAAAAGAGACGAAATGTCACGATTGGAATTTTCGATTTTCTGTCAGTGTCATTCCAATCGAGCAAAAGACTTGTCAAACTGAAAAATTTGGAATTGCGAAAGCGGTGGTAGCGAAAGTATTATCATTTATATGGGTATACTAGCAGACCCGGTAATTTTCGTCTTACCATGTTTAACTTGGCGTCTCGCTTTCGTGAACATGTCCTAGTTTTTTTTTACATATCCTTCTTTTCCGTTTACTCGAATTGTCACACTTAACTCTATCGGAATCAAACCTCAAAATTTTAACTCAACGGGTCTTTACATAAATTATCAAAACATTACCTTCAATCAATCTTGCATGCATCTTGCAGGAATACTTTTAATTTACTTTTCTTTCATTCGGATGCTTTGAATATTGCCGAATGGTGTCATGTATCAGCTTCCCGTTGAACATTTGAGTTTTTCAGCACTCAACGTGACCATCAAACTTGGCAAGCCTCATGCAGCATGCCTAAAAAATCCACTCTTTGTAACTTGTTCCATAAATAACTTTATGTTGATAATATCTATGTTTCATTTATTGAATACCATTTAGTCGATTTACTCCGCTTTGCTCGAGTTCACATTAAGGTTGAAATCGAAATCAAAAGTTTCTCATTAATTGGAATTTATTGCATATAAAACTTTATGGAAAAAGAATTTTGAATATCGGGACCATTTTAGGAGTATTTGCCAAATATTATACCAAACGCAATACTTTCAGCTCCCGAGTTTCGGATGGTATATTAGAAATAAAATAAAAAAAATAGAGAAGATTTTTTACTAACCATTTTCAATTTTTTTTTGTTCACTATCCTCACCCTTGGAAGCAGTGGTAATCAAATAATATCCATATTTTCATCAAAACCATGTCAAAAAAAAAAGTTCACCGGTTTATTATTTATTTCAGCAAAAAATGCTAATTAAATTCCTTTGAACATTTACCCAATTAATAAAAAAAAAACGATCGGTTTTGAAAGCAGGAAAAAAAATGTTAAGATTTTTTTTCCGAATTACAGCAATTTTATTTGCATTTTTATCCTAATGGACATATCTGCCAATTTATTTAAACCATTGTTTTTTTTTAAAGATTCTAACTGAAGCATTGATTTTTTTCGATTATAATCGTTTTACCATCTTTATGACACTCGCGACTTTATCAACGTTGCAGTTGGCGGATCGTTATTAAAAAACTTATCCGGTACAACTATGTTCGATGTTTACTCTTGGGCTCGAACTCGCGGACATCGGCTCAGGAGAAAACAGACTTGCCAACTGAGCTAGTGAAGCATTGAGGTTTTTAAAAAAATAAATAAATAAAAAAGAGCTAATCTGTTAAGGTTACAATGATTCCATGAGTTCATTCGTTTTTTCTGGAAGTTTTCATGTAAATATACCTCGAAACCTTTAAAAACATATAAAGTGTCTTTCGGCTATCATCGCAGTTCAACTTTCATATTCTTTCAAAAAGAAATATCTTAGTAAAGGTACATTTGTCCCATTTACTGATGCAAGTGAAAACACATAGCTCTTTTTCAGATGCGTCAGTGTGAAGACTTTAAAATGAATTTCATACTTTTTCCTTTTTGTCTTTTTTATCAACTTTCATTAATATATCTGCAGTTTTTCTCCAGAATAAAATAATGCTTGGTACTTCAATTTCACTGAACACTGTTTTACCATAAGACCTTCATTTTCAAAGACATTTAATAACTTTGAATATCCGCTTCAAATTTAACATTCGGCATACCCTTTCTGATCATCTTGGAGAAATAATTCTTAAAAGGTACATGTTTCATGACTTAAAGGTTGCCACTTGTTTCACCGGGTGAAATGACAGGAGTTGATATCATTTTCGACACTTTCAGGTCATAATAAAAATTTGCTTAATGCTTCTGGAATATCAATCACAGAAAAACTTTTCAACAAAAGAGCGGATCTAAAGTCTTTTCTATGTAGCCAAAATATGTTAAACATAAACACACTTTCATGTCAAGTACGTACTTGAATTCTCTGTAAACAAACAGTGAATGATTTTAAAAAAAACTTGAGTTTATTTAGTCAGATTGTTTATTTTGGGCTCAACGATTTATAGATGAAGAAATAATGTATATATTTTTTGTAAATGTTGAACGTTTGCACTTGCTCTAGTGTATCTTTTAACTGAAAATTCTTTCTATTTCATTGATAACTTTCACTTATACTTACAAAAAATCAAAAAGTTCTTTGCATTAGGCCTCAAAATAAACATCAATCCTATATAATCCTTTTTAAAGGCCAGGCTCTTGTTCAGTTCATGTGTATGTTCATCTTCAATGGATTTTGTTGTTGTTCTGTAAATTTAAAGGTTAAGTTAAGCACATTTGTACATGTTCGAAAAATGTTTTTAAGGGTATTGATTTATAAAATTGTATGTAAAACTTCCCACTTTTTTTTTTCAAATGTCCGCAAAGAGTCATACCATAATTTTATATGCATCAGTACCATATTCATATTTTTCAGACAACAATTTCTTCTGAATTTAAAATAGTTTCATTTTTTTTAAATCGTTTAAATGGTATTGATTTGATAGGAAAAATATCAATCTGGGCGTCATTCATTACTATGTGCTGTACAAATGATCTAGAAATCAAGAAGAAATAAAAACACATCTAGGCTTCATATCGCTACCACATGTATTGAAATTATGCTTGTTTAGAAATGCGCGCCCAAATATTTCAACTAATCAGTATGCTATGCAATGGTTACTATCTTCTCTCGACGTTTGCTTGCGACGCCTTGGACGATCATGGAGACGAAAAACAAATCGCCCGGCGCCCGAGGTAAAAAAAAATCTCTAAAAATGGATGTCATGACTTTAATTTCATTCAAAAAACTACAAATTTAATTATTACGGACAATTGATGCGACTTTCTGTTATTTTTATTCGATATAAACCGATTCGCATGCCTACAGAATATTCTAAAAATTATTTCATTTGAATCGTTTGGATCATTTCGGAGGAGTAGTACTACAAACACCGTTACAAGAGAATTTTATATAATAGATTATCTGTAAACAAAGGGTAATCAAAACGCAGTTTTTGAATGCCCTATTTCGATTACAAGCTAGATTCTCGAAGACTAATTTCTTGGTTCTTAATTGGTATGTTATGATTTTTTTAAATGATTAATATGTAGGATATTTTTTTATTTTGAGTTTTCATTGCCAGCATAAGATGTTGCCGGATCAGCGGAGTCGAAAGGGAAAGTTTACCAATGAAAGTTGTGGGTCATGTGAAGTTTGAAGCAAAGCAGTGCTGCGCTCAAATGAAAGCAGGGTTGCTAAATGATTTATTCTTAAAAGGATCAGATTGCGTCTCTTTTGTTTTTATTACAGGCTCTTTACATATGGGCAGTAGAGTTCCGAAGCACCAGTTGGAGGAAGCGTTAAGATAGTGCTCGACTGACTGGGACTATTGGGTCCAATTTGAGCTCCGAGTTAACCCAACCTCCAATTCAGCCGAGCAGTAACAATATGGTATCAAAAGGTATCATATGCTATCGCCTCGAATTTATAGATTTTACCTGAGATTACTGCCGTTCCAAGCAAGATTGTCCCATGTGGAAAAACGTGCAAACAAGAAAAACGCGATTGAAATATCAGCTATATTTCCGCCCTCTATTTTAGTGTTCTTTTCAGGTAATAACATTATATTCAATAGTTTAAACTCATCTTTTTTGATAAAATTTGCATTTTTCTTAGAATTTTCTCTAGTGTGAAACATCTATTTTCTCTACTAGAAACATCAACATAGGTACCTTCCCTTGTAGAAAATTTCGTATAAGTTTAGAACAAAGTATATTTGTTTGTGTTTTTATTCGAAAGTTAACCTAAAAGAGAGTGTTTCCAGCAAATAAGTGAAAATGACCCAAAAGTCACATGGGACAGTCTTGCTTGGAACGGCAGATTAGCTAATAAAAGATATTTTCAAATGTGAAATTTTTAAGGGATTCAGAACAAATGCCAATTCTATAATTTAATAAAAATAGGATACTTTTAAAAAAATAATCTAGTTAGGAAACTAATTCTTAATGCAGCAATTTTAAGAATTTTTCATCGATTATAACAATAATTGTTTTGGGAAAAAAATTATACAATTAGAAATTGTAAAAAATAGCTTGATCAATGTCATTGACTAGTAGAGTGCCCCAAATGACCCGACATTTGAAAAAGTTATGCGCTGCAGGCTTGAATTGATCCTAGGCCTAATACAAGGTCTCATGCCGAATTTGGGCAAGATCGGATCACGGGAAGGGGTCGCTTAACGAGCCTAAAGTTTGTATAGGATTTTGGGACATTTTGTTCGGGAGGGACATTCAGTTTTTCATGAATAACTTTGGTCCCCTTCGGCCGCTTTCTTTTGAAAACGGTTTTTCTTAAAGCCTAAACCACTGATCATACCTAAACTATGACAAATGTTTCATCCGAAGACTGCATTTCGATTCAAGTTAAGACGCAAAGTTATAAGGCATTGACATTTTGACGCAGCATTAACAGTGATAAATATCACCCTGAAAAAAGTTACCCCATTTTTGAAGTTTAATAACTTTTTTATCATAAGTCGAATCGAAATGTAGTCTTCGGATGAAACATTTGTCATAGTTTAGGCTTTCAGAAAAAACCCGTTTTCAAAAGAAATCGGCCGAAGGGAGCAAAGTTATTCATGAAAAACTGGATTTTCATATACACAACGCACCTCCCCCCCTCCCTCCCCCCCCTGCACGAACAAAATGTCACAAAATCCCATACAAACTTTAGGCTCGTTGAGCGACCCTTTCCCGTGATCCAATCTGGCCCAAATTTGGCATGAGATCTTGTACTAGGCCTAGGATCAATTTAAGCCTGCAAGGCATAACATTTCACAAGCATGAAATTAATCATACAAATTTGGGGCAGTCTATTGACTAGTCAACAGAACATAAAATGCACAATACTGCTAATAATGATGCTCTTGTTTTGAAACCTCATCGCTAATTCTGAACATCTTCTCAGGGAAACTATCCTCAATCTGTACGTGTTGGTGGGTTCAAATGAATGTTTTAAAAAGTCCGATGTTATTTTTCGGGACAACCTACTCATTCTTGCTCATCAGAATTACACCTTCTATCTTCTGCTACCTTATTAGAATTTTAAACCTAACCGAACAAGAAACAAATCTACCAAAACAAATTAAAAAAAATTACAATGAGAAAAAATTATTTATGTCAGAAAACACCATTTTCATGAGCCTCTAGTTCTTGTAATAATATTACAAGAACTAGAGGCTCATGAAAATGGTGTTTTCTGACATAAATTATTATGCTTGATGTAGAAATAAACATTCGAAATTCATAAACCGCAAAAGCACACTTACTGGAGCATTGGGGAGACAAATACCATCGCCTTTACATAGCCTAAAGCATGGATCACGCAAAATCTGGACGCATTAAAAAGGTTCTATCTCGGAGCTATGTAAACGAGATAAAAATGTTTTGTAATCAAAAAAATTATTCCGATGTTGTTTTGATGAAATTTCGAACTTTTCGTCGAGAACCACTCATCATAGTTTGGACATCCTATTCACTGACCTCAGTGGCCATTCACTGCCCTCAGCGGCCATTTTGTTCTACAATCTCTTCATCTCTGTTGCATCCCGAGTCATCCTACCATTCTTCTTCATCTTTTGCTTGACAATTGCCCAAAATTTTTCGATAGGGCGGAATTGAGGGCAGTTGGGTGGGTTGATGTCCTTTTCGACAAAATCCTCACGTTGGCCCGATACCACTGTACATACCTCTTAGCTGTAGTGGCAGCTTGCCAAATTTGGCGAAAACTTTACTGGTCCTTTGTGAGATCTAATGTTCGAAAAAAAAACGTTTTTAAGGCACTTCTCTTTGTACATTTCGGAGTCCATGGCCTTGTTATTCACAAAAATCGGGGTTTTTCGTCCGCAGCTGCAAATACCTTGCCAGATCAAACACTTTCTTGCCAACTTATCGGCAAAAACGAATTTGAACTTGGCGGGGACATCACCCCGATCAGTGGCTTTGTAAAACTTTTGGCCAGGAAGCAGCCTAAAATCAGATTTCACGATTTTTGAACCAGACCGCGTCGATTTTTGACGTGGATGTCCATAATTAATTTATGCCTCGCGGCTTCCATTACGGGAACCATTATTGGAACAAAACGAATCGTTATGAAATTTTCAGCACTGATAGAGGAAACATTTCCGAACAAAGTACTGTCAAAACATTCCAGATCCGACAACTAGGAGCGCTATGGTATAATAAACAGTTCGTCCAGATTTAGGATGATCCATTAGGGTGTCTCAAAATTGCACACCTTCTGGGGATCTGGGGGCTCACCCTCCAAATGGTAGAAAAGTATGTGTAGAACAAACTTCTGTATGGGGCGGACTAAAAAAACCATGTTTAGAGATTCCGCAAGCGCGATCTTTGAAAAAAATCCACTTTCAAAGGATTTGATTTTAAATAAATTCTGGGTCCAAAAATTTTCATAATATTTATATATTTTATATTTTTTTAATTTTGTTTGAGTTAAATACTACACGCAAAAAATGATAAATGAACCAAATTTGTATCAAAATGTAAAACAATCAAGCTAATTCCAAGAAAAAAAAATTTTCGGGTCCAAAAATTTTGTATTCAACTGACCAAAATGAGTAGCAAGCGTTAAATATTTTTGATACCAATGCCATCAAAAGATGCGGATTTTTGTGCACTTAAACTTTGCTGACTAAAACATGTTGTTTGTATCATCGTGTGAAGAGCTATTCACGGTATAATCCTCAATAAAAATCACAATTTAGGATATTTTTTATTTAATTTATCAAATTTGTCTTAATAAATACCTATTTTAAAATCAAAATATTTGCAAAAAAAGACTTTGATGGTTTGAGGGAGTCATCAGATGGCCATATGCCAAATTTGAGCGGAATCGGACAACAGGAAGGGGTTGCACTGAATCTCAAGTGTGAAAGGGATTTTGAGACATTGTGTTCTAAAGAAGCATAAAAAACTGATTTTCTTCATACATTTTTTTTCTTTACCAAAAGATTGCATGATGATGTAGATATTATTAAAATTTCAATTAAGACTAACATTTCACCTGTAGACTGCAACTCGATTGGACTTAAAACAAAAAAGCTATGGCAAATGTTGTGTTAAATTTTATCGAATAAAGTTTAATACTCAAAGTCCATTTGAGTTATACTTTGAAGTGTAGCACTCTGTACACTTCAAAGTATAACTCAAATGGCCTTTGAGTATTAAACTTTATTCGATAAAATTTAACACAACATTTGCCAAAAATGCTAAATTTGTGAAATGTAGTCCAGGGGTTCCTGAGATATTATGTGAGGTATAGAATGCCGAATTGCGGTGTTTCTAATCATAGATTTCTTTCCGGTCTTTAATGCGTTAAGATTGCTTGTCAATTCAATTTCTAGAATCCAGTCTCTAAAACCGCATTAGTTGTAAAAACAATTCTTTTAAAAATCACAAATTAAAGGGAGAATTTTAGTTCTTTGTTTTATCCGAAAAACCCAAATTTTATTTTAAAAAAAATCATTTACAGGATTTTTATTATTGAATTTATTCTTTATGAAAAATATTTGCTGTTAAAGAAACATCTTTACCTACAAAATCTGATCAAAATTCTATATTTTTCTAGTGTATTGTTAAACGTTACTAACACAAAATTCGTTATTTTATGTTTCAGAAATCAATAAACAAAATTCAAATTGATAGTTTAATACAGATATTTGAGAAAGGGGAAGTGTTGTGTTAAATTTTGTAGAAAATTTGAGTAGTATTTATTGAGCATAAATACTAGCGGCAAGCGATAAAACGCAATATGTTAATATTGCAGTTTTTTCAAAGCGAAATTTCAAATTAAAATCATTAATTTAGCTCAAGTTTGCATCAAGGAAATTTGACCCGAAAACCTGATGATTTGACTTTTTTTTTGAAAATTTAATCTATTTTCATCAAGGGTTAAAATCTTTGAATTTGCAAAATAGTTTGGAAGATTTTGCTGGTTTGATTTGAGTATAGAATAAGTTAAAGGAAGAAAAGGAAGACTCTTATTTTATGCCCAAATAAACTCAGTTTGATCTGCCAGACTCCTAAACAAATTGAAAGATTTAAACCAGCGAATTTGGCTCACGTTTTTGGTTTAGGATAAGGTTACCATATCCTTCAACACCAAAAAGAGTACGTTGAAATCATATTTCAAAATATTTAGGACAAACGGGAGAAACCATGAAATTTAAATTCAAATAGTGACAATGAATTACTAGTTATGAGACTTACCTGACAATTACGACTTTAAAAAAATACTGTTACAAATTGAAAGTTATACATTTTCTTTCAATTTTTTATTGAAAAGTCAAAGTGTTGTTGGATTATTCGAAGAGATAGAGATAAGAACATCGCAAACATGAAAAAATGTTGCATTTCAAAAAGAGTTCAAATTGCTGTTGTGCTCTTTGCCAACTTTTTGGGCGCTAATTGCACATTCAAAAGCGCTGATACTGCAGTTTATTTCGACGCCTGCTAAAAGCAAAAGCAAAGAATAGTACTGCTGATGAAATAGCGAACTTGTCTTAAGCGAAAAATTTAGATTTTAATCAATTTGTGATGCTTTTCATTTTAATTCGTCGTTTGGAATACTCAACAAAGTAGAGAAAACTGAAGAACCGTACCATGCCATGAATGCATAAAGTGTTGCATTTCTATCGGAATTCTCGTGCATATAGGAACAAAAACTTAAGAACTGGGAAAAATAAGTTCGTTTCTCTAATAAAATGTCTTTAAACGAAAAAAAGAGTACAAGATTTTACAAAAAGAAAAGTACGCTCATTTATCGATCGAAAAAGAGTAGGTACATGTACTCTTAAAAGAGTACGTATGGTAACCCGAGTTTAGGACCAATCTTCTTAAGTAACAATTTAATACGAAAACTGAGTCGGTTCTTCCTATGACCCTGGTAAGGACACTGTCAGGGAAACAGACACACCGCAGCCGATAACCCATTGCAACATAGAGTACGGGATTCTTCATATCTTAATCTTTATTGCGTATAAATTTCCAATTAGAGGGACTTTCTAAATTATAACTATGAATATTTTTTAGGATTGATGAAAACTACCAAAAAATCAAAACAATTTGGAAAATAATGCAACATGAAAACTTCGAAGCATGCTTTCTCAAAGTAGTTTTTATGCATTTATACCCCTGAGGCCTCATTTTAACTAAATCTTTATCAATTGAAAGGGTTCAGCTTTCCATGATCGATTTCACCGTTCATAACCACCATAATTCCGAAATTTGTAACTAAACCATGTTATTTAATTTGGAATACCTTTTTGAAATAACTGGTAAAACCCCTTAAAAATAATTTGAAGAAAAATAAATTGATTTTTCAAATATGTAGTTATTTCGTTTTCTATTATGTCTCTTAACCTTACTAGGATTCGAAAGGAGAGGGGCGGTGTGGCATTTCATACATTTCTCATTATATTATTTAATTCAGAATTATGTAAAAAAGTCAACTTTTTCCTAAAATTCAAAAATTCCTAAATTTCCTAAAAAAAAAATCAAAAATTCAGGAACAACTCTCATGTAGAAAATATAATCCATCTTAGAACTTGTCATAAGTGATCGATTTTGTCTGTTTAGAAAATAAGGCGCTCAAATTGGAATTCAAAAATACATCAAAATTAGAGTATGAAATTTTATTTTATTTTATTTTATTTTAATTTTTTTATTATTTTTTTTTTGTAAAATAAATTTTTTTTATAAAATTAGAAATTATATTTAAAATTAGAAGCTTAAGTGTTAGGGCCAGATTTTTAATTAACAAATTTAAAACGAATCATCTATCAAAGTTGAAACTAAGAAATTTTAAAGAAAATATTTCAAATGAGAATAAAGATTTGAATTCCATCATTTTAATTAGAATAAAATATCAGTTTATGAAATATTTTAGAATCTATTATCATTTTTAAACAAAATTAAAAGTATCGAACTCCTAAAATCAACAAGGTCGTAGTGATTATCAAATTAATATTAGAGAACAATTGAAAAAAGTAAAAATAATAAAAAATTGCTGATCATTTTTCTCTAAACATAAGGGTGAACAGCAGAAAAAGAACTCATACTTGGTAACTAAAGTTCATTAAATATTAAATTAGAATATAGTGAAATTTTGTAGCATTTGAATTATTCCGAAATACTTTCTAAATATTAAGCACGCGATAAATTCACGCATGGGGTTTCGAATAATAGATCTATAGGATAGGTACCTGTAGATATATTAAAGTCAGAGGTTAAAAACCTGTTGAACAATTCGGGCCAATTGTAATTTAAATTTTTTTTGGCCGGTTTCATTCAAAGTATCGCTTATTTATAATTTGCATAGCTTTATGGATAGTTATGGCAAAGAGTTAATATTAACGTTAATAACAAACTTTTGGATGAAAAATCGTAAGATAAATGATAAAACGAATTCATATAGGCACCTACCTCTTATTTATATTAAATCTTTGAAGAGAAAATAAACACCTTTTTAACAGTGCAGGCTGACATTACCATACGCAATTGATTAGGTACAGCACTAAATCTGAGAAAGTTTTCATAGTCTTTTTTTTAATAAAACCTCTATTTTTAATTGATTGGAACTTTTTTGTGAACATTCGTTCTTCCAGACAGAGACATCATTTGCTTCGTCTTTAAATCTAACACCATTTTTTAAGATCATTTTTAAGAAAAGTTCGTTATTATTTCAACTGGTGATACTATTCTTCACCACTCTCACTCCACGATGATTTTTTTTTTCATTGAATTGTTCAACAAGGTTTCACTTAAAATGCATAATTTGCACAGATATAAGCAAATATCGCCTAAGTTACCGTTTTCTCTTAAGTCTACCGTTTTACATATTTCATGAATTATTTGAATTGTTTATTGTTAAAAAAATGTCTCAAAAGTTATCAAGGGATCAAATTTAGATCCTTATGATAACTTAATTATAGGTATAATAAATTGTAATGTACATAAATCTACAAGGTTCTTAAAAACGTAGTAGGTAGTTTTAATTTGTTTTTTTTTCAGTCTTTGATCTACATTCAAATAACGGTGTTTTTTGAAAACGGTGGGGTATTTCAAAAACCACCGTTGTTTGATCCAAGGTGTGTATATACTCAGGAGGTGTTACCGAATATCGAATTCCAGATTCAGCCATTTTAGCTATGTAGGCTATGCAACTATGCGGAACTCATGAAGTTTGTTTACCAACAATCCACCGAAAAGCTGAGCAAAAAATAAACAAACTCATTGAGAGCCCCGCTCACTACTCGCCTACTTACTGTGAAAGTCGGAGAACCTAGTGTATCAAAAGACCTTGGTTTGATCTACATCCAAGACCAAAAAAGCCAAATTAAAATGACTATAAAGAGCGCGAGTTCTATATGTGTTGCGAGAGGGGTTACAGGATGAATCATCCAACCGGATGAAAATCCCCGAAAAAAAAATTTTTTTGTGAGCCTACTTGGTTGAATAGTTCTACTGAATCAAAGGAATCGCAGCAAATGCATTCCCACTATTTAAGTGCTAACAGAACTTTCATTTTTTGCTAAATTTGATAAAAAAAAAATTAGGATAGAAAATTTGGTAAGATTTATTGATCGCATTTATCTTTCCTTGAAGCAAAAAAAAAAATATCTAGAGTTTTTTTTGATTAGGTCGTATAAACCAATATAAACAAAATTGAGTTATTTGCTGCAAACCATTCATAAACATGTATTAAATCTTTGGTAAAAAATTGGTTTCAATTTATCATTAAATAACTTTTACACAATGATTTGAAATTAGGACGCATGATGACTTTCTTATTTTCGAGTGCAATTTGGTTTTTACGACTTTTTGCACTGCACTGGATTAGCGTGCAAAACAAAGGTCGCAAAAAACAGTTCGGCCTGTTGGTTCTTGCGACATAATGCATTTTCATCAGAAAATGCTTCGGTGAGTGTAAAAAGTTAAAAATTTTCAATGAAATTAGTTACCAATGGTGAATCTAGGTATTTTAGGAGAATGATGGTTCCATTTTTATGCTGGGTAAGTTGAATGAACGACAGTTTCATCGCTAAACAAATTTTAACTAGATATTTTGTTATCGCAGCGGCAACAGCTTTGGAAAAGTTTTCGTTATAGAACGGTTAGATTAATAGTAACAAGCAATATACATCCGGATGGAAACCTGATGGACAGTTCCTTGCAGTACCGATATTAGGATGCTGCAGCGATGGAGAAAAGATTGCTTCGCTGGAAGCGGTAAAGATTTGGACAAGGCCCGCTCTATATATACAATTGTTGTGCAATTCAAATGAAAATTTTGTAGAGCGCATATCACCTGCAGGGATCCGGACAACACCCCAAGGATTCAAACGTAAGTCCTCTTTCTATTATGTTATTTTTTGGGGTGCTAGGATAATTTGCACATATGAAGATTCCTCCCAAATCACTTGCCAATAATGAAGCAACTTTCTAGAAAGTAGTATTATGTTAGAACTTAAGTAATTGGAGCTAGTGAGCAGGAATAGGCGAAGTTTAAGATAAAACAAATCAAATTTTAAGATAAATTTTATCTTCTTGCAAAACGACGTTTACGCCAAACACGTCATGCAAAAGGTTGTAAGTGCATTATTATACGAACAACTAAATTAAAACATTAGTTGAATACACTAGTATATTTCGCATCAACTTTTTAATTTCATACACAATTTTCAGACAATTCTGAGTCATATTTTAAATATTAGGATTAAAATTGTGGTGTAAAACTTTAGCAGCTGTTTTCTCGAAACGCCTCAGGTGGTTCATACGACCTAATCAAAACAAACTCTAGATATGATTTCACCACTGGACTTTTAAATCCATGTGATCATCTGCAGTCTTCTGTATTTTATATTACTTTCCCGGCCCGACATGGATTTTGCATTGTAAAGTGGTTGTTCAAAATAAGGAACAATACTAATACCACTGATAAGCTGATATAATTCCCCCAGCGTAGGAGAAAAATTTTCATCGCCCAGAGCTCCTGGCGCCAACTAGCTCATCATTCCCTAAGCTTCGTTTCCCGATCATGTCATGATACCAATAGCTAAATTTCGATTTTTTCGTAAATCATTAAATTTTCATTCGACAATTCGAAAATATTTTTTATGAAGAGTTATGTAACTCTGTTAGTTAAAATTTTGTTTCAATGTATCGGATCAACTCCATTCTCATTGAAGAAGAGTGTATGATCTTTTGAAAATTTTATCCAAAGGGGAAATTAGATGAAATTTCATATGATCTAAAAAGTATTTTCTCTAATAAAATGCCAAGACTAAATCGTTTACCAGAAGATCCTTTTCTAAAGAACTGCGACTTTTTTCCTCAATAAGATAAAGAACATTTTCGCATTGAAAGTCTTTAAATCTATAACTTTTATTCATTTGCTTAAATTAATTCTTAAAAACTGTTAAACTTTAATCTAATTATAATGTGAAATAATTTTTTATATTTTAATATCTTATTAATTGGAATAGTTTTTTTTTAATATGAAGAATTGCATTTTATATGCAGGCACGTTTCAAATTTTGTACCTCAAATTCAAAGCTCAATGAATCTAGTACTTTTCAACCATCGGGACTTTTTTCACTGGGAGGAAAACATAACAAAAATTGAACACCATAGCAACTTATACTTTTGCACGCAGAAAAATAGAAGCAGGCCAAAAAGGCTTGGTAGATAATAAAATTTCTATATATTTTTCTACGAGTCATTAGAACACGTGGAGTAATTTTTGAATGCTAGCGCCCCATCACAACCAGTGTATTAATCACTTACTAAGCAGTAAAGACACGAACCTTTGGTTGATGGGAATGTGGTTGAGAGTTATATCAGTTTATCAGTGCTAATACCATCTGAATAAAAAACGGTTAATATTACATTCTTGACAATAATTTTGTGCTTTTGTCTTTGAGGTTTTGTGTTAAAATGTCCATGCTTTTCCACGTGTTGGCGAATGGTCACAAGTATCTTTATGTACGACTTGGATTAATAATCCAATAAGACACATTCCACCGTGACGTGAAATCGCTTTTCCGGACTTTTCTGCACTGTTATCATTCTAGAAGTCAACCAATTTACTTGAAAATGAAAAAAATTGTAGCAAACGGTCGCAAATTGAATTTCCTTTAAAATGAATATAATTTAGTCATTTTAAAATTTAAGTTGTTTTTTGATGTGATTAATTACTTTTGTGACGTGAATTCACGCTAGAATTAACCATTTCGGACTTTATTACATACATCATTGATTTCCTGTTCTCTCTGTGGAAATAGAATATCGGTGTCTTTGAATGAGTTGTAAAGAAAACAATTACCCACAATTTGATGTACGGAACTTCTCGATTGAACTACATCGAACGAAGTTATGCTCATTTGAAGTTGTGACGTGAATTCACTCAGTTCAAACAGAACAGGATAGTTGACTGAATTCACGTTACGAAATATAAAGTTATACTGTGGTTATACTGAACCATTCTTTGGAGTCTTCAAATTTTATGTACACTTTCAAAAACGATATTTTGTTGTTCCGAATTTTACAATCATAAATTTTCAGTATCTGCACTTAACTTTTTCCTTATTTTGATTGGCACTTGAATAGCAACATATCGAGGGATCATGGGTTAAAATTACTACTGTCTTTATTTAAAAATTCACCAAAAAAAATTTTTATTTTTATTTTTTCAATCATTTTGTATTTTTATTGAAAATAATGAATTTTTTTTTTAAATCAACTAAATTATGCTCGATTTGTAAAAATCCGACCATCTGGAGGGTCAAAACAGCTCTCAGAGCACATTTTTCATATAAAATTTAACAAGAAATCAAATTTTGTGACGTGAATTCACTCATTCGCGCTGTTGTAACTCAGCTAGATTCCAACCGATTTCTTTAAATTTTAGAGTTTTAGAATCGTCTTATCATTTTCAAAGAAAATCTCATTTTTTTTATTTAAAAAAGTCAGAGTTTTCTCGTAAAATTAAAAACTTCCCTTTTTTTGTGACGTGAATTCACTCATTTGCGTCTGTTTTTTTTTTCGCTTTTCAAACCAACTACATTGGATATAAAAAAAATCTTTTTTCTACAAAATGAAGCCGTGTTTTTTGGCTTCTGAACATACTAAAAATATTTCCAAAAAAAAATCCTCAATATATAAAAATTAATGATTTTGTAAAAGTTGTCAAAAACACCACTTCTTTCAACAAAAAAACTGATTTTCAAAATCATCTAAAACATGTGAAAAAAAAACTTTTTTCTCTTTTTTCCGTTGGTTTTGTGTGATTTGAATTATCAAAATTTTGGACAATTTTGAGATTTTTTGATACGCGAACGGATAAAAATCACTTTTGAGCAGTACAAGCGCGTGGAATGTCAAATGTGTCATAAGGAACTCGAGATTTTGCCTGGGTTCATTCACATTATTTTCTAAAACTCATAAAAACTCAAAATCCTTTTTAAAAGTTTTAATCTTTGCGTCCAAAGGCGGTTTTTAAGAGTTAGTTTGAAAAAGAATATATTTTTTTCGAACCCATAGAAAAAATTAAAATGCTTCTGATGAACAATTTTATTCTCGTGTAATTTTCTTTCACTTCTTTCTGTATGTTTTGGATACCTAGATTTGGTTCGAATTCGCCTGGTTTTATCAGGTTATTCAAAAATTGCTCAGAACTACCTCGCCGGACGGCTTTAATTGTACAGTTGTGTAATGCA
Organism: Uranotaenia lowii; assembly: GCF_029784155.1. Classification (NCBI taxonomy): domain Eukaryota; kingdom Metazoa; phylum Arthropoda; class Insecta; order Diptera; family Culicidae; genus Uranotaenia; species Uranotaenia lowii. The sequence continues at coordinate 183,816,068 of NC_073693.1, read as the reverse complement.
AAATGATCATATTCAAGCATGTAGAAACGAAAGCAAAAGGAATTTTCAAGGCGTCACTTTGCTATGGCATAGAGTAAGGATACCATACGTACCGTGTTTTTGTTTGTTGAAAGAGATTTGATCAGAAAAACCGACGTGTTTCTTCCATTTTATGAAGTTGTTTCACATCTTATGCAAAAACTACGAAAGGAGTAAAGTAACAAATAACATTAACATTTTTTTTTCTCAGTAACCTGCATTTATGTAAGTCGTAATAGAGTGAGTGCGATAAGCGCCTTTGAGTATGCAAACAGTAATCAAAATGTACACAATTTAAGTAATACGCTTAACTTTCCTTTGCGGTTATGGTCTATATGACCCAAACTGTACTTTCGCGAAGCGATATCTCAGGAACGGTTAAAGCTAGATACATGAAATTTTCTGACTTTTCCCAAAATAAGGACAATTTCTCATTTTTAGATTTTTGAATGGGTTTACCAGATTGATTATGATTAATGATCCCGCGCCGATCCTCCGGTGCATAGGGTTGTGGTAAAAGACCTCCACTGTTGACGATCCGGAGCCAGCGTCTTCACCTGGTCCCAGTCAAGATTCTCGTCGACAGTTCGACAGTTTCAGCGGCTAGGCTTCGCCGCCACGAGTTTCTGGGCCTGCCTCTTCTTCGATGGCCTTCTGGATTCCAATCTAGCGCCTATCTGCAAATCTCGTTTTCATCTTTTCGCAGCGTGTGCCCAATCCATCTCCACTTACGTTCCCGAATCTCGATTTCTAGCGCCCTTTGATGACACCGACGATGTAGTTCCTCATTCGAGATCCAGTTGCCAGGCCACCAAGCGCGGATGATATTCCGCAGGCAGCGGTTTACAAATACTTGCAGTTTTCGCGTCGTCACCGCATATGTGCACCAAGTTTCGCACCCGTACAGCAATACGGATTTGACGTTTGAGTTGAAGATTCGGATTTTTGTTCGTAGAGAGATCTGGCGTGACCGCCAGATGTTTCGGAGACTCGCAAACGCAAATCGGGCCTTTCTGATCCGGGTTTCGATATCTTTTCTGGTACCACCATCAGGCGTTATCTGGCTACCAAGATACTGGAAGCACTCCACTTTCTCAACTTGTTGCCCAGCTACCATGAAACTGGAGGGATTTCCTGTGTTGATCTCCATCGACTTGGTCTTTCCGACATTGACTTTGAGACCTGCTGCCTTGGAACTTTCGGTGAGGTCGTCGAGTTTGCTCTGCATATACGGTTGCGTTTGGGCGAGCAAAACAATATCGTCAGCCAGGTCAAGGTCGTTCAGATGCTCCATTGTTGAATGATTCCACGGCAATCCTCGGTTCGGTGCACAGTCGATCGATCCAGTCAGAATCTCATCCATTACGATTAGAAAAAGTAGCGGTGATAAAATACATCCTTGTCTCACTCCAGCAGTTACCGGGATTGGTTCGGACAAGACACCCTCGTGCTTCGATGAGATGGACTAGTTTCTCTGGGACCCCTCGTCGCCTTAGAGCCGCCCAAATGTTTTCATGGTTAAGTCGGTCGAATGCTTTTTCGAAATCAACGAACACCAGCAGAAGAGAGTCCTGGAATTCGTTGATTTGTTCCAGTATGATTCGTAGCGTTGTGATGTGGTCCACACATGATCGTCCGGATCGGAATCCAGCTTGTTGCCGTCGGAGTGTAGCGTCGATTTTCTCCTGGATCCTGTTCAGGATCACTTTGCAGAGTACTTTGAGGGTTGTACAGATCAACGTTATGCCTCACCAGTTACCGCACTTTGTCAGGTCTTCTTTCTTCGGGACCTTTACGAGGATACCATGCATCCAGTCGGCCGGGAATGCTGCAGTATCCCAAATGTCAGCGAAAAGACGGTGCAACATTTGTGCTGACAGGGCAGGGTCGGCTTTCAGCATTTCAGCAGGGATGCAATCGATCCCAGGTGCTTTGTTGGATTTCATGTTTATGATTGCCGCTTCTATTTCAGCCAGCGAGGGCGCTCCCGAGTTGACGCCATTTATGCGACTTACTGTTGGCGCTTCAAGCTGAGGGTTCTTTTGGCCATCGCTATTCGTGACTCGGAAGAGTTGTTCGAAGTGCTCAGTCCATCGTTTGAGCTGATCTGTTCGATCGGTCAATAACTGACCTGCTCGGTCTTTCAGCGGCATTCTTGCATTAGTCCTTGCACCACTGAGGCGGCGAGAAATGTCATAAAGTAATCGGATATCTCCATTGGCGGCGGCTCTTTCCCCCTCTTCGGCTAGGGAGTTTGTCCAGGCTCTCTTGTCTCGTCTACAAGCTCGTTTAACTGCCTTTTCCAGCTCCGCATATCGTAAGCGGGCGGCTGCTCTGGCTGACCCGGTACATGCCTGCTCAATTCCGACTTTCGCCTTTCTCCGATCATCGACCATCCTCCAAGTTTCATCCGACATCCATTCACTTCTTCTTCCACAAACTTTACCGAGAGTACCATGGCTCGTCGTGATAAAGGCATTCTTGATTCCACACCACTGTTCTTCGACTGTTCCGTCTGTCGGCAGCACCGAGGCTCGGGATTCTAGCTGTTCAACGTATGCCCTTTTCACCTCTGGATTCTCCAACCGGCGGACGTCGTATCGACACCCGACTTTCTCCTCGCGCCGTTGGACACGCGCAACTCTCAGTCGTATCTCGCCAAGGACGAGGTGATGGTCAGATGCAATGTCTGCGCTTCGTTTGTTGCGGACATCAAGAAGGCTCCTTCTCCATTTTCGGCTGATGCAGATGTGGTCAATTTGATTTTCTGCTCGGCCATCTCGGGATACCCAAGTGACCTTATGTGCTGGTCGATGGGGGAAGAGCGATCCACCGACCACCATGTTGTTGTTGCCACAAAATTCTACAAACAGCTCTCCGTTTTCGCTCATCTGTCCTAGGCCATGGCGCCCCATGATGCGCTCAAGGTCTTGATTGTCGGAGCCAATCTTTGCGTTGAAGTCGTCAAATAGATTTGAATGTCACCCTTCGGAATTCTCTCTACCACGCTGTTCAGTTGACTGTAAAACTGCTCTTTCTCCTGCAAATCGGCAACGTCAGTTGGTGCATAACACTGGACTATTGTAAGGTTTCTAACCCGTGTTCTGAATCTGGCTACGATTATTCTTTCGTTTATCGGTTCCCATCTAATGAGGGCCGCGTAGGCCTGCGGGCTTAACAGGAAACCAACTCCTCGTTCCCGAGTAGCATGTAAAGCAGGACTTGCCCGGACTGTGTCTTGTGTTCTCCAGTGTTAGGCCAACGGACTTCGCTCAGTCCCAGAATTTCAACCTTGAGGCGGCTAGCTTCTCTAGCAAGTTGAGCCAGCTTGCCTTGTTGAGCAAGGGTTAAAACATTCCAAGTTCCAATTCGTGTCCGTGTTTTCATGCTAAAAGTCGTCGCCAAAGTTCCAGATCGGTCATTTTACCAGAACAGCCTAAATAAAAGGTCATTAAACCGGTTAGGGGGGTTTTCTTTTACCCTCCTTAGAAAATAAGGTAACTTTCAACAAGCTTTATTTTTAATGAAATATCTTATAAAAAGTATGGAAATTTAGAGTATTTGATAAATTTGCTTGAAGACCATTACCATGAAAACACTGCAGTAATTTTTTGTTCTATTGAAACTAATTTCTTTATTTTTTCTGAAAATTAGGATGCTGCATACATTTAGGGGTAAAACAATGCTACAAAAAAATCTACAAGCTGAAATTATAAAAATAAATGTTTGGATGGAAGAAATTTCAATGTTGACAAACGCATGATGCAAAACGATCCTATTCAAGCATATGGAAACAAGATTTACAAGGTGTTTCATTGATTTGCATTTTGTTGCATTTTACCCCAGACAGATAACTGAATAATAAAAATATTTATTTAAAAAAATTAGTGATTGTTTGAAAAATGTTTTTACACCAGCAGTGTTGGTGTAGGATGAGGAAACTAGTGAAAAGTTTGTAGGTGGTATTATTAAGCCAGTCCGTCATACTTGGTAAAGTTTTTTACGGCATCGAAAAATGTTAAAAATTGTACCTACATGTATTGCTCGATTTGTCAAATTTTATATGAATATCTAAAACTTTAAAAAACTTTCTTAGGATGCGAGAAATTATGTCAACATCATTTTGTTATCATTGAAAGACCATTAAGAGCTCATATTGAAATAATAAAAGTGCTTGGTTTTCCAGGCCACAGCTGGTCATTTGAAAAATTTATAAAATATTTTTTTCAACGATTTTATAACTATATTTTCATGAGGATCAAGGAATTTTGGTGAAAAAAAACTGCCGTTCTATTCAATTACATTCAATTCCAACCGATAGCGATGAATTAACAATGAAAAGACTGATAGATGACGAATTCTAGTCTTAAAATAATAGAATTTCATCATATTGAGGACCAAATCTGAGGTATATCGACTTTTACTTTACGCTTTTTGTTACCCTGAGCAGAACTACTCTGAAATGTCAAATTTAATTTTTAAATAGTATTATGAGAAATCGAAAACGACACTTCAATCAATTCAAGAATATGTAATCTGCACATTAAATGCAATATAGGTTGTTGACAAAATTTAAAAAAAAAATCGTGAATTTCATCGACTGACCCAAATTTTTAATATGAAATCGGGCGCTAAATAAATCCGAAAATGAGATTCTAAAAAATTCAGTAGAACAATTTTTAAGTTATGCACCAAATATGGAATTTCAGAAAAATAAAATAAACACTTGTACTTATATTCAAATATGTCAGGCTACATAACATTAATTTGAAATCTATTCTTGCTCAGTGAAGATGAAAATAATGCTATCGATCATCTGAACTTCATTTTTGCGTATGATCAACAGTATTGTTGATATTAGTGAAATTGTGTTAGAAAAAACAATATAAATGCATTTTTTAGAGAAAATTTGGTTTTATCGACAGTTTTAGACTCCATGTTAACATCATAAAATTGTGATTTTCTATGGACCGTAAATGTCAATATAAAACAAAGATTTCAGGTGGTTATTTATCAAAATCGGTTGAAAATTAAAGAAGTTATGGTTATTTTACTAAAACAGTAATATTTGCATTTTTGAATAATTTAACGAACCGCATAGTACTAATCTTAATATAAGAAGAATTGAACATGATAAATCTTATTTGCTCTAAGCTAAAATTAATCATTTACTCCAGAAGAAATGTACTCATTACGAGTTGAACGACAATTTGCGGCCAAAATACAATCGCAATAACTTTTAAGTTCAATCGTATTGCAGTCTTCGAGTGAAATATTTGTCTCAATAAAAAAAAAATATTCATAAAAAGCTTGTGAAAATAATTTTTAATATTAAACTATTGAAAATATCACACTTTCAACGATTGAAGAACTCATTTTTATTTGAAATCTAGAATGAGAAATAGGAAACAAAAATCAGACAAAGCTAACAAAAATTTAAAAAGTAATTCTTTTGCAGATTTGGGCACTAATTTTTTTTATTCTGTTTTCAAAAATTAATGTTTGATAAATAATTTTTAATTCTGACTACATTTACGGGCACAAATTACAAATACTCTACCATTCTCTGTAAGATATCGTACAGTTTATTGAAAAGCATCAGTACCGTAAAACGGGGTAACTTTGATCAACATAAAATTTTTCCACATAATCTCCCATAACTAAGTCTAAAGTTAAAATATCTCAAAACTTTTTTCTCGTTTAAAAACCTATAAATCGAGTTTCAAATTGGAAAAAAAGTAAATGTAATGTAAACCTGATGAAATCAAAGCGTTTAGAAGCAAACAGTTTGATTTGTGTGAAAAAAATGGTAAACTGTGAAGAAAAATATAAAAATGGAATAGTGCGAGGGCCTAGGGAGTTGAAGGAAGGAAATTTTCAATTGTTTTTTGTAGTTAAAATTTTATTAGTAATCTTAGATAATTTAGCCCCTTAATTTATGCAGCATCATTTTCCATCCTTCGATTTTAATTGTTGTTCGGCCTAGACGCATTATGGACCGCGATGTTTTTTTTGGACCAAGAAACACCGAAATTCAGCATTCTATACCTCAGAATTCACAGGATCAAAAATTACAATTTTAGTATCTTTGAGGCACCGAAAGCGTTGTGTTCAATTTTGTTGAGTTTCATGATTAATTTTATTACATTTTAGATACGAGAATCCTTATACTTGGTCCGCAATTTGTTAACAAATAGCGTTTTCGGTTACACTGGATTCTTTTCTTAAACGATCTTATTTTACACGGTAATATTTTGAACGATTTTTTAAAAGCATTTTATCGAAATAAGACGATTTTCGAACATGTCAAAAACTTCCCGCTTTTTTCCAAACCACTCAGTGGTAAATTGATTCAAACGTTGCTTCCCTACAGAAACATGGACGGGAATGGCCACTTAGAGACTCTGCGAAAGTTCCGTAACAACCGTGGCTTAAAACCCAAAACAAATCAATTAAAAACAAATCTTTGAGCTTCACTTAAATCACCTCAGAATGGTCTACTTGATTGAAAATGATCGATTTACAGTTCAAGTTGGCCACTTTACTTGAAATGAACGATGAATTTTGCCCGGTTGTTTCGAACTTTTTTTAAACGATTTATTCTTTTTTTGCACGTATTTGTAAATATTATAAAGGTCTTAACTCTTGATCCTTTATGATCAAGAAGACTCGTTAAAACCGTCAAAATAGAGACTGATCAATGTTACCCAAAGCATCAAACTCTAAACAGAGATGAAATCGATTTTTAAATCAAATTGAAAGTAATCTGCAACTATGTTTTACGTTCAAAGGAGACCAGTACTGGTTTTAAAAATATTAAACATGTCACATTCCCCTTAACAGAAAAAATAATCGAAAAATATTGAAAAAAGTGATTAATCTTCCCCCGGATTACAGTATCTCATAATTATGAATCAGACCTTTTTCAAAAAAAAATATCCAGGTATAAAGAGTACATAATTAATTTTAATAGGTCATGATTAAGATTATGGATTGGATTGGATTGGATTTTGTTTATTTATAGAGGATTTTAACCATCTTGGTCATTCTTCCTCTTGGAAAAAGAAGGTTACATAGTTATTTTTAAATTAAGATTATGTTTATTCGTTTTATGTATTTTTTAGCTATGCTTTAAATTGATATGAATTATTTCCCATCCTCGTATACTTTAAACATTCAGATATTCAATAATTCTAATTTTTTATACGAAATCATCTAGTTTTTTCATGTTTCGAAAGAATGATTAATAACCATGGATGCGATTTTTGTAAGGTTTCCAAAACGGAAATGAGAAATTTCAATTTGAAAAAACCGTCATGACTAAATCAATGTAGTAACAATCTTAAAATCAATAAGATTCTTTTCAAGTGTTCAAATTAATGGCAATATTTAATTAATATAATGGCGTAAAGCTGTCAATTTAAACGTTCTATGTAAATTCACGAAGGATGTTCTTATGTGTGTATGGAGAGGAAGAATCGTCTTTCAGCAGCCATGTGATCTGCAGAACTGTTTCCGTAGTGCCAGCAAAATATCTTATGGTAATCAATGCACTTTGGAAGCTTAGAGTAGTGTAAGTGTAAGCACAGCGTACTTGGATACATAAATGATTTCATCCCATCGATCATAATTCCAGAAGCTTTCGTATTCGTGTGCATCGACGCACAAAAAAAAGTGTAGTGGTATGCGTGACATCGACGCATCGAAGAAGGCGTGGCTTGATAGTCGGCCATGGACGAATATACTCGTGTCTTCGGCTTCTGGCGCTTGGCTCCGCCCCAAAACGTACAAGTTCCCTGCCAGTTGTTTTTATTCTTTTTTATTCCAGTTTCATAACTCGAGTGAATTGAATTTTCTGTTCGTGAATCAGTTTTCCACCACACAGCGGAGGGTGTTGAATGAAAAGGAATTATTGCCATTAAGCGTATTTTGAATCTTTCGTTTGTTTTGTAAACAAAGTCGTATGTCGCCACTAGAGTGTTATAATGGTGTTGATCAGGCGCGGGGAAGTGTGAGCAGTACTTTCTACTCTCTTTGATTTTGTGTAGTTTCCCAGAAGTTGGATACACACTTGAGATTTTGCGCTGACCATATTTTATATGCCAAACATTAGCAATTCATCGACGAGCGGCGTATTTTCATTGTTTTATAAGAGTTGTTCTGAAAATGTGAGAACGAGTTTGCGGAAGTGCATAATTGAAAACATTTATTGAAATGTTTAATGCTAATTGTTTCAATATCGCAGAAGAAATGCTTGATTAAATTAGCATACAGAGTTAAAGGATGTGTAACCAAGATCAACGAAACATGTGAAATTAAGTGTAGAAAAAAGTTACCTGAAGATTTCAAAAATAGAGTTAAATAAATGTGAAGTTGCAAACCAAGATGAAATCCTATCTGCTACGAAAACTACATCCCTATGGATGCTTGTAAAAATAGCAAACATCAACTGAGTTGTGTGAAACGGTGAATTTGTGAGGTTGGGGTTGCACTGTTAATAGTGACAATAGTTGACCGTGCTGCAGTATTATGGTTCTAGAACACCAAGGAATGTTGCAGAATCTACAGACGCTCGGTTCACAGCCGGCGTTACAACTGTACGCGGCAGCAGCGGCGGCACATTTAACGCCGCGAAACCGGGTACCGCAATGGGCACCATTTTTACAGTTTGGGGTTCCTGGCGTTTTCGGCGGACCGTTTCTGTCAAGGCCTCGTTTCGGTCCGCCGGGTGCCCCGCAAAGCCTTGCAGCCTTAAGTGGATTAAACAATATCAACAGTAACACACATCAAAGCATATCACCACAACGAGCAATACAGGGTCCTCCAAGTGAAGATTCCAATGACGATCGAGGTAAGAAATTAGAATTTTTTTTTCATTTGACCAACAAATTTGGTATTGTTTGTAACCAAACTCGTAAACAACAAAAAAATTTTAAACTGTGGAAATACTTCACAGAATTTTTTTTTGTGAGGATTTTAAACCAAATGGTTTATTCATCCCCAGATTCACAGCATTTTAATTACAGATGTTTCGTCTTTAATATTCTTGAAAAGTGTAGAACAATTTTGGAATTTTTGTATCGGCTTCATAGATGAGAAGTATTCAAAAAGGAAAAAACGAAAAATAGAAGATTACAGACGGATGCGTCGTCTGGATGTATCCGTAATTTTTCAACCAATTTTCAAAATAAACAAGATTCTTACAGGATACACTAAGGTCTTCTTTACACGGGTGGGTTTTGCTCCATATTCCAAACACGGCTTCATTCCATATGTTTTTTTTTTCTTTAAAATGATTCTTTTACAACGGTTCTCACGAATCAATACGGTTTCTGAGAAAACAATTTGAAGTCCCATGTATGACAGGCGGATTTCATATCGTATGAAAAAAACTATGTTTATTTTATACCATTTACTTCTAACCAGATTTAGAATACAACACGGATTAAATGACCACCCTTATTTGATAGGCAAAAAGCAGCTTTTTTGTGGGCATTCTATGTAGCATTGGCCAGTATTTCGGGTTTGATAGCGGCTATTTAGCTCGTATTTTAGTTTAAAGTTTGTCAATGTTCTTCGGTTTGCTGACGTAAATTACAATTTTCAAAAATTTCCAAGGGAAAAAGTAAATCCGAAGAACGAGGAGGTCAGTTCAAATCACTATTTTTTGAGACAACGATTTTTACGATAAGCACTCAAAGTGTTCACACTTGAACGATCGTTTTCGATTTAAAGCATGGGTGGCCAAACCATGGCCCACGGGCCACATGCTTTTGTGGCCCGCGAAGTCTTTTTTTGGAAATACCATTTTTATAAATTTAACGGTTTTTTTTTGGTCTGCATAGATATAACATTTGGATAAATATATCTGAATCTACACTGACTAAATTCAAGACAAAGATATAAAAATCTCATGAATTGATAGAAGTCAAAGGGGTAAAAGTGTATAAAAACTAATTTCAAGAAAGCACGCTTTTTAATTGTTTTCCATCTTCGAAAAATACATTTGCAATTTTCTTTCGAACGTAGAAATATGCGAACATAATTTTAAAAATCTGAAAAATCACCAAATATAATTTGAAACATGACATCGTTTGGCATTGCATATTCACTCAAAATCGAACATTTTTTGCACTTATATCCCTTTAGTTCTGTTCTGAGGGCCTCATATAACTTTACAAAAAAGGTTACCGACACTGAATAAAAAATTACAATAACAATAACATTTTTTAATTATCAAAATTGTACGGTATTGGTCACATTGTCTGTAAATTCCATCAAATATTTTTCAATGATTTTCGATTGGGTTTTGGATCTGCTGGACGAAAGATTCATTGATTGATGTAAGATGATATAAACGGATTTAATTTGAAGCTGATAATCATCATACATCGGAGCTTTTTTTTTGATAAATCTTGGTTTTCATAAATTTTGTTGCATAAAACATAAATTAGGGTTGTTTTTCTTTTTTTTTTTAATTTATTCCGCATATGAAAATAATAAAAAAAAACATCTGTATTGAATTTTTTTTCTCACTGCAAAACTGTGACAAGAGCTTAAATATCACGATGGTTTTGAAATTATTTTTGGAACCACCCTATTAAAAATATTAGACTACTCTAAGGATTTTTTTAAGGTGCCTTCTAAACATTGAAATTGTTAACATGTGGTTTGGAGCAATTTTCGGGACAACACTAGATCTCAACGTTTTATGTGACCCTAATGCGCTTTTATATAGACGCATTGAAAAAGAGTCTCTTATTTCTTCTAATCACTTATACCTAACCTATAAGCGGTAATGTGCTGATTTTTTTTTAAATTTTAAACCAAATAGAAAGAAAAACTTTTAGCAATTTTGTTTAGAGCTTCAGCACGCCTGATTTTTTAAAATCAACATGTTACAAAATGTTTGAATTTTTAATTAGGCTGGAACAAATATCAATTTCTTCTTTTGTCACCCCCCCCTTCGAAATTTCCAAAAACCCTGAGGGGGGAAATAAATAAAGTTTGAAGTATTTTATGTTAATTTCGAAAAAAATATCAAATATCTGAAAGATTACAAGACCAAAAAACAAATTTTGGATGATGGGAGTCATTCCACCTTTTGTATTCTTGATTTTATTGAATTTTTCGATAAAAAATTACTAGATTTATAGGTTTTGTGCAATGATATAGTATGCAATATGGTTGCATACAAGTTTTCGTGCAATTTATTTGTTTTTCGCATTATTTTTTATTGTCCCCCCCCCCCCCCCTTGCGATGTTTCAACTCCGAGTGACAAAAGAAGGATTTGAAATTTGTTCCGGCCTTATTTAGACTTTGTATTTTATGAATTGTCATTTAAGTGCATTTGAGGGTAATAATCTGATAAGATATATTGAATTATCAGTCATCTCGTCAAACGGCTGTAGGTGCTTTTTCCGATAGGCGCATATGGTCACACTTCCCCCTGCGTAAATTATAGCTTTAGCTTTTAGTTGGCAAGTCAGTTGCTTCCTGAGCCGATATCCGTGAGTTCGAACCCAAGAGTAAACATCGATCACAGTAAGTTTTTCAATGACTGTCCGCCAACTGCATCGTTGATATAAGTCGCGAATGACATAAAGATGTTTAAACGACTATAATCGAAAAAAAAGTATTTTTAGTATTATTTCCTCTTTAGTGAATATGTCTTATTCTAAGAAAATCTTGCTGGGTTCTGCAACAACTTTTAAGATTTTTTGTTCCTGGATTTTCATCTCAAAAACTTTGACAGATGATTGATTGAAAAGTATACACCACTTCATATGCAGTAGATATTGTTTGAATAAATCATCGCAATAGAACACTGTATTGGATTTTGGATTCCGAAATCCAACTTTAGATGCAACGGACAATAATATACAAATTTGAATGTTACTGTGAGAAGCAAATGATTTCGGAAATAAAAATTGATGAATATTAACAATTTGGATGTGTTACAATGAGTGAAAGGCGTTTATTTTCGAAATAACATAAAAAAAGCCCAAAATCAGTTTCCATAGATGCCATGTAATGTGTAAACAACGTAGTCAATTGCCCGTTTATTGATCTGACTCAATTACTCATTGATTGGTCCTTTATGCATTATCTAGCTTTAACCGTGATGAACGAAAAGTGTAAAAATTACAAGCCGACCATACGGTGATTTTTTCTTCTCTTTTGACTGGAGCTGAAGCTTGTACATAAGTGAAGCAATCATCGCACTTCTTCTTAGAGAACAAATTGAAGCAAAAAATCAATCGGATGGATGAGAGAGAAAAAAAATCTCCGTTAATATAATGAATCCGGAGATAATTGGAAATTGATCGAGAAGTAGCGATGCGTATTCCACGTTTTGTGTACCTACAATTCTTCATTGTTAAACTATTGCTTTGAAAATGTAATGTCGCGGGAATCAGTTGAAGTTCACTTCTGGCTGACTTCAATCTCAACTTCTCTCTTTGCGGTACCGAATTGATCAGACTGACTGTTGGGGGCTTCAAGTTAATTCTCCCCTGGATTGTATGAAGATTGGAGATTGAGGGGTCATAATTATGTAAAGGAAACAAGGTAACTTAATTAAATCAATGGCGTAGAATACTGTCTTAGTTAAAAGGATTGAATTATTTCTAATAGGTGCCTGTTCTCTTCCACATTAACTGTGTTTTCTCAACAAAATTTCAAAGTGTCGACCGAAAGCAAACAGTGTGTAATCAGTAGACCGCTGCAAGTTTTGTAGGGAAATTTAAAATTTGCGGCTTTTCATAGTCAATAAGTTTGTTGATTCATATACCCACAAATCAGACTCTACTCCAATAATGAACTTCCTTGGAGGTGGAATTATCGGTATAAAATTCTATGCCGGGCTGGCATTTACAAGCTTTTTAATAACTGGTATCGTGGCTGGCAAGAAACCAAATAAAACAAATCCCATACCCTATCGCAAGACATAGCAGGATGGAACAATCAGCCAGCAAGGATATTGTCGAATGAAGAACCAAGCGCTGTGTGTGTATGTAAACCGCCATTAGAAAAAAAAACCAATCTTTGTTTCAAACCGACCGCGACGGCAAAAAACCACCAGCCAATATGAGCTGTATGTGTGTATGTAAACCGACCGGCAGTAGAAAACAGTTTCCCTATCCCTCCTATTCTCATCCCTTTCCCATCAAGGACAGAGGATGAATAAAAAAAACCAGCCAAACGGCAGACGGCCAATGGCAGAAATGCTATGTCAATAAACCTTCTTTTACCAACCGACTCAGATGGTGCACTGGATAAGATATCGGACTGGCAAGCCGAGATGAGATGTTGCAGTGAGTTCGATTCTCACTTAATTTTTTTGGGATGAATTATCCTTACTTAACTTAATGATCCCGCGCCGATCCTCCGGTGCATAGGGCCGTGGTAAAAGACCTCCACTGTTGACGATCCGGAGCCAGTCGACAGTTTGGATTTCAGCGGCTAGGCTTTGCCGCCACGAGTTTCTGGGTCTGCCTCTTCTTCGATGTCCTTCTGGATTCCAATCTAGCGCCTCTCTGCAAATCTCGTTTTCATCATTTTGCAGCGTGTCCCCAATCCATCTCCACTTACGTTCTCGAATCTCGATTTTTAGCGCCCTTTGATGACACCGGCGATGTAGTTCCTCATTCGAGATCCAGTTGCCAGGCCACCAAGCGCGGATGATATTCCGCAGGCAGCGGTTTACAAATACTTGCAGTTTTCGAGTCGTCACCACATATGTGCACCAAGTTTCGCACCCGTACTGCAATGCGGATTTGACGTTTGAGTTGAAGATTCGGATTTTTGTTCGTAGAGAGATCTGGCGTGACCGCCAGATGTTTCAAACGGTCAAAAACGCAAATCAGGCCTTCCTGGGATGAATTATCCAATAGAATGAAAATCCCATAAAATGTTTTTTTGTTTCACTTGAATGTAGTGACGTGCATTATTTTGCTTGGGAGCTCGAGTCTTTGAAATTATTGAAATTATTTTTTTTTGTTTCGATTATAGTCGTTCTAACATCTGTATGTCTTTTGCGACTTATATCAACGATGCAGTTGGCGGACAGTCATTGAAAAACTTATCCGGTACAACTTTGTTCGATGTTTACTCTTGGGCAAGAACTCATGGACATCGGCTCAGGAATCAACTGCTTGCCAACTGAGCTATATCACTAGCTCATTTATTTCGAAATGATTATAACCTTTTCAATGATATACTTAGCATCTTCTAGGAGAAAACAATTATGAAACAAAGAAGTTTTTTTTAGCATAAAATCAGAACACGAATGTCGACTAGATTATAAATTGGACCGCTAGCTAGACATTTTCGGAACTCTTTTCCTTGAAATAATACAACTTCCAACCTTAATTCCTCGGTAGATTTTCTTGACTTCATAGAAACTTTTTCTTGTCTCGTCTAGATCTTTCGAACCATATATTGCTAATCCGTATACATCCGAAAACAAAATTGCCTATTCTCCTTTCCGTACAAAATGAAACTCGATGCGCTTATTCAGGAATCATCCAAATCATCTTATATTAAAGACTGATTCTTGGTGACACAAAAGGTATCTAAAAACATATGGAAGCCAATAGTCGATTTATCAGTTTTATTTCAACAAAACAATGTGAATCGTTTCAGTAAGTAAAAAATGTGTTATATTAGACTTAGTCGATTTGGGGTCATTTTGGGGAACTTTTAGGTTTACTTCTCATGCAATACTTCGCGAGGCTCCAGCAGTGATGTCAATTGAATTTATTGTTTTTCAATGCCAAAAGACATATCCCTGTTAAACAGCTAATAACTTTTTTCCCCTACAAACCTAAACTTTCAAATTTACTCATGTAAACGTTACCTAAAAATTCAGCAAGAAATTGTGGATAAGTTTTGGACCAAAACGAAGCTTTTTAGACCCCAGGATTTGAGAAATTCAAAAATTACCCCAAATCGACTCAGTCTAGTGTTAAATATAAATTGTAGTAAACGTTATAAATAAAGCTTTTAAACAAATTGATGCTACGTGACTAAGAAGTTCAGAATAAGAAGATAAACCATAAACAAAAGAGAAAAACGATATTTCAAGGTTTTATGACGCAATCTTTGGTTTCCCGCGTATGTTCAGGCTGAGACATGTTTTAGCTAGATATGTCTGTACTAGCATTTGAAGAGTTCAGCTGTATTCCCTGTGCCGTTTTCAGTTTTACTTGCTTTGTTTATAATGTGTCAAAAAATGATCTGAGGCAACATTAGTTTCGATCATAACAAACTGAAATTATCGTCAATTTTTACTATTTATCTATAATTATGACATAATTCCGATTGGCAAACTATTGCACAAAACAAAAGAAATATTGTAACATTAAACACTCTCTTACCTGAAGATCAGGTCGTTAATGAAAAGGCTTCAAATTTGTTTATAGTAAAATTCCTGTAAATTAGAAACAATCAGATAAATTTTAGAGAAACAGTTTTGCTATAGATTTTCGGAAAGAATTAGTGGTACTCACGGTAGCAGAAAAATCTTTCTGAGAGCCTGAAATCGTCGTGTATTTTTCGATATAGAAAATTTTAATTGTCAGCTACAACTACGGGCTACTTTGGTGTGGTACTACAAGAGCAATTTTACAATGAAATTTTTACAACACTTTTTCTATTTTAGCCCTATGTGATCCAAATGTTTCTTCATGTGAAAATAGACATAATGTTGTAAACAAATTTGACGGTCGTAGATCTAGAAATAAAATTTGCATTTTAAAATTTTTGAAATGTACTACCACTGTGTGTCAAAATTTCTACCACTTTTTTCCAACACGAGTGAAATTGCTCGGAAAAGCATGCTTATATTTTATCAGATGTATTTAATAAAAAGCACTAGAAATGTGTAATATTTTAGGACATCGAAAATTATTTATTATCACCCTGAAATTTTGAATAATACGTCTTTTTAACAATTGTTACTGCTGTGCAGCATACAATAATTATGTTGCAGAAACTTTAAAAAAATCATGTACGACGAAAAAAAAATGATATTTTTATTCAGGCAAACCTAGTCACATAGAAGCATAAATTTATTCTGTGTAAATTAACCTTGACACACTAAGGTCCTAGCTTCCAATATAATTTTGCTGGGAGACACCCTCGGCCATCGCCGCGAAGTGGTTGGTCACACATCTGCATTCACACTAAACGCAACAAAAAGTGTTGTGCTTTTTGTTCTTCACTATATCAACCTGCATACATGATGTACGTGCGTCTCCTTAACTGATTATTAAAATAATTGTATTAGTAGACTATCTGGTGTAATTAATAAAAACGTGTTGAATGGATGCATGATAGAAATTAAAACCAGCTATTTGTTCCTCAAAGGAAGCCCATTTTCGTTTTCTCATCCCTACATAATTAGCTTGCAATTATACACAGTGATAACTGGACGCGGCACGGTTATAATTACAATATGCTTAAAATTGCAATTATCATTTAAACACCGAACGTTTTTGTACATTGTTTTATTCAATTGTTTTCCAGAGATAAGAATGTAGTTACCTGTCTTTCATCCAACATGAATGGTACACGTTACGCTCTGCCTTAGGACTCTATACATTTCGTGGTAGTAGAGACATTTAACGTTGAACTCCTGCGGTTCTTGGAATAATTCAATGTAAAATCATCGGCAATTTCTTTTTCTTATTAACATTTTTACTTTCAACCATCAATCAATCATTTAAAGCTGTTTCTACTTCTTAAATATCTTGAAGTGACTGCCCTGCATCAAACTCTTACCTACATATACCATCATTTTGTGAATTTTTTTTATATTTGTGTGCCTTCGTATGTTGGTTATTAACCATGGGTGCACGGATTTACCGCAGTTTTTGCCTAAGCATGTGTTCACTTGGCTTGGCTTGGCTTCACTTGGCACTGCTGGCAACTGATTGAACATTCCTTTTATATAGTCAGTTCCTTTTATATATCAGTAAGGAAGCCATTCGCCAGCTGAATAGAAACATGTCGGCTGGGAAGGATGGCATCGCAGCTGAACTCATCAAAATGGGCCCGGACAGGTTGGCCGATTGCCTACATCGGTTGATAATCCGGATCTGGGACATAGAACAGCTACCGGAGGAGTGGAAGGAGGGGGTAATATGCCCCATCTACAAGAAGGGCGACAAATTGGACTGTGAGAACTACCGAGCGATCACTGTCCTCAATGCCGCCTACAAAGTGTTGTCCCGAATCCTACTCCGCCGCCTAACGCCACAAGCAAACAGATTCGTGGGAAGTCATCAGGCCGGCTTCATGGAGGGACGGTCTACGAAGGACCAGATATTCACATTGCGGCAAATCCTCCAAAAATGCCGTGAACACCAAGTCCCTACGCATCATCTATTCATCGACTTCAAAGCCGCATACGACACGATCGACCGTAACCGCGGTGGAGGAGATCTACCGCAAACTGAAACGCGAAGCACATGCTGGCCTGCGGATCCGAGACCGACCGAACCCGCTTGTCCAGTAATAACAAGGTCACGATCGACGGCGACGAGCTGGAGATAGTCGAAGACTTTGTCTATCTCGGCTCACTGGTGACCGCAGACAATGACACCAGCCGTGAGATCCGGAGGCGAATTATCAGCGGAAGTCGTGCCTACTATGGACTCCACAAGCAACTGCGGTCGAGAAGACTTAGCCCTCGCACGAAGTGTAACCTGTATATGACGCTCATTAGACCGGTTGTTCTCTACAGGCACGAGACATGGATATTGCTCGAGGAGGACCTGCGTACACTCGGAGTATTCGAGCGACGAGTGTTAAGAACCATCTTTGGCGGCGTACAGGAGAACGGAGTGTGGAGGCGAAGGATGAACCACGAGCTCGCGCGCCTCTACGGCGAACCCAGTATCCCGAAGGTGGTGAAGGCTGGCCGGATACGCTGGGCGGGACATGTTGCGAGAATGCCGGACGACTGTCCTGCAAAACAGGTGTTCACTACGAATCCGGTAGGAACAAGACGAGCGGGGGCGCAACGAGCGAGGTGGTTAGACCAAGTGGAGCGTGATCTGGCGAACGTGGGGTGCCCGAGAAATTGGAGAACGGTTGCTATGAACCGAGTGAATTTTAGGAATTATGTTCGTCAAGTTATGTCGTGAGACGGAATACTATGTAAATAAATAAATATATAGTCAGTTATACAAGGGGAAACACATATCTTACCTGTCGGCCACTTATGGGATTCGAACCCAAAAGTTGTTTAGTAGTTTTTTACCCAGTATGCCTGGCATACCAAATCAGACTGGCACCAGCTTATTCGCTAAACCACATCGGTTTTCCCCGCTTTGGATGGAACATTTTGTAGATTCATTACCAAATTAAAAAAATGGTACAGATTCCTGTAGCATAGTAGGGAATGTGTTAGCGTAGAAAAACCAAACCAACATTTCCGATGTATAAAATTTTCCGTTCTTTTTTCAATTTCTTTGAAAATCTAACCTTTCCTAAGATATTAATGTCTTATTGGTACAGAATGTGACATCACAATCACGCAAAATGTGTTTACAAGCGAAGTTAAAATGGTTCAAGTCGTTCCACATAAACGAGATTATAAAAAAGGATAGCAGCCCATTTTATTGATAACTCGAACAATCCGCAATAAATTTTCAACTTTGAAAGAATGTTGTCTTAGAACGATTCTCTTTCTTTTAGAGCGGTTGGAAAGTTAGATTTAGTAATTATTTTTGTTTAACACATAAGGGAGCGCTAAGAAATCTTGACAACAATCACCGAAAATTCGGTATTCTATATCTCAAAACTCGCAAGCGAAAATATTGTGTACAACTTTGTAACGCAAAAAAAAAATTTGGTAGGTTCAAAATGATGACAATCCGTGAACACTTCATAACAACCAATTAGATCTGTTTTTTTTTTTTCATTTTCACACGTTCAAGATGGTTTTATGCAATCAATAATAAAATAAAGAATATATTACAATGCAATCTTAAAAGGACCACGAAATCATAATCAATCATAATAGAGGCGACTCCAGATCAAAGCAAACCAGATTATCAACTTGGAACCTATGAAATTGTAATGCAAGGAAAGTGGTTGCTTTTGGAGGCATTCTTCTTTGTATATTTGGTCATTTATTGTATCAATCATTTTAAATTGCAGCTTCCTAAAATTGTCAGATACCTGAAGTACTAGACATCAAATTTTTCTGTCTTTTTGTTACAGATTTACTGTCATTTTTGACTTTTAGCACCGGGTTCTTAGACAAACGAAACCTCTTCTTAAATTCAATGTTTTCACCATGTTTTAGAAAAACTATCAAAGGCTAACAATCATTTTCCTTCCTGAACCTGGCATTTATTCAAATTTACGTCGTGTTAACTTTTAAAAAATTAGCTCTATTTGTTGGATTCGGGAAATCTCGAATTTTCTTAATTCCCGGGAATTCGAGGTCGGGAAATCCCGGGATGGACATTCTAATTCGGGACCACACTGTAGGCGGTTTCAAGGATAGTGATCGCTCGGTAGTTCTTATAGTCCAATTTTTTTTTAATATAGCTTATTGGCGCTTTAACCTTAGAGGTCTTTCACGTCATAGTCCAATTTGTCGAGCTTCGTATAGAATGGCAGCAAGCTTCTTTCGATAGCTGTTCTGTGTCCAAGATCCGGACTATCAATCGCGTTGGATCCTCTAGGTCTCCTTGAATAATTTACCCTACCGTATGAATTTTGAACGAATTTAGTTGATTTTCAACTCCATTTGGGTCTCCCTTCGGATTTATACTGAACTTTTCAGGGTCCTGCCCAAAGATTTTATTCAAAAGTTGCATCAAGTATATTCACATCTGTGAGTGTTGCATTTTTTTTTGGGAATACAGTCCTTAGTCCCTGAAATATTCACGACATGTGACTGGCATTGAATGAAGACGCGGCTGGCTCCAGGTTGTCAACAGTCTTTGTATCGTCTTTCCCTTTGCATCGGACAATCGGACAAAACGGTGAAATTCCTTGTGAATTACAAGACACATATTTTGGGTGAAGTGATAAGGAACAACAAGAAGTAGGAGACACAATTGAAATGCAAATCATGTGCTCTAAGGAAGATACGATCTGCAAATCTGATTCAGTTCTTTCAACGCAGTAACAATGCATCGAACCTACAGGTATCAACCGGTTTTTTATTGAAATTAATGATCAATTTAAAATTTGAAAACTATTAAAGTCAATTGAAAGATTGATCTTAAAAAAAAATCTGATAGTGGTCCGAGCAGTTGATAACGTTAAGTGGACTTGTTAAATTTGTGAACCTCCACGAGCAACGTAAAGTCAGATTAAAAACCAGCACGTTAATGAATTCCCAGTGACACATCCGCTGCAAGAGCGATAAGAACCAGAACCAGATGATAAGTCCGTTGAGTTCGTGATTGTTTTTCGAGCGTTAATAGCTGGTTTGTGAAATTAGTTTGAAGATTTATTGACTAATTACTTCTGACAAGGAGCAACCGAAGCGTTGATGATAATGATTTCAAATAGCCTAATTCATGAAGAAAAATGTCAGCTGTTTCGATTCTCAGAAAGTTTTTTTTTTCTTATCTCCATGTAGAGTCGTGGTTTAGCAGGTGTTGGTTTAAATTTTTTGGATCGTCTCTTCTATGTACACCATCACAATGGACGATGTAATTTCTGGAGATGATTTATAGTATTACGTCGTGTAGTGTAATATCACAACACAACTTTCTATGCGATATCGCATCAAGTAGTAAATGTATTCTTCAATTGACGTTCAAATTTTACTCATTTCAAAAAGTAAGAACCTCAGCTGTATTTGATTGGCTTGTAAGTACTACCAAAATTAAATAAAAATGTAAACCAAGCTAAAGCTTCAAATTTAACTTCACTATTTTTCATTTTTAGGAAATTCGGCCCAATGCACAGTGGTGAAGAACATCAATCTAGCTGTACGAAATTAATAGCGCCCAGGGATGAAGAGATATATAGACATTTGATGTCTTCAGCAACATTGTTCAGTTTTACATGGAGCATATTCCAATATAAAAATTTTTGCCGAGGGTCCACCGATAGCGAGATAAAAATGCTAACTTTTTTGTTCTTCAAATAAGGGCTTTGATGTCTTCAACAAAGTAGTTCATCTGATCAAAATACATAAGTTTGTTCAATATGTCAAAGTCCTATCACATTATCCTCAGGAGTTACAGTCAAAGTAAAAAAATCTTTTAAATAAAACTGTTTTTTGAACCTGACACGTTGTAGATTGGATAAAATGGTTCGCTGTCTTTGAAACAAAGTTGTAACAAGCCACGATCTACAATTGTTCCATACATTATGATGGGTTTAGCAGTTGCTGAAGCCCTATATTTAGTGCATTTTATTGGCAATTTTAGAAGGCTCATCCATCGAAAAGTGTACATTTTCGCAACACCCCCTTTTTGTGGTTATTTTTGATGATAAACGGAACCATTTCCATTTGAAATGAGCGGTGAAATCGATGGAACTAGTAGAGATTTGAACGATTGAAAATATACTTTTTGTATGAAAATTATCTATTTTACTTATAGAAGAAACGTTGATAACATTTAGTTCATTTATAAAGTGTTGCAGTTTTCTTTTATATGTTTTGTTTTGTTAAAAGACATTTAAATTCGATTTTCCAAATAATTTAAACTCAACAAAAAAATAATGGCACAAATTTGGTAGAGCACTAAATAAGTATTTAATATCATATGAATGAACAATAGAATCGGTTTTGTCAGTACAATATAACCGCTGCAACCGGTTCAATTTAGTGCTCTACCTAATTTAACTGATAAGTTCCATTAATTTTTTTTGTGTTTAATTGATTTGAAAAATCGAATTTAAATGTCTTTTAACAAAACAAAATATATAAAAGAAAACTGCAACACTTTATTAATGAACTAAAAGTTATCAACGTTTTTTCTCTAAGTAAAATAGGTAATTTTCATACAAA
Source organism: Uranotaenia lowii (assembly GCF_029784155.1). Lineage (NCBI taxonomy): Eukaryota > Metazoa > Arthropoda > Insecta > Diptera > Culicidae > Uranotaenia > Uranotaenia lowii. The sequence goes on along the minus strand of NC_073693.1, from coordinate 183,794,055 downwards.
AAGTATATTTTCAATCGTTCAAATCTCTACTAGTTCCATCGATTTCACCGCTCATTTCAAATGGAAATGGTTACGTTTATCATCAAAAATAATCACAAAAAGGGGGTGTTGCGAAAATGTGCACTTTTCGATGGATGAGCCTTCTAAAATTGCCAATAAAATACACTAAATATAGGGCTTCAGCAACTGCTAAACCCATCATAATGTATGGAACAATTGTAGATCGTGGCTTGTTACAACTTTGTTTCAAAGACAGCGAACCATTTTATCCAATCTACAACGGGTCAGGTTCAAAACACTGTTTTTTAAGAGATTTTTTTTTACTTTGACTGTAACTCCTGAGAGTGATGTGATAGGACTTTGACATATTGAACAAACTTATGTATTTTGATCCGATAAATAATTTTGTCGAAGACATCAAAGCCCTTATTTGTAGAACAAAAAAGTTAGCATTTTTATCAATTTTTTATATTGGAATATGCTCCATGTAAAACTGAACAATGTTGCTGAAGACATCAAATGTCTATCTCTTCATCCCTGGGCGCTATTAATTTCGTACAGCTAGATTAATGTTCTGCACCACTGTGCAATGGCATGAGCGGTACAAAAATTATTTAATGATTTCAAACTGCCGGATACATCAAGACGATGTAATATTAACTAACATTTTCGACTCAAGTTATTTGCAGGTATTTGATTAAATATCACAATACTTTTTTTGCTCTGTATACTACCGTTTGCATATACCATCACTCTTATCAGTTTTTTGGTAAATATACCAAATTCACTTAGAAATTTATTGTCTTTGCATATCAAAGCTACATTATGATTATACGCGGTGATAAGTAAAATAGAATTAATTGATTTTCATTTCCAATAATATGGTTTTAGTAAAAAACAAACATGGGTCTAAGAATGTCACGCGCGATCAGATAGAAAACTTCATTTATTTATGAACGTTGATGAACACCAAATGATAAGAAATGAATAAAAGATAACGGATGGATAGATTCTGCAATGTAATTAACAAGGGAAACATATTTCTAGACCTAACCGACCCCTCTTTAAATCGACAAAATCTGTTCAAAATTTGGTACCGGCTGCTGTTCATCTCGAGCCTGTGGTTCAAAAGGCAGGTTAGGTGGGCAGAACACAATATCATCATCCCTAAGTCATTCATGCATCACGAACGCCACTGAAAGAAAAGTCAGCCGGCACGAGGAGGAAGGAAGGACGGCATGAAAAAAAGGAAACTAGAATACCCGACCATTCATACACTTGTGAAGAGTTATTATCCCTCTGGGACGGCAGAGAAGTATGTGTTCACACAACCCCATATTTTACTCAATTATCCCGTCTAAAGTATTTCGCATTATGTGACGATTATCTCCACAAAACATGGTATTATTCACTGCACGTTGTTTGCTATCAGTCAATAGAAGGTAGCGTATGAAGTCGAACGTATAGAAAACTTGACAGATAGGTAAGAAGTGCAGGTAACTAATTAAATTGATTTTTTTTTTCATGTGAATTTAAAATTTTGAATAAATTTATCGTCCTGAAATAAGCCTTTATATTTAAAACAAATTGTTTTTAAAACAGATGAACAATCAGAAAATTAAAATCAAAAGATAAATTACCCCAAATCACAAATCAGATGGTGAAAATTAAACTAGAATCTGCGAACGTAAGTAGGTAGTTTCCAAGAGACCGAATCAATCATAGCGGCAAACCACCTTAAGCGGGGTCGCTTATTTTTGTCACATTAATCTTAATTCAAACGAAATCTATTCACCTCTTAATATGCCCCCAAATTTCAGTTTCCCACCCCCACAGCTGATTGTCATTATGTATGTATGTAGGTACAGGTTTCCACTATGCTATTATGTGTGTTGAGGGCGTATACGACGACCATGCCACTACATTCAGCTATTATTGGGTGCAACATGCAATAACGCCGTCTTTAGTCACCAAAGCGCAAAGCCCATCAACTCCTTGTTCAGCCATTCTCATTCAAACCAGGCGGGCAACTTGGCACTTGGCTTCGCACTGCTATGATTTCGTATGATAGGTATGTAGGATCGAACGAGAAGAAGTTAATTAAATGGCCTGGGCTGTGTAATTTATTTATTCGTGTTTTGACTATGTTGGGTAACCTAACCTATTCTTTTCAGGCCTGATAGTCACCTTTCACTGTGAAAGTGTCGAGGGCGTAGTATTGATTGTCATTTTTCTCAACTTTGATACATAGACATATCAGCCGGTGTAAATCGTCGAATTGAGGATAAACAAACTAGGAGCATAATCACATCTGCTGAGTCCGTTTATTGATAATGGAGAAACTAAGTTACAATATTGTATGTATTCAGAGCGCGATACAAAAACAAAATTGTATTATGAATCTAGGACAGCTTCAAAATTGAAAAAAAAAATCTGAATCCCATTTTTTCATATTTTAAAGTTAACAAATTGATTTTATGAGCTTAGATGTTTGAATACTGAAACCTGATATACCGGTATACTGATACCAAAGAATTAAATTCAAAATTCTAAGTTGTGATTCTGGATTTAAAAAATGAATTATTATTATATGTATGTATGTATGTTGGTTATCCACCCATGGGTGCACGGATTCACCGCATTTCTGTCTAAGTATGTGTTCACGTGCATTTTTTAGATAAATAAGTTCGACGAACCTCCAATGCAACCCGTACACCATACACGAACCCCATGGCTTCGTATGAACTGTTATGGAGTGAATGTGTTGTGTTGATGTATATACCTGACCAGCTGGCAACTGATTGAACAATCTTATTATATAGTCAGTTATAATAAGATAAATAAGAAACACATCTTACCTGTCGGCCACTCATGGGATTCGAACCCAAAAGTTTTCTTGCCGATACCGGGAATCGAACTCAGTACGCCTGGCATACCAAAACCAAACTCGTGCCAGTATATTCGCTAGACCACATCAGCGCTCTATTTAAAAATGAATTATTATTGTTGGCTGAAAATAAGAATTTTGAAAAAGAAGTAGGAATTTGTTACAGAAATTAAACATAGAATAGAAACCAAACATCTGAAATCGGATATCGGAAACCGGAAACCAGATATCGAAAATCGGAAAATGTAAATCGGAATAATAAATAAGAAATTCCTCTTACCCATTCTGTTCTTCCGGATTTCGATGACTAGATTCAAACAACTGGACCGAAAACTAGAAACTGAAATCAGATTTTCGAGATCTGAGACTAAAAACTGGAAAATGGTATTGTAACTGACCTGGAAACAGGGAACCTAACCTAAATATCGGGACAGGAAACCGGAAACCTAAAACTGGAACTGGGAAAGGGAAATCGGTAACCAAACGACTCCAGGGAATTTTTTTATTAGAAGCGAAACAAGTGATTTTATCTAAAACCCGGAATCCGGACACCAATGAATTTGCCAACCGGAAACGTTAAACCTTAAATCAGAAACTGGAATCCGGAACCAGAAACAAAAATCAAAAACGAACTGTTTCAAGGTCAGAAATCAATACATAGTTCGATATCATAAGTCTCCTGAGCCGATGTCCGCGAGTTCGAGCCCAAGAGTAAGTATCGACTATAATCGAAACAAAAAAAAAAGATATCATAAGTTTGAATTCAAAAGTCAACAATCAGAAGACAGGAGTCAGGGAAGTAGGCGATGGTTTGTTGGTATCGCACGTGTTTTTATTTTGCTCCGTCGCGGTGAAAATTGAATTTTTGAACTTTAAGTAGTTTCTTATTGTAAAATAGTGATTTTCTGTTGAATAAGTGGATAATGCATAGTGATCAACAATTGCATATTTGATTGTTTGTGCCCGATACGATTCTCCATTGATTTCGTCCACTTCCATCAGGTGACATCGTTGATTGATTCGGTACAAGAGGAAACGTTTGATTGCGTGGTAATGGACGATAAAACTTACGCCAAGGCAGACTTCAGACAGCTTCCTGGACAAGAGTATTATACAGCAACCGGAAGAGGAAAGGTGAAAAACCATTTTCAGGCATATTAAACTATCAAAGTTTTCCAAGAAATTTCTCGTTTGGCAAGCTATCTGTACCTATGGCTTAAAAAGCAACATTTTTGTTGCAACTGGGACCGTCAACCAGGAAATTTACGTGAAAGAGTGTCTTCAAACACGTTTGCTGCCTTTCCTGAAGAAACATGATTTGTTTGTGATGTTTTGGCTGGATTTGGTATCCTGCCATTATGGAAAAAGGTCATGGAGTGGTATGCCGCTAACAACATGCAGGTTGTGCCCAAGTGTAAGAACCCTTCAAACACACCAGAACTTCATCCAAATGAAAAATATTGGGCGATAGTTAAGCAGAACCTAGCCTCAAAAACTGTTTGCAGCAAGGAATCTTAGCTGATTTTTTTTTTCGTCTTTTAGACATATTGAACTTCAAAAAGGAAGATAGTTGGATTTTTTTCTTAAACAAATAATCGATTTACACGCAATTGACCACTTTTTTATCCTAGCATCCTTTACATGGTGCCGCCATAAATTGCCAAATATTTTTTATCACAAGTACAGTTAATTTTGGTTGAATGGTGGTGCATCTTTGCACCCATGATAGATTACTATATTTTTATGAAAAAATTTTAGTGCGTAGTCATTTGAAAAAAAAAAAATTGAAATATTCTTTTCAGTCCAACTTACATATAACTCTAATACCCACAGTAAGTATTAGTTTTGGAAGAACATAAACCAGCATTTGGTTTTGGAAAAAAAGACATGTAATTTCGGTATTACTATCCGTCTATAGAATTTCATAATCTTCAAGTTGTTCTTACTAAAAAGGACATCACTGATAAATTAATAAAGAAACATAAAATAACGATGAATAATCTCTTAATGACACTCACCATACTGACTGGACAATCGATTTCGATTGTTGCATAATTTTTTCAGCAGTTCGCAATATCGATTCCAGAGTGCGCATTAATCGCTTTTGATGAAATGCTATCCCAGTTGGAAAGTACCAGCCAACTTTCAAGGGGAAAAAGGCAGTTTGACGATACCATCGGGCTAAACCTTGCAAAATTGGACAAAAATTTTCCTACGTGGAAATTTTTATCTAATTTTGCCAGGTTCGCAAAACTGACGATAGGTGGCAAATTTAGACAAAAAATGATCGAATTTTTGTTCTAAGTGTCATGTCAGTGGTATTACTATCCAGAAGTCAGAAACTGACAAAGTTTAGAGAAAGAATTCAGTAATTTGGAAAAATTTGAAAAAAATTGTTAATAATCTGCCACCTAGGTTCGTTTCCTTTCATTCTTGGCGATAACTGATCAATAGTCGGGTACAAAAGGATCGCAAGCTGCCTCGTTGAATTTCCAATCACAGATGATTTGAGATATAAACTTCAAATAAACAAATCAGCAATCGAGAAATCATATGCAAATGAAGGTATCAACAAGATCCTTAACCGAATTTGTTTAGCCAATGTTATACGGTTGATTAGGCGACGGGCATGGCAAATGCAATTGGATCCGGTTTTCCCCTTGGAATAAGAATAGAATTTTCGCTGCGGTTGACGCTTTTGCTGCTGGTGTGAGCGACAATATTTTTTTTCTCCTGTGTGTGCTTGAGCCATGTTACACATCCCAAATCGTTTCTTCTCGACGTTATACAAGGGGTCGTTTTATTGGTCTTTTATCCTTTTGGGCGGATTTAACTTGCGGCTGTTTGGTAACACAGTGGAAGCTGTGCAGGGCGCCACGTGTAAATTATTTACATAATCCCTTAAAGAAAGGTTTTTTTTTTGTATTCTCATGACAAATTGGGTAATGCGTGAAATCCTTATTTTATCGGAATATTTTGGTCGAAGGTTATTTGTTGGAAGGTGCCAATTCTACACGAAACTATGTTTGATAAATTTTTGCATGTCACTGTGAAATCGTTAATTCAAAAATTTTGTTTTGGTTAACATTTCGAGGCAAAAATATCTCCAGAGAAAATACTCATCAGGATACCTTGAATCAGAATCCAAATTCAGAATTCTGATTCTCTCTAGTTTTGATACTGTCTAACAATTCTACTTTGAATTTCACAATTCGCTGATTTACCAAAAATTAAACAAGAAAATAAAGATTTACATTCAGAATTTAAATTAAGGGCCCTATTACATAAGACTAGTCACGAGTCATTTTGCTCGAGTGAGCCATTTTGGTATTACAGTCGAGTCGAGTTGAACTTCAGTCGAGTAGCTCGACTGAGTCGACTGCTTGAAAGTTCATGACTCAGCTGTTTCACTCGGCTACCGTGATACGACATTTCGCTCGAGTCGACAGTGACTGGAGTCTTATGTAAAAGGGCCCTAAGATTTTAGATTCAAGATTCAGAATTCGGATTCAGAATTCAGATTCCGAATTCAGATTCAGATTCAGAATTCAGGTTCAGCATTCAGATTCAGAATTCAGATTTAGAATTCAGATTCAGAATTCAGATTCAGAATTCAGATTCAGAATTCAGATTCAGAATTCAGATTTAGAATTCAGATTCAGAATTCAGATTCAGAATTCAGATTCTTGTGAAATTATTTATCGGCTATATCGGTGAAATTTATATTCTTTGAGAAAGAATATTCAAGAATTGAAAGATTATAGACGGATAGAAGATTAGAATAAGATGAAAGATGTTGAAAATTGAGCGGAAGGGTAATTTTAATTTGAACACTTTTCATCACATTTCATCTATTTGTTCCTCACGGGCCTACTACCTTGCAGTGGTTGAGACAGATAGAATTGTAGCAACCACCACACAATAGTAGGCCTAGCGTGGTTCGTCCCACAAGCGGAAACTTGCAGTACGAACGAACAAAAAGATGAAATGTGATCGCTCAGAAAAGCTTCAAATACGACCGAGACACATTTATCGATAGATGCGTTTCTCGGTATTCTATCATTACGTGCGGTCTAGCCGGGTTTGACTATTCGCGCTACGGTCGATGGTCCGATACTAGGCTATCTACCGATGTAATGAAATGTGTTTTTATTTTCTTTTTTAGCCAAGTATTGATTTTTTAAATGAAGAGTTAATCACCGTAAATTTTATTTTGTGAAATTATTTATCGGCTATATCGGTGTTCAAATTAAAATTACCCTTCCGCTCAATTTTCAACATCTTTCATCTTATTCTAATCTTCTATCCGTCTATAATCTTTCAATTCTTGAATATTCTTTCTCAAAGAATATAAATTTCACCGATATAGCCGATAAATAATTTCACAAAATAAAATTTACGGTGATTAACTCTTCATTTAAAAAATCAATACTTGGCTAAAAAAGAAAATAAAAACACATTTCATTACATCGGTAGATAGCCTAGTATCGGACCATCGACCGTAGCGCGAATAGTCAAACCCGGCTAGACCGCACGTAATGATAGAATACCGAGAAACGCATCTATCGATAAATGTGTCTCGGTCGTATTTGAAGCTTTTCTGAGCGATCACATTTCATCTTTTTGTTCGTTCGTACTGCAAGTTTCCGCTTGTGGGACGAACCACGCTAGGCCTACTATTGTGTGGTGGTTGCTACAATTCTATCTGTCTCAACCACTGCAAGGTAGTAGGCCCGTGAGGAACAAATAGATGAAATGTGATGAAAAGTGTTCAAATTAAAATTACCCTTCCGCTCAATTTTCAACATCTTTCATCTTATTCTAATCTTCTATCCGTCTATAATCTTTCAATTCTTGAATATTCTTTCTCAAAGAATATAAATTTCACCGATATAGCCGATAAATAATTTCACAAAATAAAATTTACGGTGATTAACTCTTCATTTAAAAGAATTCAGATTCAGAATTCAGATTCAGAATTCAGATTCAGAATTCAGATTCAGAATTCAGATTCAGAATTCAGATTCAGAATTCAGATTCAGAATTCAGATTCAGAATTCAGATTCAGAATTCAGATTCAGAATTCAGATTCAGAATTCAGATTCAGAATTCAGATTCAGAATTCAGATTCAGAATTCAGATTCAGAATTCAGATTCAGAATTCAGATTCAGAATTCAGATTCAGAATTCAGATTCAGAATTCAGATTCAGAATTCAGATTCAGAATTCAGATTCAGAATTCAGATTCAGAATTCAGATTCAGAATTCAGATTCAGAATTCAGATTCAGAATTCAGATTCAGAATTCAGATTCAGAATTCAGACTCAGAATTCAGATTCAGAATTCAGATTCAGAATTCAGATTCAGAATTCAGATTCAGAATTCAGATTCAGAATTCAGATTCAGAATTCAGATTCAGAATTAAGATTCAGAATTCAGATTCAGAATTCAGATTCAGAATTCAGATTCAGAATTAAGATTCAGAATTCAGATTCAGAATTCAGATTCAGAATTCAGATTCAGAATTCAGATTCAGAAATCAGATTCAGATTCAGAATTCAGTTTCAAAATTCAGATCCAAAATATAAAATTTAGATTCAGAATTCAGATTCAGAATTCTGATTCTTGTACTGTAGATGCAAGCAAATTTTAAAAAGATTCCGTTGAACATCGAATGAATTATTAATTAAATGTTTTATATTGTTGAACAATAAACAGGACGCCAAAGGTGTTTTTTCTTGTGTTTGACCTTAAGATATCTATCATTATTTCGGAGGCTTAAGTTGGAAACCATGTTTTGCCTTGATTATTCACTTTTCCTTCCGTTTCGGGAAAAAACAAGAAGGTAAAGACATATGTGCATATGCGTGCAGATAATTGTGTACCCAATTGTGCATGCTGCAATTTTCCTGCAACAACAATTTGCGTGCATATTAAGACCTATCCAATTGAAATTCGAGACGATCAAAGTGAATAGCAATGAAAAAAAACTAGAACACGTTATTAATTTTATATTGGATAAATTTATTTAAACGACTGCTTAGAAACCTTTGGACAGCTTGATGGTACTTTAGTTTTGGAATGTCATTATGTCAATCAGTGTAAACGGAAAAAAAACTGGATGTACTGGAGTATTGTTCATCCGTTATATTTTACTTTGCTATGCAAATTAATGAGTCAGAAATGAGAACCTAATTAGAACCTAAGAAATCATAGTTCAAAAACAAGATTCAGAATTAAAACAAGAGTTTAGAATCAAAGCTCAAAATCAGAATTAAGATACAGAATTCTAAACTCAAAAGGGGCATTTAGAAGGAAGATGTCGATTTTAAAAATCATTAGACCTTTTTCCTAAAAATCCTTAAGAATTTGTTAAAATTTTATAGTAGACATGAATCATATGTTCTTCAGATTATGTGAAAAATAATCCAACTTTAAACCGAACATTTCAGTATAAATTTTGTTTTGAATTTTTGTTTTCAATGTTTCTGTACCAACCCGAGTTCTATAATTTACCGTCGCAAGTTATAGTTGTTTCATGTTTAGTGTTGGTCAATTAAGTCGAAATTATTTTTTCATTCTTTTTTCAATTTTCAGCTCTGGCTGTTTGTGCTGTATTTATGTACGTTCCTTCTTATTATCTCTTCATTTGGTTTGAAGCATCGGCCGCATGCTTATGGTTAAACGTATTTCTTCTTTATACTCAATTATAACCTTTCAGTTGGTGCCTCATCTGTAGGCTCCTTTTTACTGGCGTGGCCGACGTCTTTTTTTTCTTGCTGGCGGCGTTGGTAAAAAGGAGCTAAAAAGGAATTGCACAAAATTCAGTTGTTACGTTTGGCATTTATAAGTTCCTTTAGCGCGCCTCGTTCAACTTTAACGTGCCTGCCTGCCCGCTGGAAAGCGTACGTATCACACACTACATAAAATTGGAAGTGAGAAAATGTCTTTATTTACACGTTCTGTAATTGAATAGTCGGCGAATGAATTATTTTAGCCTTTCAGTGAGCGTTTGTGTGCAAATGGCTTTAAATACAGCAGAGTTCCAATTTTCTTACACCAGGTCGTAAATTGATCATGTTAATAATTTATTGCACTTTATTGCTGCTTATAATCTAATATATCTTGCAAACAGCTCGCAAAGGTAATTTTGCGTGAGCATCGAATGAACGTGTTCTTATGTTCTGCTGAACCATTACCGGTTTGTACGTGGAATAAAAAAGTAGTATAATCAGAAGAACCTATTTATCGATGATGGAATTGTTGTTGTTTTTAATAAATATTTGGAATAAATTTAGCAAAATCACCAAATCGGAACTAGTTGCGTTCGTTATTATCTAAATAAGAGAAGTAGACTTACAAGTTTTTGCCACAGAATTTTTTTTTCTGGTAGTTTGTGTTCGTGCTGGCATGATTTCCTATTATTAGATTTTTCTATGCTAGCAAATCTGATAGCTTTAAAGTAAGCATTGCGGACTACTATGAAAATTGAGAAATTTGGTGCAGATGTTTTATTGAAATTTTACTTTGCGTTTATTCACTCTCATATTAACTATCTTATTATGATATGCGGAAGAGCTTCCTTATCAAATTCACAGTAACTTCGAACTCTTCAGAATAGATGCTTGGAAAATATTTATAGACTTTGCGCTCTCCTACCCAACAGCTTTACTCCTTAAGAGCGCATAACATTCTTCATTAAACGACCTTTGTGATTTACAAACTATAATATATGTCTATGACAATTTACACACTAATTTCAGTAATCAAAACATTCATTTTATATCGGGATTGCGTATTCATAACACTCGCCAGTCAGATTTTCTACAACGAAGCCAATCCATGACATCCTTAGGTTAAAAAAAGAATCTCTTTATTGGTCCAACATCTTAATCTATGCAACTGAGGAGCATATATATATAATCTTGGCTAGCATGCAATTTGTATCGAAAAATGCTATTTAAATATCATCTGAACCGAAGATGATCGGTTTAATGGGATGAACTTAGAGGACCTGTATTATGAGAGAAGCGCCATCTGATCTATATAAAAATAAAATGTACGGCCACATCACCGAAAGCTTTGATTAAAAATATCCTATATGCTAACGGTCAGCGTCACTCACCAATTGAATTGTTTTGGGTATTTTTCTACCGGAGAATTATGGTCTGAATTCCAGCCACTGCAAAAATCTGCCGAAAAAATTAGGTCAATTTCAATATCTCTATTTATTTCATTTTTCAATTTCACTTTACATACCTTTCATCCGTTCGAAATTCCGTGAGCTTTGCATTCTCTTGGGTCACCGTGGATTTCTCCTGGAATCTTCAAAATAATAATCATAAACTGCTACAAACTTTTTGAAAATACCATCACGAGTCAAAGTAAATTAACTTAGTCTGCAAAAAAAAAATCAGTAGATTTGTCATATTTTACATTGTTTTCGATGTAAGAATTACAATTTCGATCAAGGAATCTTAACTTATACTAAAAGAATTCAAATTTCCTTTTTTTTAAATCATATAAAAATAATTCAAGAAAGGTTCAAAATTACATTTTTTGTGAATTACACTCGCGAAAAAATAGTTCACCCAAATTTTAGATTTCGTATACTTTTAAGGAAATTGTTTTCAACTATACAGAGTCCGGTAATTGAATGCTACATTGCAACTACAGAGATTTTGTCTTTCAAATTTAATCAGTTTTGCTTCAAAACAAATCATATTTTCAGAATCCATTGGTACAATTCGATTATTTTTCGTCCTCGAGCTTAACGACTCGCTACAGAAGCTCGAGGCACATAAATATTTTAAAAAGCCCGCAGAGCTCCCTGGTATTTTATAACCGGCTTTATCTAGATGACGCTTCAGAACTCCCAAACAGCCAAGCCATAGGGTTCAGGTTAGGACCAAGCGAACTCACTGGCCACTCCGAGTTCGAAATGAACCCACAAAAAAAATTAACATTCGAAAATTGGGTTTTCTTCCCTCCGTGAGCCAGTGCGAACCACCTGCCGAAACTAAAATGGGGACGTATGCACGATTAAACGACATACCGTAGAACTAGTCCCGATCTATGAATTGATGGATCTTCACCTCTTCAGGGTATTCGATTGATCAAGGACTTTTACGGGAGATTTCGGCCCAGACCTTCAACGATGCAGATTTCTGTCGCTTTGTGGCCTTCAGTACGTCTGCACAGGTTCGTGATCTTTCTGGCAATCAAAATCTGCCGTCCCGTTTTTTTTTCACGAACCTCTGTACGTCGAATAGTTTATCGGAAAAACATGTTATTCTCCTAATTTTTCCTGTGCGACCCGGTTAAGCTGCACTTTCACTCTTTTTAGCCTTCTCTGCTTTTGTTCTACCGGAAGTACTTGAAACCATTAGATCTTGTAAGACTTATTAATTCAATTACACAGCTTATCTAGAAGGAATACTTCATTTTGAACAAAAATTTAGCATGTATTAAAAATGTGTTTAAAATAAATTTGTGTTTGCTCATTTTCGACATCTATCATTTTCTTCAAATTTCATTGAATCTTTTAACATCGAAACTAACGGTTACAACTTATCTTCATATGGATGCCACCTTATTTAAATATGATTGTCCAAAAGTTTAATTAAAGCTAAACAAACTACTCATCTGAAATTACTGGTTCTATAGTTTCAACAATCAATCAACAAAAGGATGTTATAATACGTTAGAAAATGTAAGTGTATCAACTTCCCATAATTATAAATTGAATTTATACCATATGTATATTACTAGATTTTTCTCTGAATAAAAATTTCCAAGCTGATGGTTTAAATCGACGCAAGATTAAACTTAATTGAATTGGCTTAATACGTTGCGATCTTTTCCGAACTTGGGAACGATTTCTGAAAAAATAAACACTATCTAAAAATTGAATCAGCACTGTATAAAGTTGCCTGCAGCCATCGCTGTCACAAACTGATTTTTTATTCTCCTTTTTCTCATCAGGGATCATTTGCCGCTTTGCTGCTGGAAGAGAAAAATATATATGCGCGCGGTTTTTCCTTTTATTTCTGATTCTGAATTTCTTAATCATTTAGCGCTTGACGAATGTGATCGGCACGTCTTTTCTAATGAAAGCCGCGTGCATGGTAGGGTGCCTGGTGAAGGTGCTGCTTAAAATTAGATTAAAGGAAATGTTTCCAACAGATCTTCCACCCCGCAACGACACTCATTGTTGTAATTTTTTATTTCTTTTTTACACCTTTTCTTGCGCATATTCCAGACTCATAAATTCACATCTTTCGTGGCCGATGTGCTTTTTCCTCGAGCTCTGTTCAGTCATTCACCGCCTTCAATGGACAGCGATCAATGAGATTAAAATACCAAAACATAATGTTTAAATCAAACCACTGCAGCAGGCGTCCGGTGATTATCATATCTCTTTTTTCTTAGGTGATATAAAGTCAAGTTATTAGGTTCCTCTCATCCATGTGCTTATTTACAAAAGAGAAGCGGCGGAGAACGAAACGCAAAAGAAATCATTTATATAATATAAACGTCTAAACCATGACAGTTAATCATAAAACATCTTAATGTTATAATTATCTAGATTTTTACCAACCTTCAACAGCATGGTACCTTTCTTCGCGGCTATTTGAAAAGCAGGGAAGTTTCATTTTTTCTCTCGTATTCCAGTTCTAGCTGAATGAATCAATTAGGTTTCTGGACCCGCTGCTTCGGCGTATACCTGAGTTTTGGCAACTTCCAGCGGGACACTTTGCTGTACAACTTGTTCCTAATTGCTTGTTTCAGTACCTATGCGTGGATTCGAAAACATTCTTCTATGTAGAGAGTGTAAACTTAGCCGTCGGGAATTTTTCGTTCAGCCTACTAAGTATTGTGGCAAATTTGTGAGAATTTTAATAATCTTCAAATTCGAAATAAGGTTAATTTTTTTTTGTATCCACTTGATTTTGATTAATTACAAATTTTTACCACCTTCTAAAAAATCAGTGGATTATGAAAGAACTTAAATACATATAGTAATCAATAGTTTGTAGTCCTAAATATTTCACGGAATTTTCGTATTTTTGATAGCTGAACTAATAACAAGTAGGTGCTATGTTTAGCCGCATTGGATCAGATCTTCGGGATTGGGATAATTTTGTCTCAAACAATTCTTTACTTAAGTGTGCTTGAATAGTTTAATTTTGACTGAACTTAGGAAACCATAGCCAAAAATTGCTATCGAATTCTGTTGAATGCTTGGATGTAGGGGAGATTGGGGATACTTGATTTCTTTTTCTTATTTTTATCATATATTTTTAGAAAAATTTAGCAACTCGCCATCTTTTGAATTTTGCAATTTCAAGTTTATATGCTCTGAAAGAACGATACATTAGCCTGTATATGAACTAGAAGACGAAAAAAATTGTGATATTGACTATTTTTTGCCATATTCATTCTCCTTCCACAGTTTGTAAGTATCACACAAAGTGAATTCTAAAAGTTTGTCTACTACTCCATAGTAAGGTTGCCAGAATTTTTTCAGCACGAATCTGAGCCGGACGAATCCGGGCTATTTTATTTAAAAAAAAATTATCTTGAAAAAAAATCTTTTTCATCAAAACTTATCAGCAGATTTTAAAGTATTTCTATAAAACTTGCTCACAAAATTTCGTTTCGGGCGCACAAATCAAAAAAATTTACAGCACACTTTGTTTTTTTTTTGTTCGATTTGGCAAATATGGTGAATAAATTCGGGCCAAATTCGGGCTTTATTCAATGAAATCCGGGCAACCGGGCTGGACTGGACTTCTCCCAAATTTTGTATTAAATATCCAGGCAAACCCGGATAAAACCGGGCAAAATGGCAAGCTTACTCTGTAGTCATTGCATACTTCAAGGCGCAATTTTCCAATTTTTAGATAAATACAGTATTTTGAGTCCTATTTAACAGATAATAACTGGCTAAACATTAGTTATTGGACAAATATTAGTAATTTCGTGATAACCAATGATTACAATCCATTCAGAAGAAAAATACACAATGATAAAAAAAGATTTATTGATTGATTGTTTGATTAGAGAGCCTTTAAACAAAAAAAAAGAACTTCTAACAATTTACAGTACCCATTATGAATGGGGTTTTACTTTTTAGGCACAATTTATCAGTAAGATGTTTGGGTTTGATAACGTGCCGATTGCTTTACTGGAGTATGGGGTAGGTGGAGGCGGTTTTTGTGTAGGTCAACTTTCAAGAATCATATAAATTTATCAAGGCGGCATCCATAAATTACGTAACGCAAAAAATGCACATTTTTGACCCCCTCCCCCCCGTATGTCACAAATCGTAACGCTTCGACATACCCCCCTATGAAAATTACGTAACGCTGATAATTACCCCCTCCCCCTTCATTTTCTCATTTTTTTTAATTTTTATTTTAGAAAAAAAAATTGTAACATAAATATTTTTAAAACTCTTCACAACAGAATTAATATCTATCCGAATCATTTCTTAGTACTCATTGATGACAATTCGTTGATAAAATAAATTGAATATCTTATTACGAGTTGCTCTGTACTTGTTAACTGATGATCTACCTTGTTTGACTTTTTGATTCAAAGAGCATAACTTTTTACGCAAAATATACTCCACTTATTAATATTCGTCGTAATAATCAAAATTGCATTTTTTATAATTAATTGAGAAAAAAATAATACAATTTCCGTCTTAAGCATGAATTGATTTCTTGGGGATAAATGTACCGAATATTCGGTTTTAAAACAAATCTTTCACGGATATTTATTACACATTTAA
Source organism: Uranotaenia lowii (assembly GCF_029784155.1). Lineage (NCBI taxonomy): Eukaryota > Metazoa > Arthropoda > Insecta > Diptera > Culicidae > Uranotaenia > Uranotaenia lowii. Next base: position 183,778,369 of record NC_073693.1, on the reverse strand, counting down.
AGAAATCTATCTCAAAATATTTAAGGAGGAAAGGTTACAATCCAGTATCAATCATGTTGAAGCTCACAAAATTTAAACTGATTTTGGCTTGCTTATCATTCTGCTAAAATTGAATTACATCAAAGTAGCTGCGATGAAACTGAAATTTTAAAGGAAAAAATCGTTACAAATCTATGAGTACACCTCCCCCCCCTCCCCTATGTCACAATTCGTAACGCTCAAGCTTACTCCCTCCCCTCCCTAGTAGCGTTACGTAATTTATGGATGACCCCCAATGCATAGAAGTATAGTGGATGAATGGAGTTTGATATGTTTTTACTGCAATTTGAAGTAACGAACATCTTGTTTCTAAGGTGTTTGTAAAATAATTATAAAGATTATAATCTGAGAGAAATTTTGACAGGAAATTGAATTATTACAGTAGGTTATCCAATTTAATAAAAAAACACATTGAAGAATGACTGTACGAAATTGAAATGGAATTTATCAGATTTTAATTTACATTTTGATTCCGAAATTGGTCATACAATAATCTTGATTTTGAAATTATATTTTCATCCCTTCCTTCCCATCCATGGTAGAACAAGATCCACAACTTTGCACAGATCGCATTTGAATTGGGCGCTTTGGATCAACACCATTTAGAGCAAGTTCACTCGTGTTGAGAAAATGTGGTAGAAATGTTGACACTTGTAGCACATTTTGAAAATTTTTCCATTTTTATTTACATAGTATTCCGTCTCACGACCTAACTTGACTAACATAATTCCTAAAATTCACTCGGTTCATAGCAACCGTTCTCCAATTTATCGGGCACCCTACGTTCGCCAGATCACGCTCCACTTGGTCTAACCACCTCGCTCGTTGCGCCCCCGCTCGTCTTGTTCCTACCGGATTCGTAGTGAACACCTGTTTTGCAGGACAGTCGTCCGGCATTCTCGCAACATGTCCCGCCCAGCGTATCCGGCCAGCCTTAACCACCTTCTGAATACTGGGTTCGAAAAATTGGTTGGAAAATTTTTCCATGCAAAAATGTTTTCAAGATCTTTGAGCGTTATATTTTTTTACAGCACAGTTTCTATTTCAGCCGTATGTGATAGAAATATTTTTATTTTTGCATCACAGCATGCGAAAATACAACACGTGTTGTAAAAAAATCTTGAAGGCCACAGATCTTGAAAATGTTTTTGCATGGCAAAATTTTCAAAATGAACAAACACTGTCAAAATTTCTACCACTTTTTCCAACACCAGTGAACTTGCTCTTACTCATCAAGTGTGCTGATATGAATGAAGAATCATTGCGCAAAATTTGGAGAAGACTTGACAAGTTTCCATAATTATCCTAGATAAAAAAAAACCTGACATGAAGCATAGAACTTTGAAATATACAAGGTAGGCTATTCTGCTCACTTTAAACGTATTGGTAAAAGGCCCTGAAAAATACTTATGGAAAAAGCTGGCAAATGTATGAACAAGATCAGATAATCACATTTTTCAAAAATTCAAAGAATTAAAATTATGAGAAAAATAGGCACTGATGCATTTTAATGCAAAAAACACTATTTGGCGTTTCGACACAGCTAAAAGTAATATGAAACGAGTTTTTTGTCGATTTGAAATCAAAATTTGGTGATATTTTTGCCTTGTGTGACCTTTTTCTTGTGCGATTTGAATAAAAGTTCAAACAAACTGACTTTTCATCACAGAAACATGAACTTTATCAGATCATTTATCAAATTTTTAACATAGACAGAAGAAAATATTACATTGCTTGCTTTCAACAAAGAGGGATGGCGATGAACATTTCTTTTGAATACTGATTATTAAATAAATTTAAATTAAATTTTATGGCTCAGAAAATCCAACGCAAAAAATAGATCCCAATGAGTCTGAAGAATCAATCTCAAATCCAAAGCTGTTTTTTAAAGAATCGAATGGCTATCGATGTAGAAATTAATAATTTTGATTGCCATTCTATATTAAACCACCAAATTTTCATAACTAAAGCTTAGTTCTTTTAGAAATGGGACACTTTCATTTGCAAATAGCTCGTTAACTAGTTATCGGATATTCAAAATTTTGACAGCATTTTGTTGCCTGTAAAAAGTACTATTCGGCCTATTTTTTTTCAAAATTTAAAATTTACGCGTTTTTGAGATATGTACGATGCAAGAGAAAAAGAAAAAAATAATTTTGCACAGTTTCCTTTAAAATTCGTCATTATCAAATTGATAGCTGACAAAACCGTTGATTATTCAAAGAATTACTGAGTTTTTGTGGTGGATAAGTATGCAAACACTGTCAATAATGTCCACAAAGTTCAAATCAAGCATTGGAGTGAAGCACATGATCGGCAACAACGGTTAAGGATCATCAAGGAAGTCAAGTCTCATATCAGCATTTTTAATTTTCAATAAACGAAAAACTAAGGGTAGATCGCTGAAATGTCCAACACAATTTTCTCCGATAAGCTGAAAGTGTTGCCTAGTGATGACTCATAGAAATCCAACCTCAAACAACCATTTTTTGATAGTTCCAAAGCTCTTAAGCTGTAAAACCGGTACCGAAAAAAAAAACGTTCAAAAATGTGGTCAAAAATAATCAAATTTGTTCATTTCGAAACAACTGTATCCACTAAAATGCTTTCAGTTTCCAGTTTCCAGAGAAGTATTGGACCATAAAGTATCAGAAATTGAAGAAGGAGAGTGAAGCCACCTAAAATATAGATTTTACGAGGTATAAGTTGCAGAAACTGATTAATACCATGACCGAAAAAAGTGTGCGCCGGCCAATGGGAGATACCAAGAATAAAGTAGAAATTTCTTTAACAAAAAACGGTAAATATTTTTTTTCAAATTTTTTCATGAAAGATCATAACATTACCTTCTTTTTCTTCATAGAAAGTATTTGGTTCCAACGAATGGTTTTTGAGATACAGGCATTCGTAACTGTCCCATTTCTAAAAGAACTAAGCTTTATTTTTGTTAGTATTCATCCATGCTGTGTACATTAGACTAGTTCACTTTTTGGCTTTTTTCGAGAATCAAAACCGGACTCATATGAGTATGCATTTTCAAGTTTTTCTGCCAAATTTCAAATCTATTGAACTAATCTCTGTCTGCGCAATGAGATTTTGTGAAAAAAGTCAATTTTTCTTGAAAATATTCTTCTGAGAGTTCTAGCAAGCTCCTGTTAATATAAAACGATAATTTTATGATGCATGGTGGTTAATATCGTTAGCATTTTTATGGATCTGTTTTAGATTATAGTTCAAAACCAACCGAAAAAATAAAAAAAAACGTAAACTAGCAATTTGTACAGAAATTTTACCTACAAGTTGAAAGTTGAAAATCTGCAGGAAATCAGATAGAAATATTTTTCACAAAAGCTTTTCTTGTAAAGTTAGCCCTTTTTATTACCTTTCTTTTGATGTAATAAATATACAAATTGGATATATACCAGTCAAGTTATTTACAGATGTTAGCAAAAAATTTGAATCGATAATATAAATAAAATGATAACATAAAATGAAATATAATGAAAAATTCAAGTTTTCTCCACACCAACTTGTGCACAAGCAAAGATTTTTTATTCAATCAAGTACTCCAGGACTGGGCCAGGAGTCGGAAAAAAAGCGCAGCCCAGTTGAAAAAATATTCTAGAATTCGGAATACAGTCTTCTTTATCTTTGAATTCATAGCGATAAATTGTGTATGAACAAAAAATGACCGTATAAAAGAAATAAGTTATACACGATCAAAAAGTTTAATGTGAAAATTGAAGCAATAAACAAAATGGTCTTTTTTGAAATTTCAAAGATCTATTTTTCCTAATTCCTTTTTTGATAAGAAGCTAACTTCAAATGATTTTTTTATAACAACGCTTGTTGAGTCATCATATAGTTCAACATATTAATATGTAATTTAATTTTAATAATGTTTAATGGAGATATGAATTCATCCGAGTAATTTGATTTAAATTTCAGGGAACAGATTAGATAAAATTAAATGTCGTAAAACATGCAAAAAAAATCGCCTTGTCTTCCGGTACGACTTGAACAGTTGAACCAAACATATTATATTAGTTTCTATTATATTTGGTTGAACCCTCAACTTGCGACTTTCCAGGCCCAGGAGACTGGTCAAGTTTAGAAGTCCTTCGTTGACAGGGAATTGTTCTTCCATGTGATCATCATCATTTTTGTTGTCTATTATTTTCCTATTTTTTCATCTTACGCTTTTTTTTTCACCGAAGCTTGGCATGTTTTTCAATACTTTTTCATTAATCAATTTCCTGAAACTTCAAATCACACTGATGAATTCATTTCTCGACAAAATAAAGGCTCGCAGACTAAATGTTTGAGTCAAAACCCTTCTTTTGTCGCATTTAGTTTAAAGAAAATTATGTTCAATTTTAGTTGATGTACTGACTATTGTCTGTACAGCACTTATATCGACACCGAAATATTCTTTAAAAGTACTTTCAATAGTGGAACTGAAAAATAATCATTTTACTTAAGAAATGTTAAATGTTCTACATCGGAACCAAAAATTATGCAAAACAAATGGCCGTACACTGAAGTTTAAAGTGTCTTAATTATTTATTTTTTTTAAATAACAGCCATTATTTCTGGGATTGTTGCAGTTTCGAACATTGTTGCCAAATTTGAGCTGATTTCAGCAATATTCTGATAAACTATGACTGTAAGGTTTATGTGAGAAATCATAAATAGCTTTGTTTTCTTAATGTTTTCAGTAAATGGAATCTAGCGATCCACTGATTCAGTAAATTTATGAATTTTTGGCTTCTAATGGTTGGTTTTAAACGATCTTTGGTTATATAAGCGTAAAGGTCAAATTAAAAAAAACACAAAAGTTACAGATTTTTTTGCCGTTTATTTAAATGATTTTTTTTAATTAAGAACTTTTTGATTGGTGTATAACATTAAAATTGGATGACTGCAGAGAAAGTTCTATTGGACAGATGCAATAATTTTTGAAGAATTCGCTGCTTCGGGAAAAACGCGTTCAAAGTTTGACAGCTTCATAAGCTCCCAGCAAAAATATTATTTTGTGTTCTTGTTTTCTCGGAAATTCAATATTTTTCAGATTACTTTGTACAATCAAAATGTAGGTCTTCAAACGTGCTATTTCACTCGGGTAATAACTCGATTTTTTTTACATTTGGTGCATTCACCTTTTTCAAAATTCACTACCGACATAAATATGCTTACAAACTCATAATACGTTCTATTATTCACGTGAATCATAAAAAATAATTTTTCAAATGATGTGACGCAACGCTGGATTGGGTTACAAAGATTCTATCTCAACCGTCTACCTTCTGCATGGACTACCCGATCAGGAGGAAAAAACTAAATAATATCAAGATGAGATATTTTGATACTAACTTTTTTCCTATCTAAATGAGTTATAATTCAGTACTCGTAGGATGTTAAAATATCTCAAATTATATCAAAAAATCTATGCGATCATAGCTAAATTATATCAATTTTAGATATGCTCCTTTCAAGATTATATCTCGTTCAGATAGCATAGTTTGATATTGGGCAGAACAAAACCTATCAAAATTATAACTTATCAAGATACGAGTGCTTCGGGAAAAATTTCTGGTGGAATGTCAATCAACCGCATTGTTTGGAAAAACCATGCTCTATTTTTCTGTTGTTTCCCAAAAGTTGGATTCAAATTTATGGATCTGTTAAGCGAAACTCACTATTGTACGGTTTGAGCCGTTGACTTCGATGTCCGTGTTTCAGAAAAAGTTGTACGTATATCAAAATAAGATATTATCATTTTGTTTTAGGACAATCCGAAAAAAAATCTTTATCATGGAAAATGAGCTCAACCCCATTAAAGTCTGTCAATCAGAATAAGATATAATTCAGATTGGAGAAACTTAAAATCGAAAATTTTGAGTGCTTAATTATAACTAAATCAGATTTAAATATCTTGGTGAGATACGTTTGGGTTATTATTTTGATATGCTCTCCTGATCGGGTATGAATCCGTTAAGACTTATCAAGCAAATAGTAGCAACACCATGTCGTCCATAGTAGAGTCTAGAGTAGCTAGGAATATTTTGGAAACAGGGGATCAGGCTTATATTTTTTCCTAACTAAAAAACGATAAAGATTTACTTGACATCGCGAAAAGCAAAAAAGAACGTTCATGATCTTAGCTTAAAACGACATCTTTTAGGGGCCATTTTGTCCTTTGGTCCAATTTACAGACGCACCAAAATTTAAAAATTGCAAAGTTTCCCAGCATTGTAATGTTTACATGTGCAAAATTTGGTGAAAATTTGTCAAATGATCTTTTATATAGCTTCCAAACAAGAAGACAACATAGACCACAAATTTTGTGCAGTACATTTTTGTGACTAACAGTGAGTCACATTTTTTTTTATTCCCGAGCTAACCGACAATCACTATTTTTTTATCATGAAGAAAGGTTATTTAAAAAAAAGGAAGTTTATCTTTAAAAATGCTTACAAATGGAAGAAAGCAAATTGGTGAGATGAAGGATTGTCCGGGGAATGGACTCAAAACGTAACTTATTAATTTTATGTTGGTAATCAACAAGCACGGAATTTCAATCTCCAGTGAAACCGAAGAAATTAGCTAGCAATTATTCTTTGATAATAGACAGAACTTCGAATCAGCATGTTCAGCTGTTGAGGTCGTCTGAAATATAAATTCAATGTTACACATATCTAGTAGCTAGTAGGTTGGTACTCGATTGAAAACATTCAAAGGCAATCAATATGTTGAGCTGAAATGTCTAATGGAAACGTTAGAATTTCGACGATGGTGTAAATTTGGATATTGAAAAGAGCACTCGATGGTTACATGAGAAATTGTTTTTATAGGCGTGATAATATGACACGCCCTCGAAAAAGAACATAAATACAATAGCTCACTTTCTGCCTTGCTTTTCATTAACATTCAGTGCTCAGACGCGATACAAAATACGAACAAATTATCACAGTTTACCTTTTTATGCTGCCTAAATTGCTGTATTTGTGAGCATCGTTCAACAATATACGAAGAGGGTTGCCTGAAGCTCGTTTGGCTCAATAAGCCATCGCAATGTCAAGCGGCGGCAAGACTAACTGGATTTTACTGTCCTTTTTGTACTCCGCTCACACATTTCTCCGTTCGTTCGGTTTCCAAAAGCACGCCGATCGGCCGAACGAAGGGCGGCAGCAACGACTGGGCCATTTGGTGGGAACCTTTTTTTTTCTTGCTCCTCTTCTCAAGCAACTACACAGTTTATACACATTCGCAAACGAACACACACAGCCACGAAAGCGCGCGCTGGCCGTGTCGTACACGTGCCGCACACAACCAGATTTATTTGGGTTCATTCTACCTCTACCAACACACACTTCAAGCAAAGCAATCACAATTTGATGAGAAGAATGCTCAGTGACACATTAGTATTGGTGAATTATATTCCTTCTGGCTCACTGGAAAGTAGATGAACTAAGGAGTGTGTCGAACAAACTCCAAAAGCCAAAAAGCAATTTCACGATTCAATTTCCCCCCATTTATGTATTGAGTACGATTTTTGTTTTCGTCGACCCCACGAATAGGGGAAGTAAGACCAACTGGCTGGCGTAAGATTCCCCGAGAGGTGGTACATTTTGAACGTGTTCGTAGGAAATCATTGGTACAAATTAGAAATGATAGCGGTTGTTCATCTCGCACACAATGACTTTGCGTGGGTTGTGTTGTATAGTCTGATAAATCAAATCTTATGTTTCTTGCACGTTTTGTCGACGTTTGCAGATAAACGCTAACCTGAAATAAATTATGTTATTTAATGATGTTTTACGTGACAAACAATCCAATTATCTCCTTGTATACTAAAATCGTCGCTGCGACGATATTATTGCTTCCTGATTAGATTGCTCCCCACGTTAATTGAAAGCGCCTGATGCAGCAGCAGCACTCAGGCGGTTCTTGTCAATGGTTCAATAAACAATACGAGTGATGAATGTTTTCAGAAATTTTTTAGAAAATAAAACACAAATAAATGATGCTTTATTGTTGTCCTATTCAGTGTAATAGGATTTGGTTGACGCGAAGAAGCATTGTTGCTGGTGTGAGACAACTTTAAATTAATAAAATATGTTATTTAAATAGATTTTATAGTGAGTAAGCAATCTCTTACTACCAAGAAAAACACATATTGTTCATAATTTCTCATGTAATAATTGATAACATTAACCATCGAGAAATATCACGTATCCGATGTGAACGTGGCTCACATCACAGTAGTCCGTAGTTGTTTCTATCAGAAATTTTTGTCGAAATCAAAAAATTCAAAGTGATTTGGTAGCTCCGAATTTTTAGTGTTAGTAAGTACCTAATTTTATTTATATTTTAATGTTAGCAACAAGTTCTGGAAAAAAATTTTCCTCAGTTATACAGAACACTGGAATTTTTAACCCTAATCCGTTCCAGATATTTTATACCCGTTAGAGTTCTTGGAGTGTCAATTGGATACTCCTGACTGCCGACAAAGTAAAGTGAAGTACTGGATTGTCGGAAGTCTGTATTTTGTTGCCAGTTTACCAGCGACATTTCTAAATCTTTTACTAAAATTCACAAAATCTCTCTTGTTTCTCTGCAGATTTTTATAAAATTTGTAATTTTAGAAACCTCATAATGTAACTCAAATATTATTCTCAGGCAGGATCTCATTAGGTTCATGACCACAAAGAATGTGAAAAATGTGGTGTAAAACCGCACTTTTCAACCAATGAACCGTCAAAATCGTTTACGTCACAATAGAAAAATTTCGAAAAGTGGATTGGAAAGTGGGCGTAATTTGACAAATTTTAGCATTTAGATTCTTATAATACGAAACAAAGAATTTTTGACGAATTTAAAGATAGCTTCGAACTTTTTGCAAATTTTCAATTTCCTTCAGCATGGTCTCCTGGTGACCATTCCGGTATAAAATTCTTTCAAGAAGTTACGTTTGACCACCAATAGACCACCCAGGAATGGTTTGCAAAAGAGCATGAGTGTCAGGAACCTATTTTTGCGATATTCGAAAATCTTTTAAAAAATCATTCAATCGAAATAAAACGGCTTGAAAATGTTATCTCTCTTCATTCTCTTCCGCTCTTGAGTATCACTATGAAACTATTGGTAGCTTGGCGGCTTGTACCTTTATTCTGGCGCACCCAAACTCAGAAAAAAATCTTCGGGGACCCCCAATGAATTCATGGAATCTTTAATCTTTAATTATGCATTATTACTTTTATGGAGGTATATAAAAGCCCAGAAAAATGGGATATTGAGTGTCAATTTGACACTCCTCGCTTAAAATCGCAATATCTCTTTTGTTTCTCCTCATTTTTTTATAAAATTTATAGTTTTGGAAACCTCGTAATGTAAACACAGATAAATGTAACTCAAGTACTATACTCAGACAATATTCGGCTACAACTATTCACTTTTACGTGATTCAAATTCAAAGAAAAATTCGAAAAAATATGCTTCGGAAAAAATACTTTAGATCCGCTTCCAAATGCTCAAAAAAAAATTTCACGTAATTTCGACGTAATTTGACACATCTTAGATTCTCGAAATACGAAACACAGACTTTTTGACGAATTTCCAAAGGTAGCTGTTTTCAAACATTTCACTAATCTGATTTTTGAAAATCTAAATTCAACTTTGCACTGGTCACCAGAATGGCAATTTCATACCGATTCTAGTGATGTTATTACATTAGCGCTGCGATGCTTAAAGCTACGTGTGGTTCAAGAATAGAAATGAATTAAAACTTGACACTTAATTGATAGATTGATAGAGTGAAATGTTAGACACTCCAAAAATATGATAAGTAGCAAGAGAAGGCTTGTGATATAGCTCATTTGGCAGGTCTGTTGCTTCCTGAGCCGATGTCCGCGAGTTCGAGCCCAAGAGTAAATATCGAACACCGGATAAGTTTTTCAATATTTGTCCGCCAACTGGAACGTTGATAAAGTCGCGAATGCCATAAAAATGGTAAAACGACTATGATCGAAACCAAAAAAAAAAAAGTTGCTTGAGAATCCAAAAAATGTCAACAAAATATTCTCCTCTAAATTCAAAATTTAAAATTCTTTATTAAGTTTTGAATAATCTTAGAACTAAAACTAAAACCTCGAAAATTCAAAATTTTCTCACTTGTTGATAGACATAAAGACTATCTACTATTAAACACGCTATCAAAAATTATTCACAAAAGAGGTTGATGCATGAATTTTTGACACAGTCCTTTACAATATCGAATTTAATATTAATAATAAGATTAGACTCACTAAGGTGGACCGGATTTTTCCCGAATTGTTTTTACTGTATTCGCAAAGCCAAGGAAAAATTTAAATTTATTAATAACAACTATGTACATTGCGTCCAAAACAATTTTTTTGAGCAAAGCTTATCCAAATAAACTGTCTGATGTGTTTCGATGAAAAAATACAACTTTTCAAGTTTTTTATTCTTGCTTTTAATTGAAAAATTCTCAAATATGCCTGAATGTTGCCCTGATTTTAGGTTGTAAACTTTGACATCGATGCCCGGATTTTGCAAGATAAAATAGTCCGTATTTTTTTTTCCTTGTTGGGTTCCTACCACTGCGACCAGATGTTAGATCTTTTGTGGTTCGTATTATAGTCCGTATTTGCTTTGCCCGGATAAGTGGGGGGAAATATCTGGTGAGCTTAGGTTTAAATCGTTTCCGATGTTCCTTTTCTATTTTTTTTTTTTATAAAAATCAAAATTTGGATTGTGGGATCTGTATCTAGTTTGTTATTCTTGATTTATAGTTCGGTTCACCATTGGGACAAAATCCTAATCCGAATCTTGGTTTTGCATTTAATACTAAAATCAGATTCATTTTACATGTACGAAACTTATCATTTTGGAATATTTAAAGAAAAAATTTAAAATAACAAACCATTTTCGAGATTTGGATTCGATATTTTTACTCTTAATTGTTACCCGATCAGGAGAGCATATCAAAATAATAACTCAAACGTATCTCACCAAGATATTTACATCTGATTTAGTTATAATTAAGTACTGAAAAATTTAGATTTTAAGTTTCTCCAATCTGAATTATATCTTATTCTGATTGACAGACTTGAATGGGGTTGAGATAATTTTCAATGATAAAGAATTTTTTCGGGTTGTCCCAAAATAAAATGATTATATCTTATTTTGATATATGTACAACTTTTTCTGAAACACGGACATCGAAGTCAACGGCCCAAACCGTACAATAATGAGTTTCGCTCAGCAGATCCTTAAAATTGGATCCAATTTTTAGGAAACCAAAAATGGAACATGGTTTTAGCAAATAATATGGTTTATTGACATTCCACTAGTAATTTTTCTCGAAGCACTCATATCTTGATAAGTTATAATTTTGATAGGTTTTGTTCTGCCCAATATCAAACTATGTTATCTGAACGAGATATAATCTTGAAAGGAGTATATCTAAAATTGATATAATTTAGATATGATCGTATAGATTTTTTGATATAATTTGAGATATTTTAACATCCTACGAGTACTGAATAATAACTCATTTAGATAGGAAAAAAATAGTATCAAAATATCTCAACTTGATCTTATTAAGTTTTTCTCTCCTGATCGGGTATGCAGTATTCCCGATCAGGAGAGCATATCAAAATAATAACTCAAACGTATCTCACCAAGATATTTACATCTGATTCAGTTATAATTAATTACTCTAAATTTTCGATTTTAAGTTTCTCCAACCTGAATTATATCTTATTCTGATTGACAGACATGAATGGGGTTGAGCTCATTTTCAATGATAAAGATTTTTTTCGGATTGTCCTAAAATAAAATGATTATATCTCATTTTGATATACGAACAACTTTTTCTGAAACACGGACATCGAAGTCAACGGCCCAAACCGTACTTTAATGAGTTTCGCTCAACAGATTCTTGAAATAGAATCCAAATATCAGGGAACCATAAATGGAACATGGTTTCAGCAAATAATGAGGGTTATTGACATTCCACTAGAAAGCTTTCTCGAAGCATGCATATCTAGATAAGTTATAATTCTGATAGGTTTTGTTCTGCCTAATATCAAACTATGCTATCTGAAAGAGATATAATCTTGAGAGGAGCATATCAAAATCTGATATAATTTAGCTATGATCGTATAGATTTTCTGATATAATTTGAGATATTTTAACATCCTACGAGTGCTGAATTATAACACATTTAGATAGAAAATAAATTAGTATCAAAATATCTCATCTTGATATAATTTAGTTTTCCCTTCCTGATCGGGTTGCAACTTCCATAATGGTGATCCAGAATTCAAATATTAGAGTTTCATCATTCGGAATTTTCATTCAGATTCACTATTGGAATTTCGAATAATAATTGAAGATAAAATTCATATAGAAAATCATACATTCAAAATTCAAATAAGAGATTTCTGACTGTTCTGTACATAATAATTGGGAATTTTTGTTTGGAATTAAGATTCAGAAATCGATTTCAAATTAGGAATTTACAATTTCAATTCAATTTTTTTTTCAATTTTCATTTTTAGGGTAGACAGGCGCGTGGGATGGGTCATATTCTTTATAAAATATGATACTAGTTTACCGAAACAATTTTTTTGTACAGATTGGTTGAGAAACGGTTTATTTAGGAGTATCAAATTGACAATCCTAGAACCTTAACAGGTGAAAAAATTTGGGACGGATGAGGGACGTTAGTAGATCTTAGGTTGTTTAACTTTATCGATTTATTTCGTGTAAAAAAGTTCTAAATTTCTAACACTTGAACTGGATTATTTCAAAGGATTATTTCAAAACATGTTTTTCATTCACCAGAATTTGAAGAGTGGAGCAGAAAAACTATTGATTTTTTAAAACCGAGAAAGTTTCAATTAAATTCTTATGAGAACCAACAGAGACGCTCGTTTGAAAATGATGAACACAACAACAAAAAACTGCTCTCCATCTATTAACATTTAGCTTCTGCATTTTCTTTTATCCACGCGATAAACGCTCGTTCATGTAGATATAACTTAGTTTATTAATAAAGTGATAATTGAGTTGCATGTCGAGTGAAGAGTAGATTGCTATCGCATTACGTAATTATTACTGTATTCAATAAAGGCGCAACTGTACAATCTAGTTTTTGGCGAGCCATCGTTGCTCATTCAAGCACAAACAACAAAATGAATTAAATATGCTTTTCTGCGGAATTTGTGAGCTCCCCGATGGTTATTTCTAAAATTGATTCTCCTATTTATATTTCACTTCATCGCTTAGAAGGTGCTAATTTAGTTAATGACATCCAAAGAAAAAGGACTTTCGGGTACGTCCTGCTATTGTGGATAGACTTTTTTTTCTATCATTTCCATCATTCGTAGTTTTCCGGATGTTCTCATCATCAATCATCCTCAGTGTTCATAGTCCCTTGGCGGCCACCATTTCTGCATCAATAGCAATGGTAATGAAGAAATATCCGGCGGCCAGATAATTCCATCAACGATAGGTGTTTTATTTCAATTTTTAAACTGCGCCGCTTGGGTATGGAAGATATCGTCGAATTATTTTTTTAGAAAAATATTTTTCACTAAACATCAATAATTTGGTTAGCGAAGTTCGCAAAACAAAACATCCGAGTACCTGAGCCCGTGTAGACTGGTGCAATTGGTGGGTTTTGTGTTATCATTAACCGTTTTTTTTTATTTTTTGAAAATCTTATCCAGTACAACTGTGTTTACTCTTGGGCTCGAACTCATGGACATCGGCTCAGTGTGTTGCCAACTAAGCCATCTCACATTTCTCCTAGTTGATTGATTTATATCTTTTGTTATTAGAGATGTTTTATTAAAAGCATAGGTGACCAACATTTTCAACAGGCAGACCAAATATTAGAGATGAGATTTGTTAGCATAACAAATTTTTAAACTAGTTCAGAGCAAACACAGAATAACTGATTTTCGAAGAAATTTTTTGAAAAAACTAAAAACAGCTGCTTGTGATTAATTATAGATTAATCTCAATATGCTGGCCTGCGGATCCGAGACTGACCGAACCCTCTTGTCCAGTAATAACAAGGTCACGATCGACGGTGACGAGCTGGAGATAGTCGAAGATTTTATCTATCTCAGCTCACTGGTGACTGCAGACAATGACAGCAGTCGTGAGATCCGGAGGCGAATTATCAGCGGAAGTCGTGCCTACTATGGACTCCACAAGCAACTGCGGTCGAGAAGACTTAGCCTTCGCACGAAGTGTAACCTATATATGACGCTCATTAGACCGGTTGTTCTCTACGGGCACGAGACATGGATATTGCTCGAGGAGGACCTGCGTACACTCGGAGTATTCGAGCGACGAGTTTTAAGAACCATCTTTGGCGGCGTACAAGAGGACGGAGTGTGGAGGCGAAGGATGAACCACGAGCTCGCGCGACTCTACGGCGAACCCAGTATCCAGAAGGTTTTTTCGGCAGAGGACTGAGATGAAGAGAAAAGATACGCCAATGATCACGCAAGTTGTGCAACCAATGAACGGGAAAATGAGTGAAATCTCATCCGTCCGTGATTTTTATACCCGTTATCAAGAAATATTTAAAGAAGGTAGTGCCAAGGCAGCCCTGCTCTAGTTTTGGTACAGACTGTGACGTCACAATCACGAAAAAATTGTTAATTTACTAGAAAACATGTATTTTTCGTTGACAATTCGAAAAATCTGCTGGAAATTTCCCGTTTTGATAACATGTTATTCTAGATGGATTCTTGCTCTTCAAGATCGTTACTAAAAAGTTGGATTTCGAGTAATTTTTCTATAAAATAGACCATCGAAGTTCGAAAAAAATTGTGGATTTTCCCTGCTCAAATTTGCAAAACTTTAAAAACTAGTTCAAAGTTTTCCATGAAAATGTTCAAGTCAGTGCAGTTCAAGTTCCTTATCGCAAAAAAGTAATCAAAATACAATTTTGTATACAAAACCACAATCTTTTATTGGCATTTTAGTAAACCGAGTTAACAATCACTAATTGATGTTAATTGTTCTACATAAGAATTGTATATGGCAAAACGGTTAGATAAAAATCATGACAATTAGTTGAATACTCAATAACTACCAGCTAGACCTTTCTAAAGTAATTTAATTTAATTTATTTTATTAGAGAGGCTTGCTTGGTAGATTCGCCTCTATCCTTTCTAAAGCTTATTTTTTCTTCATTTTCTTGCGTTGATGAGATGAGATGAGATTTCGTTCAATAATAAAATTAGAAAAAATACATACATTATGCAATCTTCAAATGACCAAAAAACTTCATAACATATAATGAAATGTGAGTGTAAGGCCACACAATCAAAATGAAATTGGAATTCATTTTCATTCTAAAACGTGCTTATCTTTGAAATTTCTTCCATTCTCATATGAATTCTCTATACAATCGTTTTTGTGACGTCACAAAAACACCAATAAATATGGCTCTGGGCGCTACCATATTTAAATATTCCTTGCTTCAGAATCAAGTTTTTCAACCTGAAGAAACAGATTGTAGATTTTTCCTTCCAAATCAAAACAATGTCGAAAAGTAGCTCTTTTTTGCACTATTCTGAAAACTGTTACAAAAAGTACTTTTTTTCGAAAATTTTTTTATCGGTAGGAAAAGTAGGCCTTTTCAAACCCAAACTTTGTAAGGAAAAAACACATTCAAAAGTAAGTTTTTTATCACTATTAGTTATCTGGTGATATCCCGATCAGGAGAGCATATCAAAATAATAACTCAAACGTATCTCACCAAGATATTTACATCTGATTCAGTTATAATTAAGCACTCTAAATTTTCGATATTGAGTTTCTCCAATTTGAATTACAGTCCCCCCACAATCATGGGTCACACACAATTATGAGTCACCGATCATTAGAACTGCTGATATCTACTAAACCAAAAGAAATTATATCATATTATTATTTTTAGTTAATCGACAATATCATCAAAATGCATTAAAAATATTATCTGTGCGTTTGATAACAGTAAAATTGCTGTTTGAATACTTTTTATCGTAGGTTAACTATAAGCCGTCAAACTATCGCATAAAATTCCAATGTTATAAGGTTGACATCTTAAACCGTTAATGTGGGTACCCCTTATGTGGGCATTTTAAAGATTCCAAACAAATGAATTGGTCTCATATAAGCACAAAAGAAGAGTATACATTTTCCAAATAAAACTGAGCGAATGAAATTCTAAAATTCAATAATATTTAGCAAAATAAAAGTGACCCATAATTGTTACAGAATCCACCAAGTTCCACACAATCATGGGTCACTTTTTCGCAAGCAAAACAAAACATTTCTTGGTTGCTAGCTCAACCCAATTGCCCCTTGAACGTATACTAGCGAAGAATGCCCCTGAATGTTTGCCAGAAACTTGTTCATTCTCATGTTGATATTCGAGTGTTGCCATGGACTTCTATGTGACTAATAATTGTGGGCAATATGACTAATAATTGTTACAAGTTTCAATTTTGACCCATAATTGGTTTTGAAAAACGTTGATTGTTTCGTTAAATTATTTTATTTTTCAACAAAATTGGAAACAAAACCACGCTTGAAATCAAAGAGGGAATATTTAATGACTGAAATTCATGCAAAGCTTGATGTTAGGTCCACTAACACCTGAATTAAAGAACATTTTGTGGTGAAATGATACGTTAAGTGACTAATGATTGTGGGGGGACTGTATATCTTATTCTGATTGACAGACTTGAACCCGATCAGGAGAGCATATCTGAATAAGAACTTTAACATATCTCATCGAGATATTTATATCTTTTTCAGTTAGAATATTGTTCTCATAATTTTCGACTCTTGGTTTTTTGAATCTTGGTTATATCTGATTTTGATTGACATTCTTGAATAGGATTGAACTCAATTTGAACGATAAAGAATTTGTTCCAAATTGTTATAATATATTATAACCGTATCTTATTTTGATATGCATATAACTTTCCATGAAACACGGACATCAAAGTCAACGGCCCAAACCGTACTTAAATGTGTTTCGCTCAGCAGATTCATAAAATTAAATCAAATATTTTGGATACCAAAAATGGAGCATGATTATAGCAAATAAAGACTGACATTCCACTAGAATTTTTTCTCGAAGCATTCATAGTTATAATTTTGATAGGTTTTGTTCTGCCTAATATCAAACTATGCTATCTCAGGGTGGCCAGCGAATCGGGATACCGGGAAAAAATCGGGAATTTCACATCAAAATCGGAAAAATTATTTATAAATCCTATTAAATCCTAAAATACATTCATTTACTCATTGGGCTTGTGATATAGCTCAGTTGGCAAGTCTGTTGCTTCCTGAGCCGATGTCCACGAGTTCGAGCCCAAGAGTAAACATCGAACACAGTTGTACCGGATAGTTTTTCAATAACGATCCGCCAACTGCAACGTTGATAAAGTCGCGAATGCCATAAAGATGGTAAAACGACTATAATCGAAACAAAAAAAAAAAAAATTCATTTACTCATGACGGAACATTCTCTCAGAAACTTTACAACCTATAGTCGTTTATTCCAGGATTGTTATCTATTTGGGATGAGCAGGAAAATGTCAGGATTTTATATTTATGAGAAAAATGATTTTAGATTAATGAGTAAATAGTCGGGAGTATTTGAAAAATTGAGATTTATCGACCACAACTTAAGCTTATTTCTCAGCTCACGCACTGCAGTGAATATAACAAAGTTTTAAAATTAAATAAACGTTTTACAACTGAAGTTTTAATACTTTAAGTCTTGGAAGTTAACTTTTAAAGCGTTAATTAATTAAAGATGTTTTACCATTGTGCACTTTCTTGCGAATATATGGAAAAAATAGAACTGAAATCGGAATTAGGAAATAAGTGAATGGAATTTTAAAAAAAATTCTAAATGCCGCGACCTTATAGTTCTGATGTGAATTCATATATTGTGGAGATCGAAGTAGTCAGGGAAAAAAAGATAGACCAAGGGTGAGCAACACGCGGCCCGCGGGCCGCATGCGGCCCTCGATACCACATTGTGCGGCCCGCGAAGCCTTTCTAAAATTGAATCAATTTCTCGATTTTTTTTCTGCTATAGATCATTAGTTATGATAAAATTCTTATTGACTGGATTCTTATTGACCAGAAATAGTTGATGTGTCAATTACTTTTTTTAAATTTAAGTGTTTTTGTTTGGACTTATTCAACAATCATTTAGATTGGTGACTCTTTTTTCCAGAAATTCTAACATTCAATGTGATTTTAAAAGCGATAAGTCCAACATCATTGTCAAAAACGTAATATGGAAGCAATTTTCCTAGTTTTTTGAAGGCTTTTAAATTCAAAATCAATAACTAATAGCGAGTCGGCAATGGCCAAAAAAATCAGAACACTATTGCTGAGCACATGATAATGATTTTTTTTATATTTCTGTCAAAGATAAAATTGTATGATAAATCTACTCATCACATTTTTTTATATAATTATTTAATAAAATTCGACAAAAACGCTTATTTCGTTGGTAATTGATTTAAAACTTGAGATTAAAACTTGCTTAAAAAATCTATGTTCTTTACAAAACACATATTGTTATTCGGTGTTTGATCAAAAAAATCAGTAAAATTTTTCGCTGATTTTATACCAAGCGTTGAAAAATTTAGTCTTTTCACTTGGTAAATAACAATTCATATTAACAGCGTCAGAAAATTTTCTTAGCGTTAGAAATCCTATCCAAGTAACACTATTTTTTTTTTATTTTTTTTATAAAACCTTTTACAAATGTTGAAAAAGTTAACAATAAAGAATGTAATTTCAGGCTGAATTATCATATATCTTAGGAATCTGTGAAATTATTATTATTCCCAAGATTTCAGCAAGTTTGATAAACATGTAATCTTAAAAATATTTTCACACTAATATCAGAAAAATCAGGGCTTCGAAGGCTATTTTAACTGTGGAAAGACTTTTTGGAAATATGTAAAGAAAACCGAAATTTTGATCAGTTTATTTGAACCACAAAATTAAAAAAAAAATCTTTCGTTTTAAAGCTATAAGTGTGCTATACTTAGCTTAAGGTTGCCTGGTTTTATCCGGGTTTGTCCGGATATTTAATATAAAATTTGGGAACAGCCCGGCTCGGCTCGGTTGCCCGGAATGCATTGCAAATGTCCGGATTTTGCCCGGCTTCATTAACTTTATTGGACAACTCAACATAAAATACAAATTATGTTGTAAAATTTTTTGAATTTATGCCTCCAAAACTTCAAAACGCTATTTTTTCAACTAGTTTTATCAAAACATGAGTTTTGATGAAAAAACAATTATTTATCAATTTTTCTTCTTGATTTTTGTTAAGTAATTTGTGGGTTTTGACCAGAAAAAATTCAATCATTTCCAAAACACCATGAAACCCTGACTTTCAATAAGTTACGTAGATTATCAGTTTTGGCTGATTTTGTCCGGTTTGCATCATATAAAAACGATATTAAATTTTTTGTAAGATGTGAAATAAATAACAATTATAATATAATTATCAATATCAAAAAGAAATTCGCTAAAGTTTTGTAGTTTTTCCGATTTAAATTTTTTCAAATATCAAAACTTTTTGTTATTTTTTTTGTAATTTTTTTATGGGATTTTAACTCCACAGGAGGCATTCGTCCATTTTTGTTATAATCTTTAGAGTTCTGCGAATAATTCATGAATGTTCTTTTATATAAGTGCGGCCCGCCGAGAAGATTTTGAAACAAAACTGGCCCGTTGGTTCAAAAGGTTGCTCACCCCTGAGATAGACGTTTTTGACAAGGGCTCCGAAAATTTGTCAAGATTTTTTCGGGAAAAAACGTGTTGCTTGAAGTGGAAATTAGATCAAATTCCTCAAACGAGGTGCCTGCAGAAAATTTTGATGAATGTTTAACCAACCTTTTGACCTAAGATACTGAAAATGGCGGTTGCAGAGCTTGACGGAGAGGGATTGCTGAACCTACGATAACAAGGAAGCAATGCAGGAATTTGGTGAGATCCATCCTTTGTTTTTTTTTTTAGTAAAATAATTTCTTACGATTTGGATAAGTGATGAATTTGAATGTTGCCAAAATTTAAAAGAAGGAAAAATATCAAAAAATCGTTCATTTTTAATTTTTGAGAAATGTTTTACTGCTCAAACGGAGTTTTTTTAAATATTCACCTTAATTGCTTGCTGATGAGAGTTTAAAAATTTAATTTTCAATTTATTTTTCAGGAAAATTTGTGTATAAAGTTACGGAGTTTGTAAAAATCTTCCTGATTCAATAAATAATGCTGATAAAAATGAGATAGATTGTGATGTGTATTCAGATAGAAGTGAATTAGGTGAATATAAAAGTTTCTCGCTGTTCAGTAATAATCATTTCTCCTATTTTTTTTTTTAAAACAAGCATTAAAAAAAGCATTTAAAAGCATAAAGATTTATACATTGATGAATTTTTAAGAAAGTAAAAACTTATAACGCTCACAGTTAATAATGTATTTATAGAAATAATCCAGTCTCGAGTAATTTAGTAAAATTTAATCATTTAACGCTCAGTTAGGGTTGCCTTGGTTCTTAGGATATTTGAAAATCTTCTTTTAACAGGGAATTCATGTGTGTAAATATAAATTCACTGTTTGATATTCAAATGCTAATCGTTTTCTATTTTAACGCACCTTAAAAAAAAATAATATTAATCCTATTTAAACAATTTTAAAGATGATTTGAAAAAAGTCCTAAAATAAGGAAAGCTTGTTACGGAGTTATAGTTTTTTCTTCAATAATTTATGCATTAAAAGCCAAACGGTTAGTAGTTAGTTAGAAAGTAGTTAGATGACTTACATAAATTAATGAGCTAAAAATGTTATAGCCTATACATTTTTCAGCCTTCTAGTAAGAGGAGTTCCAATAGAAAACTTAGAAATTTTGAGAGAATAAATAGGAGCGTAGGTTTTGAGAAGGCGCGTCGCTTACCAAGGTGACATTCCATGCCACATTACCTTAAACCCCAAAAACTCAGCGTGAGATTTGTGGAGGGATGGCGTACAGCCGGCCTCCGCAAAACAAATCATCACAAGTGCTGCACTTCCTTTCCCCTATCGACTACATGGACTTGGCCGGCGTCGTAATTGGTTCATATTAAAGATTGGGATCCTCAAAATTGGACAGTGAGAATGTGTTGCTTGTTCCCAGCACCTTTCATTTGGTTAATTGTCCAATGTTGATTATCTCGAACCAATCACGGAGTGCAACCATTATGCCATTGGCCAGGAAGGGCTGCAGGTGGACCATAGTTGATAGCAAGCTCAAGCTCAAGCTCAAGCTGATGTGAATTCATATGTTGACATCCGACAGTTTTCTATTGAATTCACATCTCGAAAACTAAGATTTTAGTTTATCATCTATCTTATAACTGGAATTATAATACCGTTAGTCCAGAATTTATGAACCTCGAGTCAGCATCAGGAGCTCATTTTTTTTAGAAAAACACGTTATGCTAAAACGGAACTTGGAAAAATTAGCAGAAATCTAGCAAACACATTTAAACTGGGGGAATTATTTGGAAGAGCCCGACTAAAATATCGAATTAGTTTGATAAAAAAAATTGAATTTTAATAGAATAGAGATATGAATTCGGTTATTCATGTCTTAACGCGGTCGACATATTTTCTGAAAAGCTATTTTTGTAAAAATCTAATGTTCAATGCAAGTTTTAAAATGGATTGAACAATGCGATTTTTTTACGTGACTTTACTTATTTCCAGCCGAGTTTACAATACCTCAAAAAAATCATAAAAAAATAAATAAATATTATGTTTGTGTTTTATGAACTAAAACACTAAAAATTGTCAAAAACTATCAAAACGTAATTTCAAAAATCAACCATCAGATTTCTGATAGACGACATAACCTCGAAGTTATGTGGTTTCAAAAATATTTTCTTTAATCTTTAGCTCCATTTTAACTTTTTTTTCCATGCGAGAAAAATGCCGGAAGAAAAGATGCCACCATTTGTTTCGGTTATTTTATAAACGCACAGGTGGCAGAAGATGTAATAAGAGACCAAGTTTTTGTGTGATTCTTGTTTACATTATATACCTACAAAATTGAATAAAAAACATGCATTTTTGAGATATGACAGAAAATCAAGAATTCAGCGCATTCTAATAAAAATGTTAAAGGTATCCAAACAGAAACATGATCCAGTATTCAATATAAGAACCGAAATAAAATATCAGATTGCTTATCATGAACAAGCTTATCATATGAGTCTGTTTTAAGAACTTTAGAAGAAATCTATCAGAATATTAATCAGTAGATTAAAACAGAAAAAATTAGTATTTAAACTTGAAATTTTAAAAGTATTTTATTCCATCATAATCAAACTATAATTTATCCATGCAAATAATAAATTATAGCAGTTTCTCTTATAAAAAGCGAGGATATTATGAAAGACTGAAAAATAACAGTTTTCGGTTAAGGTTCGGGCAACTAGACTAATTTTCTTATCGTATTACGATCACCGTAATTTGAATAACCTGTGAGTTTCAAGATTAAGCTAAAAACAATGAAGTCCTCTAACACTTTTACTTACAACTTGCATAAATATATCTTCAGTTTTGGTCAAAAAACTTGATGGCAATGGCAATTTTTTGCGTATTTTGAAACGAGGGAAACCATAAAATCTCAATCGGGAAAACCGGGAAAAACCGGAAATTTGAAAATTGAAACTCACTGGCCACTCTGCTATCTGACCCAGATATAATCTTGATAGGAGCATATCGAAAACTGATATAATTTAGCTATGATCGTATAGATTTTTTGATATAATTTGAGATATTTTAACATCCTATGAGTACTGAATTATAACTCATTTAGATAGAAAAAAAAATAGTATCAAAATATCTCATCTTGATATAATTTTGTTTTTCCCTTCTGATCGGGCCCGAGCGGAGAGCATATCAAAACTACTTCTCAAACCCATCTCAACGAGATATTATTATTTAATTCAGATATTACTTTGATATCAAAATCTTCGTTTTTGTCGTTTTTGTCGAAAAAATGATTATATCTGCTTTGATACAATCAGATACATCTGGTTTGATTAAATGCAAGACTCAAACTTTTGTCTTTTTTGGTTGTCAATATCCAATCTGATTGAGATATAATCCTGACATAATGCTATCAAAGGGTGATATAATTTAGTAACGTTTATTTGGACTTTTTGATATAATTTGAGATATTTAAACAGCCTGCGAGTACCAAATTATATCTTATTTTGATAGGAAAAATTCGAATATCAAAAAATCTCATCTTGAACCAAAGCAGGAAAACGCCGACATTCGACATTTTACGTCTCAAAATCCACTGAATCAAATTCTAAAAATTTAGTATCTTGAGTTACCGAAAGTGTTGAGACTTCCGAGATCGAAAAATATCGGGTCAGAAATTTTACCTTGCTAACGGTAAGAGGAATGCTCCAGATAGGTTCAAAATTGTTTTCGGGGATAAATTTGCATGCAATTTGATGATTTGGAAAGCCAAATTGTATACTTGACAATTTTAAATTTGGCTATTGAAAGAAGACCAAATTTTTCATTACTGGAGCAACCATGTATGGACAAGTTGATTACAAGTAGAAATGTTTTCAGGAGATCGCTAATTCAGCTAATTCAGAATAATTTTGATGTTTTTCAATTAAAGCTTTCCTCCATCAATTTGCCCACTGCCCACACAGAAAACATTTTTGACTATTACGTGTCACTGAAACTGCAACCTTTGAAACAAATCAACCTGTAATTAACATAACCTGTAATTTTTAATTGTTTTCCTTAAAAGTTAACGAAGATTAATTTATTATTACAGCGAATGTCCTGTAAAAAAGTTGTACACTTAAAATTAAATGTCACGTTATTTGTTTTTCGACATGTAAAATTACGGTAAATGTCCTGCTCCTTTTTGTTACAAAGCATTTGCGTAATTTTACAGGAAACAATTTTTGCTGTGCAGATATTGGGCAAAAGTCTAATTTAAATTGAAAAATGATGGTTAATACGTCAAAACATCATCTGATATGGCGAAGTGGTGGAAAAAATAGTTGATATTACCAATATTTTTTTTTGTATTTTCCCTACAAGTTGGATAAAAACCCTACAAAACATTTTTTTTAACAATTTTGTACGTTATTTCCTCATGGAGAAATCAGAAAATGTATACCCGAAATTAAGTAGTACAAGCCTAAAGCTTTTTCAAGGTTCGCAATATCTAATGATCAGAGACGCAACTGCGGTCGAGAAGACTTAGCCCTCGCACGAAGTGTAACCTGTATATGACGCTTATTAGACCGGTTGTTCTCTACGGGCACGAGACATGGATATTGCTCGAGGAGGACCTGCGTACACTCGGAGTATTCGAGCGACGAGTGTTAAGAACCATCTCTGGCGGTGTACAGGAGAACGGAATGTGGAGGCGAAGGATGAACCACGAGCTCGCGCGACTCTACGGCGAACCCAGTGTCCAGAAGGTGGTGAAGGCTGGCCGGATACGCTGGGCGGGACATGTTGCGAGAATGCCGGATGACTGTCCTGCAAAACAGGTGTTCGCCACGAATCCGGTAGGAACAAGACGAGCGGGGGCGCAACGAGCGAGGTGGTTAGACCAAGTGGAGCGTGATCTGGCGAACGTGGGGTGCCCGAGAAATTGGAGAACGGTTGCCATGGACCGAGTGAATTTTAGGAATTATGTTCGTCAAGTTATGTCGTAAGACGGAATACTATGTAAATAAAAATAAATAATGATCAGAGACAATATTCAAAATTACCACGTGACTCGATAACGCATAGTGCATCATGCCAACTTGAAATATAGACCACTGATAAATACAGACTACCAAAACGAACCTTCAAGTATTGTTATGTCTGTCTACTTATTGACATGCCTCTTTGGTATGCTTTTGATCAGAAAATATAGTTGTTAAATCAAAAAACAATAAATAAATTCCCTTTTTTTGGATAAATTTAGGGGAAGTGTGAATCAGTTTGGACCAAATTCGAACTTCAACGATACTTCAACCAACCGAATTGGACTTTTCGTAAATTTTTGCATCGAATAGCTCAGTGAGCTCAGTCGTCTGTTTTATTAATGTAAGTACAACAACAACAAAAAACAACATTTTGTTTTGTTTGTGAAATCCCTCCCGTAGAAAATTGTTCACAGTTATCCGAACGGATTAGTCATGTAAGGATTTGGAACGTCGTCGCCGCTGATGTATATCTACCGGAAAACGTCCCTTGATGCAACCAAACATTTCGGTGGTGGGCCTGTGGGAATCTCTTCCAGTACATATTGGACCGTGCGATGTTTTCAATCATCGAGGGGAACCGCATCTTAGGGGTTGGATTTTACAAAACCGTCGTACGTACTTCTAATCCACGCGCTCTTAACACTGTTATAAGTTTACCGTGCAATCGTAATGCGATAAGTCTCGGAGCAGAATTAAACCCGATATCCCACCGGTTTGTTGGTGTTTATTTTACACGCAGGAGTGAGGCATATTTTATTGCGAATAAATAAGCTTCATACACTTGCGAGAGAAGATAAAAAGTGAGTCCAATTGATATCAATATTTGCATTAAGAAGTGGAAAATTAAGTACATGCCGCGTGTCATAAATAGTTTTACCGAGCAGTTCGGAAGCCACGTGACCGGCGTACTGCATGGATCTTTTCCCTGGCTCTGTTTGCTCACTTCGCTTGCAACACTATCGACGGCCTGTGACGGCGTGTCGAATTAATCCCAGAACAGTTGTTGGTTGCGAAGAATATGTTTCCTATCATCAGATCTAATTGTAGAGCAGCTCTAAGAGGGATAAATTAGCTGATTTGGTGAATTTTATAGGCAGATTATAAGCCGCCGATAAGGCAACTCTGTCAGATGATTTAATTTCGGTTGCCTATGTTCCGTTTCAAATCCTCAGATAACTGGCACGGTGCGTGGAAGATTACCGGTTCGGAGAATTCCCGTGGAAACCACTTTTTAATTTGACGGGTTAATGCAAAGAAAAGTATCGTTTTGTATGATGATTTATTTGGCGGACGACCAATAGGTGGGCAATTTTCATGTCAAAAGCCAGCCCATCAAAATAAATTACTTTAGGGTTTCCTTGTCAATTTTCGTCGCCTATCCTACATATATGAAGCGAAATAGATTACGCTGTTGTACTGATGAATTCGAGTCCAAAAATGGAAGTAGAGGTGTATTTTTACTCACTTGCCAGCTAGTAGTTTACACATCTTCAACAGCAAAAACTTGGTAATGTCTTTATATTCATTCGCAACCGCACAGCTATATAATTATCGATCAACGCCAGTCCTTTTAAACATCTTCTTTTTGAGCGGACCCTGTTTCCGGACGTGTTTTTCTCTGCGTTTTCGCCTCTTTCTGGGTTCATTTCGGTAGACGTTCCCTCCTCATTCTTCGCTTCTTTGCTGATGGCAGTTTTTTTTTGCCATAGTGTGTGATTAAATTATGACGCTGCGCAGGTGATTTAATTATTTTGAATCGAAAGCGATAAATTTTCAATGAATCAAATTATGGGTTCCGTGTAGACGTAAACTATTACCATGAGTTTGGGTGCCCGTTTTTTCAGAACAATCTATTTTGCTTGCTTCCCATGCTTTTGAGTAGCTTAGCTTAACATATTAGCTTCAAAAGTCAGTATGAAAATATTTTGCGCATAAACAACAATTCAGCAATTTAAGTGAAATTTTTTAATTAATTTTTATTCAAGTTATGTTGTAAACCGATATAGTAGACTGAGTCGATTTGAGTCATTTTGAATTTGTCAAGCCCAAGTTATAATAATAATAATAATATAAACAGGGTATGTCTTTTGGCATTGAAAAACAATAGATTCAATAGACATCACTGCTGGGCCCTCGCGAAGTTTCGCATGAAAAGTAATCATGCAGTACCTCGCTAGGAATCCAACAGAGATGTCAATTGAATTCATTGTTTTTCATTGTCAGAAGACATACCCCTATTTAACACCTAATAACTTTTTTGTCTAATAAGGCATGATTTTACGGTCTTAGAGAAAGTTGTTCAACGGAAAATTTCCTTTGTAAACTTAATAAATTGGCACAAAAACCATAAACAGGCTCGGTTTAACAGAAGAAACAAAAATGATGTTGATTTTTCTGTACAAAATATTCAATTTTCCTGTACAAACCTAAAAGTTCAAATTTACTCATGTAATCTTTGCTTAAAAATCATGGATGAGTTTTGGACGAAAACGAAGCTTTTTTGACCCCAGGGTTTGAGAAATTCAAAAATGACTCCAAATCGACTCAGTCTACTGCTATAATAGTGCCAGCACTAAATTTTACTTCGGAAGTGCGGACTTCCGACTTGCGAAAGACTTCCAACAAAGAAAAGTGAAGTACTAGATTGTCGGAAGTCTGTATTTGTTGCCAGTTCACCAGCGACGTTTCTAAAATTTTTATTTGAATTCACAATATATACAATTTTGAAAACTGCCAAAATCTCGTATTTAATGAAAAAGCGATAACAATAGACAAACAAAAACATTCCGCGATAACTTGTTGTTGATGGTTATCGGACTCACTCATGTTGATTGAAATTCATTGAACATGAACTATAAGCCGAAACATGGCAACATGGATGGATCAAAATTATCAGTCATCGTGGCTTCTCAAAACCAGAAACGAACATAATTTCGATCGAGAAGGACCCATCGATATTGATGAAGATTATTCGGAGGTATCAATTTTCTCGATTCCAATTACCGAAGCAAATTGTTACTCATGATAAACCCACAAAAACAAGGCTCGTAAATTTAAACTACCTCAAATTAAAATCAATTTTTATAATGACTTCATTTAGGGAACAGCCAGGTAGGAAACATGCCAGTGGATCACTTCCCGTATCTCTCGAGTTCAAAAAGGACGACCGAAAGTCGAAAGATCGGCGCTCGATACCCAACCAAAACCACAGGACAGACACAGATAGGCCTGAATAAGCAACATTGGAGCGGCAAGGCTTATAACCAATTGTCTTCTTACTGCATGATGGATCAATTACTGAACGAAATTGGCGAACCTTTCAAATAAATGTGTTTAAATTCACTCGTTTCAAGTTTATTGAAAAATGTTGAAAAGTGAAACGTGATTATATTTTATCCTTCGAAATTTTAAGTTTAATGCGTATGTATGTATGTATGGGAAACGGCGAGCACTATTTACTTTTTTGCGAATTTTTTTCGATATCTTCAGCAGTTCCCCGGTTCAGTCACACAGACAATGTGTTTTTTAATTGATGCATTTTGTGACTGACTGACTGCGAGCGATTGGGTAGGATGTTATTTAATAAGGTCCTTTAATGTGGTTATTGATTGCATGCTTTTGTTACACGACAACTCAACAATTGGTCCCATTATAGACTCACTTTGTCAGCGCATTTTGCTGCAAGCCTCACTTTGCTCGATTCTGAATTGCGTCGGTTTTTGTTCGTTCGCTTTGAGCTTTCATTTTTTGTCGTCGTCGTGCCTTTTAAATAATTTTGTCAAAATAGCACTCAACTAAATGCGGCCTGTGTGCCGTGAGTTCATTCTTCTCGCTGAATGACTTATCCAATCACAATTAATTTGCTTCTGTCGTTCGTTATGATAATCTTCTTCGGCGGTGCATTTAATAGTAATTTGTTTAGTCGAAATGGGAAAACAAATTCCAAAGTGTTGGTAAGCCTACGACAATAATGTATGGAGTATGGAGTGAAAAACTTGACATTTCCCCAAAAAAAAGTTATTTATTATAGCTGAGAAAAAATGTTTCAATCGTAACGTGTAGCCTTTTTTTTTTTTTAAACATAACCAAACCGTCAAGTACCGTCGGATAAAAATACATATACGGATTCATTACTTGATCTTGCTAATATAGCTTCTGATTAGATGAATTTTAAATTCAATATCGGTATACTGATTATGTGTTCTTATTCTGTTTTTGAATTCTGAATCCGAATTCTAATCCGTTTCTGAACGGTTCATATTTTATTGGATCTTCTTCTTATTAATTCATTTCGATACTGTTGAAAAATCCTTGATGAAGATCCAATAACGATTGAAACGTTGGAACCTTATATTAAGTTGTCATTGTTTCTTAAAATAATCTGCTGGCCGGAAAAAAACTTCCACAAGAATTCTGATTCTGAATTCTGATTATATGAAGAGATTATTCACCGTAAAGTAGATTTATTATTTAATTTACCGGCTTTATCGGTGAAAAGTGATGTCCTTTTTAGTAGGGACATCTTAAGATAATGATGAAATGAATGAAATGAAAGATGGTGAAAATGAGCGGGTAGAATTTATTTGGAAGCACTATCATCACATATCAAATTTTCGTTCAGCACGGGCCTACTACTATGAAGTGGTAGATCTATTCTGATTTTGAATTCTGATTCTGAATTCTGATTCTGAATTCTGATTCTGAATTCTGATTCTGAATTCTGATTCTAAATTCTGATTCTGAATTCTGATTCTGAATTCTGATTCTGAATTCTGATTCTGAATTCTGTTTCTGAATTCTGATTCTGAATTCTGATTCTTAATTCTGATTCTGAATTCTGAATTCTGATTCTGAATTCTGATTCTGAATTCTGATTCTGAATTCTGATTCTGAATTCTGATTCTGAATTCTGATTCTGAATTCTGATTCTGAATTCTGATTCTGAATTCTGATTCTGAATTCTGATTCTGAATTCTGATTCTGAATTCTGATTCTGAATTCTGATTCTGAATTCTGATTCTGAATTCTGATTCTGAATTCTGATTCTGAATTCTGATTCTGAATTCTGATTCTGAATTCTGATTCTGAATTCTGATTCTGAATTATGATTCTGAATTCTGATTCTGAATTCTGATTCTGAATTCTGATTCTGAATTCTGATTCTGAATTCTGATTCTGAATTCTGATTCTGAATTCTGATTCTGAATTCTGATTCTGAATTCTGATTCTGAATTCTGATTCTGAATTCTGATTCTGAATTCTGATTCTGAATTCTGATTCTGAATTCTGATTCTGAATTCTGATTCTGAATCCTGATTCTGAATTCTGATTCTGAATTCTGATTCTGAATTCTGATTCTGAATTCTGATTCTGAATTCTGATTCTGAATTCTGATTCTGAATTCTGATTCTGAATTCTGATTCTGAATTCTGATTCTGAATTCTGATTCTGAATTCTGATTCTGAATTCTGATTCTGAATTCTGATTCTGAATTCTGATTCTGAATTCTGATTCTGAATTATGATTCTGAATTCTGATTCTGAATTCTGATTCTGAATTCTGATTCTGAATTCTGATTCTGAATTCTGATTCTGAATTCTGATTCTGAATTATGATTCTGAATTCTGATTCTGAATTCTGATTCTGAATTCTGATTCTGAATTCTGATTCTGAATTCTGATTCTGAATTCTGATTCTGAATTCTGATTCTGAATTCTGATTCTGAATTCTGATTCTGAATTCTGATTCTGAATTCTGATTCTGAATTCTGATTCTGAATTCTGATTCTGAATTCTGATTCTGAATTCTGATTCTGAATTTTGATTCTGAATTCTGATTCTGAATTCTGATTCTGAATTCTGAATTCTGATTCTGAATTCTGATTCTGAATTCTGATTCTGAATTCTGATTCTGAATTCTGATTCTGAATTCTGATTCTGAATTCTGATTCTGAATTCTGATTCTGAATTCTGATTCTGAATTCTGATTCTGAATTCTGATTCTGAATTCTGATTCTGAATTCTGATTCTGAATTCTGATTCTGAATTCTGATTCTGAATTCTGATTCTGAATTCTGATTCTGAATTCTGATTCTGAATTCTGATTCTGAATTCTGATTCTGAATTCTGATTCTGAATTCTGATTCTGAATTCTGATTCTGAATTCTGATTCTGAATTCTGATTCTGAATTCTGATTCTGAATTCTGATTCTGAATTTTGATTCTGAATTCTGATTCTGAATTCTGATTCTGAATTCTGAATTCTGAATTCTGATTCTGAATTCTGATTCTGAATTCTGATTCTGAATTCTGATTCTGAATTCTGATTCTGAATTCTGATTCTGAATTCTGATTCTGAATTCTGATTCTGAATTCTGATTCTGAATTCTGATTCTGAATTCTGATTCTGAATTCTCCCAGTCCCAATGGTAGACCAAAAAACATCTGGAAATCAACTATTCTGCCAAAGTTAACATGGTAAGATGGTGGTTTCAGAAGTCCGAGAGAATCCAATAGTGAGCTTAAAGTTGAATAAAAGTGAAGATAATTGATTCCTTTAAGTTAAGGAATGTGGAAAGTTTTTTGAAGCTCAATCTTGAAATATCAATAGAGAAAGTGTTAAAAAAGATATTTTTTCAGACTGGTTCGTCTAGCTGAAAATAAACAGAATTCTATTTAGAAGGTTGGAAAGCTGGTAAAATAAACAAAATACGGTGCTCAAATCGTTCGCAAAATGTTTGTACTGCTAGTGGTGGATATTTCGTAATGGACAGCAAAACGAACTCTTCAGCGGTCACCTAGCAGGTTTTCAGCCAGAAACTTTTCGTTGACTAGTCTCGCCTGTATTTTGCGGGGATAAACAAGGCGAAAAAAACTGAAAAATTGGATGTCTAGTACTTGAGGAGACTAACGATCTGTGGAAACTGCAAATCGATCAGTGTTCCATAACGATTGACACGATGAATGGCTGTAATAAAAAGAAGGCTGTCTCCAAATGCAACTGTTTTCGCTGCATAGCACTTAAATGGGCCCCTAAAATGGATGCGCTGTTTTTACTGATTGTGGTATCGTGCCGTTACGCAAAATTGTGGTGGGGTGAAAAAAGACAATCGGCTAAATTTGTTATAACTTCGACTAAATCAAAAATTATTTTGAAGGTCAAGCTCTAGGAAACAGAAAACGTAATCAAAAATAGCCTTGATTTTAAAAAAAGGGTGGTTCATAGTATGCATTATAGATGGCGCACCTGCTGCCCAAAAATTAAGGTCGAAAAACTTCTTCATTTCAACCAAGCGACAGAACATCATTTGCAAAAATTGTCACAACTACAAACACATTAATTATAATTAAAAAAAGTATTTTGAAATCGTTTTTTCCTCTGTGTCACGTGAATTGAGATTCGTGTAGCTTATGACACTATTTAATTTTATTGGCAGGATCTGCGGCAGACGGAGACGACGAAAGCAGTGCATCAAAACGGAGGAGATCGAGAACAAATTTCAACTCATGGCAGTTAGAAGAACTAGAACGAGCTTTTTCAGCCAGTCATTACCCAGACGTATTCATGCGGGAGGCGTTAGCGATGAGGCTGGACCTTAAGGAGAGCCGAGTGGCGGTAAGTCCTATATTTATTTATTAAAAGTATGGCGGTGTATGATAGCTACTGGTGGACATTATTTTTATTTTGTTTGCTTTTTTTTTCAACGTTTTTAAACTTATAACCCCATTCTCTATTTTCAATACATTACATCCTAAATATATTGACTAGGTTTATAATTAACAAATTATGGGTAAAGATATTTTATAAAAAGTCGTAAAAATTATTTCAATAAAACGCCACAGACAACGATGGGACTTCAATGACGGATAATATAATCGTTCATGTCTCATCAGGTAACTACTTAAAACTTTAGTGAATACGATCACTTAGTTGTTTTCTCCTTAACAGTTTCATGGAATTTATTTTTTATTAGTTTTACTTCTACTCATATTTGCATTACAATTCTTCAATTTGATGATTTTAATAAGATTTAGATTGAACTGGAGTATTTCACATGGTCAAGTATAAAAAATAAGGTCTTGACTTATTGATAAACGGATTTTCCTTATTTTCAATTTTTACTTTGTCGTAATCTACTGCACACGCGTTAACCTTCGGCAGAAAACAAGAAGTCGTCAGATAATAATCTTCTATTCCATAAAATCCGAATCACATCAGAAAAAAGTGTTGAAGAAAATTGGCCGAAGTGTACTGCCTCTGGGGGTCACCTGCATGCTTTATTAACACTTAAAGGCTCAACGTCTTTCACACTATTTTGAAGGTCCAAGATCTGTTGATTTACAAAACATGGTAGAAATTTCTAAAAATAAAAAAATATTGCAATTTTTTTGGGATTTTCATCTTGTCGAATCTCAAAAAAATATTGCAAATCACATGATTCCGTTTATTAAAATTCAAAAGAAAAGGAAGGAACTGCGCGCAAATGATCTAGCGCAGTTTGTTAAAGATGGCAACGGTGCGAATGAATGTTGATTTTTTGGTAAAAATAATTTGAAGCAACTGAACTCTGATGCCGGACTTATTTTTTTTATTTTAAGAGGAGAAATCACCGTGAATTTGTTTTTATGAAATGAATTTGCGGCTTTATCGGTGAGGGTTAAAGAGTTGAAATGAAAGACGGATAGAAGATCAGAAGAAAATTCTAAGGTGGTGAAAAGAGCGAAGAGCATTTGAAATAGAAGCTTGACCACATGCTAAATTCTTTGTCCCGCATCAATTAACTGTATTGAAGAAGTAGTACCCAATAGAGAAGGCACTACATTTTTCGATACAGTTAATTATGGATGGTCCATCCATCCATAATTAACTGTATCGAAAAATGTAGTGCCTTCTCTATTGGGTACTACTTCTTCAATACAGTTAATTGATGCGGGACAAAGAATTTAGCATGTGGTCAAGCTTCTATTTCAAATGCTCTTCGCTCTTTTCACCACCTTAGAATTTTCTTCTGATCTTCTATCCGTCTTTCATTTCGGACCTATTTTTTTACACTCCCTTTTCGTCTTTTACACTTGATTGTTTACATGAAGAATGTGATGGTATTAGTGAGTGCGAGATTGTTTTCTGTCAAATCAGATTCCTGCAAAAGTCTTAAAATTCATGCAGGTGACAATATTTGCTCTAGTTTTGTTTGAATCGTAATTTTCCCAAAATCATGGAATGAAATTGTCCATAAAACGTTTTCTATACGAGACATGTTTTGTTCTGACGTAAAATTAAACCTTATTTTTTGTTTGAGAATTTTGAGGTTTTGGCTAACAAACAACTGAATCAAAGAAAAAAAGTTGAAAGGGAAAACAAATACGGTATACGATGGTGCTGCCAAACTCCAGGGCTAAAAAAACTCAAATAATATTTAAATTTTTATTTCTAGACTTTCTGTGAAAGCTGAAAGCCCTACCCAAGCAACCAAAAGTCCCATAAAACAGGTACAAAGAAGCTTACTCAGCCCCATCATTGATATGAAGTATTTTCTTTAAACCTCAACATTTAAGTTCTTATTGATACTTTAAAGTTCCAAAATAAGTCTTAATGATCTTCTATTCAGCCTCCAACGGCCTTTTAATTCAGCTTCCAAAAAATCGTAAAATGAGCAAAAAATTATCTCTCTATTTCAATTGCACCCTTGACTATTTACTTTGTTCAGTACATGGTGCCAACATGAAGACACGCGCGGAAACCAAACTCGTCAAATTGCTTAATTAATTGCTTCTTTCCTACATTTCCTATATATATTGCATCAGAATGGTCACTCAAGTATCATATTACATATTGAAAAAAAAACTAGCCCGGCTTGGGGATCGAACTCCGCCCTTCGTGGTGAGAATCGAACACGCTACCATAAGACCACGCCTTGATGTTGTTCTAACTGAAACTAAAACTCGAAGTGGTGATGTGATTTTGAAAGCACCTTAATACACTTTTGGGAGTTAGTAAATCCCGTTTAGAGCACTTGTGTGCCCTTTATGTGACTTAATTCCCTTACAACGTAGGGCTAGGTGGGGTAATTATGAACAAAATTTCTTCATTTGACACACTCACAGCCACCATATGTTTAGTTCTTATCATAAATTCTGAAAACCTGCCAATATTGAATGTTTCCGTGCTCTTCATCATTCTGTAGAGCAACTTTTTTTTCTTGGTCGCAACCCACGTCCTTGAGACGTCTGTTCATAATTACCCCGTCTGTTCATATTTACCCCCCTGTCTAGGGGGTAATTATGAACACGGATTACGGACTTGGTATAAAATTTTTGAAAAGTAACAGTATTTATACGTTACATTTACCCATAGTAAGCAGTGTATGGTGATTTTTTACTTAAAAAAATATGTTCATAATTACCCCAAAACCTGTTCATAATTACCCCGAGACTTGTCCAATATGATTTATATGGTGTCAGAAAATGTCAATTCAACACGAATTAATGAAAATAATAAGCAGCAATAAGAAAATGGATTGTTTTATAAAAACTCAATTCAATTCATGTATAAAACTTATAAAATAAACAAATGTAATCAAATTTTAAAGGCAAAACAACGCAAAAAATAGCTATTTAGTGTCCTTTAGTATTGATTTTTTCTATATTTTGTTTCGGTAGTTAAATTTTTTGTTGCATCTTTTCCGTTTTGGTTGGTTTCTTTTTCTTTCGTATCTTTATGTCGTTGCAGATCATTCTTATTTGATAGAACCTCTCCATACGTGTGAAATTTTAGGCGAGTTAGGCTACTCGATAGTTTTTACATCCGTTTTAAATGTCCTGCGCAGCAAATATCAAGTTTTCACCTAAATGTCGTGGGTTAGGATTTTCACGTACGTGCGAGATATCATGAAATTGAAGCCAATACATATACAGAAAATTCTTAATTTTTTTGAAAGATGGTTGTTTCACAAAAACAGTCATATTTTGCAAGGCTTGTCAATTCTGTATGATCGACTGTTTTGAAAAATATTTACACTTATTAATTTTTTTATCACCTGTACGAAATTTCACTTTAGTAGCTCTATTTTCTCAAAACAAAATTATTACTGCAGAAGTTTTCATCACTAAACTGAAAGAGAAAATCTTCAACCAAAAGATTTTCATTTTGTACTAAATTTTAAAAAATGTATTAGAACAAATAAAGATTGAAAAAAGTAACTAAGTATAAAAATAAGACTGCAAGAAAATAGATTTCGGATCTTTATTATCCGAATGTAACTCATAAACAATTATTCTTTGCTGTAATTCTAATGCTCTCAATAGCAGCACGTTTTCCAAACATACAAGAAAATTTATCTTTTTGGTCTTTTTTTGTGGACTTATTCATCTAATAAATTTATCATGGTTTTTCATATATTTTACTGTTGACCATAGAGATTTAAGGTTTATAAAAACCTTTTGCTAAAAAATGGCGAATTTTATTTTTAGTAAAATTAAAAATTTCTTCAAGTCTAGTTTATAACCTTGTTATTTATCAATACAAAAAAAAACTGGTTTTGGAAGGACGTAAAACCTTCATTCAGTGTTAGAAAACTATTGTTTAATTCTTTGTGATCGTTAAGTTATTCATTTAAACACAATTGTTCGATGAATTAATAATAATAAATAAATAATCAGGCACTGAGTGCTATTATAGAACATTCTTGGGATTCAGGTTTTCGGTGTCGGTATTACCGGTAAAACTATCCGTACGCACAATTCACTAAACCTGAGAAAACATTTGACTGCATTTTTTCTATCAACAAAAAGCGAGTTCTTATCACTATTTTTTTAAACAAAATTAAGACTCGTTTAAATGCTGATTTGGCTTTTTGCGAAATTTCTGTTTTATTAACTTTTTTTTCACTCTTGAAGTTTTATTAAGTTTTGATAAAATTGTGTTCAAAATTTTTTTTCAAAGACTGAAAAGAACTGGCATAGTTTTTTTTTTCTAATTCTTATTTTTGAAGAAAAAAATCAATTTCTCTAAAATTCAAAACTTGACACATTGCGGACTTAATTTAATTATGAAATTTATAAAATTTGGTCCAGTAAGTACCTGGGATATAGAATGCCGAGTGTTGATGTTTCCTGGCTAAGATTTCTTCACGGTCCTGTGTTAAGATCATACAGAAGGGGGGGGGGGTATTTTTATGAGACATTTATTACAAGAGGAGGAGGGGAAGGGGGTCTGGAAAAGCTTGGGTAATAAATCGATGGCCCCCTAAGTTGATGGATGAAACATTTGAACATCAAAAAGCCAAAGAAATGTCAGGAAATGTGTGTTCATAATTACCCCATAGGACGGAAACTATGGGGTAAATATGAACAGTCCTCTGTACAGGCGCGGTCCTATGGGGGGGGGTGATCGGGGTGATCACCCCCCCCCCAAGCGGCAAAAAACCGTTACGAAGTACTCGAAAACGCTGGATTTTATATACAAAGTAAGAACTTTTCTTAGTAGGTGTACCTTCGAATTCTCAAATTTTTCCACTCCGTGGGGGATTTGTTCAATAAAAGAATTTATTAATCACTTAATAGCTTAAAATTAAAAAAAAAATCGGTCCGCCAAACTAAAACAGCTGTAACTTGCAATTCCCTGGACCGAGTTTCACCAAATAACTTTTGTTATTTGGTGAAATTCGAATTTGCTGACCAAATACGCTTCCGGCCATAAGTTTGGAATCACCCCCTCAAAAAGAGCTAATTTGATTGGCCATATTTCAGTCACCTTATGACATATTGCATTTCTTTTGATCTCATTCTAAAGTCGATAAGCAAAACCCTCTTCATATGTTATTGGTAAAATGTACATATATGTTAACTTTATATGACTTAAACTTGGCTTAAAGTTGGAAAATTTCCAAAAAATCGCACATTTTAATTTATCCCGATCAATTAAGGGTTGGGTGGACCGAATTCAAAAACTTGAGTTGCATTTTAGTTTTTTCATAAATATCAAAAAAATATTTCAATTTTGTGATAAAAATTAGCATAGTGCTTTAAATAGATAAAATAGCAAAGTTTCGCTAATCTGATAAGTTATGTTTAATGCTCATGATTTCTTTCGCTTTTTGGAAATTTAGTGGAGATGTTTTTTCAGACTAACTTCGTTAAAACTTTAGCTACAGTTTGATCATCTTTTGATAATGTTCACCAAATAGTTGGTATCTATATATATATATAAATGAATTTCTGTCTGTCTGTCTGTCTGTCTGTCTGTTCCCTATAGACTCGAAAACTACTGAACCGATTTGCGTGAAACTTGGCAGATGGAGGTATTGGAGGCAGATGAAGGTTTCTATTATAGTTAGAGACCCCTCCCTCTCTCGGGAAGGGAGGGAGGGGCCTCCAAAACTTAAGACAATTTTGTGCATAACTTGAGAACCAATCGAGCAAATGGTATTAAATTTGGCATGGAGTGGTATTTGGGAACGAGTTATGATTCTTTGAATATAAGGTACCCCTCCCTCCTCTCAGTGGGGTGATAGAAAAGGGAGAGGGGGCTACCTTACAATTTTTCATATATCTCGAAAACTAATCAGGATATTGGAACCAAATTTGGCATAGGAAGGTATTTGGATACAAAATATATTTCAATGATTATTTGGGACCCCTCCTTCTTTCCAGTAGAAAGGGAGGGGGGGGGGGCATCTTTTATAATTTTTACATAACTCAAAAACTAATAAAGCAAATGGAACCAAATTTGGAATGGAAGGGTATATCAATACGAAAAATATTTCTATGATTATTTGAGAACCCTCCCTCTTTTCAGTAGGAAGATATAAAGGGGGAGGGGTCTTCTTATAACTATTTACATAACTCAAAAACTAATTAAGCAAATGAAACCAAATTTGGCATGGGAGGATATTTGGAGTCGTAAAATGTTTCTATGATTATTTAAGACCTCTCCCTCTTTCCAGTCGAAACATATAAAGGGGGGAGGAAACCTTTTTTATATTTTTTTTTTTAAACTGGCGAACTAATAAAGCAAATGGAACCAAATTTGGCATGGAAGGGTATTTGGGAACGAGACATGTTCTAATGATTGTTTGAGACCTCTTTCTTCTTCCAGTGTGGAGAAAAGAAAGAGAAAGAGGAGTTTCATACAATTTTTACTGCATAACTCGAGAACTACAACAGCAAATGGAATCAAATTTGGCATGAAACGATGCTTCTATGAATATTTGGTATACCTCACTATTTCAAAGAGGCGAATGAAAAGGGGGAGGGAGCTGATCGAGCAAATGGAAACATATTTGGCATGTAAAGGTATTTGGATGCGATAAATGTTTCTATATAAATTGAAGCCCCACCTTTTTTTTCAGCGGAAAAATATAGATAAAGGGGGAAAGCGGGGCTTCCATACAAATGCATTTTTGCATAACTCGAAAGTTATTCGAGCAAATGAAACCAAATTGGGAATAAAAAAGTATTTGAGTACGAAAAATACATCTATGAATATTAAGTTCTCACCCCTCCATTCAATGGGGAGGACGGAAGGGGGGATGGTACTTCCTTTCAAGTTTATGCAAAAATCAAGAATTAACTACGCAAATAAAACCAAATTGGGCATGGGATGGTACTTCAAAACAAGAAATATTTTTGTGTGAAACAATTCCTTTCTTGCAGAAGGATAGAATTGGGAATTTAGGAAGGGAACAGGAAAGCTTACATTTAATTTTTTTTAACAATATCCGAGAAATGGACAAAACTTAACATGGAAATCGTTTTGTTATGATTCTATGATAATTGACACACCATCCTCCTTCCAGTGAGTAAGTACTATAAGGAACTATAGTTGATATAAGAGGATTTTTGGGTTCGAAAAAAATGGGCATGATTATTAAAGATCACGTTCTCCATTCAGCAGGGGGTGACGGGAAGGACAGCGGGGGCTTTCTTATCAGTTTCTTAGCATAAATTCAGAACATATTAAGCAAAAATAACCATATTTTATAAGTTAGATTGTTAGCGTAAGATTAATTTGAGACCCTCCCAGCTCAGGGCGAAGCTTAAAGAAACAGATTAAAATTATCAGATCATTAACACAAATTTATAGATCAGGATTCAGAATATTAGTTTAAGTTATCTTTGTGTTTCTATTCGAAACTCTAGCTGCAGCTCTCATTTTATAGCGGTTGCTTTTGAATTTTGTCATAATTTGATTTAAAATAATGCCAACAAAACAATAAAAATTGGAATAATTTCTGAAAATATCATTTGATTTTGAAAGGTGTAGCAAAGCACACCTGGTCAGCTAGTGATCAATAAATACCTGCCAACTTGTTTCGACCATAACTTTATTATCTTACAAGTTATTGCAGATCGGTTCGGATCCATGCTTGATGGATCAACATATCTCGATCCATTTTAGAAGTAAAAAAAGACTTGAGTTTTTGAGTGTTAAATTGCCTTTGAGGCTGTTCAGATACGACGTCGACAATAAAAATGAGATTTTGACGCCTTCCGTGCATCAATGGGGATATTCGCCAACCCCTACCCGCTTCCCCAGATGTCCACCTGAACAGATTTGATTTTTGTTGCCTACATCTAATACTAGATTTCCATTTCTTGGTTTATTTTTCATTGCAAGCTGCGATTTTTATAGAATGCATCTACAAACCCATATTTTTTTCTGAATTAAAGATACCGAAACTGACTAAACAATTAAAATTAAAAAGTACCTTTTAAATTTCAGAATTTTTTAAAAAAAATAATTTCTTATTTTGGAACGTTTTTGAAAAAATGAGTTTTGATTGTGTTTGCCTCGACGTAGCAAAAATGATCGATTCTGATATATTGATATAAATTTTTTTTTCAGATTTTTAGAATTTTAATTAAAATACTTTTCAGTTTAAGAAGGAATACAAATTTTGATAAATATATAGAAAACGACCAAATACATAGAATTAAAAATGTGTTTTCTTGAAATAAGATTTTTTATATTTATCACTTATTTTGTTTCGAAGACTCGTTTACTGTGATATTTTACGTCTTTCATTAGCTTTTATGCCCCCTTTGGCTTGAAGAACGTCAAATTTTTAATGATCAATAGTCCATTCTTTAATTCAAAAGTTTCAAATGTATGTGAGTGCAGTTGTTCACGCATTGTTTGTTTTCTATGCAAAAAGTGAAATTTATTTTCATCAATTCTATCATCTCTTTTAAAATATTACTCACAATGGTATTTTTCGCAGAATATTTGAAACTTTTGAACACATTTTTATCTTATTTACGGTTTTTCATGTTCATGCTATTTAGGTTAAGAATATTCGTTTCACCGAATACTTTAAAGGGCTAATAGTCGTTATTCGGTTGTTCGCACTATTCGGTACATCTCTAATGATATATTCAATTTTCTAAAAATACTGAAAATACTACTTCTGAAACTAGAGGTGATGGATAGAATCTGATAAAATATCGAGTTCAGAATTTTTTTTTTCAAAATCAGTTTTCAAAGCGTAGGCTCCAAAAACTTGCCTACGTTTTAATTTTTCCCAGGTAAGATAAAACTATTCCTTCATCCTCGACTATTTTCTCGGAAACAAGGCAATCGCTAAAGTTGAAAATTCGGCAGACATTTTTCTTATTTCTAATTATATCGCAGATACTGTGTTTAGCTCATTTACACAATAATATTTAAATTTTTGAGTAGAAATCCAGCTTAATAATTTAGGTTAAAAAATCCACACTGAATCTGAAAAGTTGGTTATTTAAATTACTATTGATTATGACTTTTCACTGAAATATTGAAATAGAATTTACTTTCAGAAATTAACTTTATATTCAAATTTTATTTTATTTATTCAAACATTGTACAAAAAGTTTGGAAATATTGAGAACTTGATGAAAAAATACTACTTTTCACTTTTTTCTTAACTTGTTCGTTGCAAATAAGTTACTATTTCCTTGGAATCAGTTATAATAAAATCAAAAATCTCGTATGAGAGCTTGAAATTCAAGAAAAAACAAATAAAAATGAAGTAACAATACCTAGGAATATGATTTTATTGATCTTATTTAGAATTAAATTTATATTTTAAAATTGAAGAATTGGAACAAAAATTAATAATATATCGAAACTTCCGATATTCAATACTTAATAATAATTCGAAACGATTCAGCAAAATACTTCAGAAAAATAATTAAATATACAGTTTAAAATTCAGAGCAACTATTAACGAACACTTTTCTCAAATAATTGTTTTGGAATTGCTGCAAAATAAGAATCATTAAAATTTTGGTGAGAGTCGCTGATATGAAGATGTCCAAAAAAAATATTGTGGAAAACTTGAAGATTTTTTTTTACATTTTCTTCTGCAAAAATGTGTGTTAAATTTTCATTTGTGAAATGACATTTATATCTGAAATTTTCTAAAAGAATTTTTAAAGTAATAATTTTTAAACTTCCAATTGTAAAAAAATACGAAAATTATCTTTTTATCAATACTTGTTCGCAGTGAACATCTAAGATTCGCAGATTGTTTAAAAAAAGGATATCAAAATAAGTTTATTGAGAGAATTTGTTAAAAATTTTCAGTATTTTTCTCTAATTTCAAGTTTTGCGAATTACAAACCTACAACTATACAAACCTACAAAATACAAGTCTGATTTACAACTGTAGCTCCCCAACCACCACCGCCCTATCCCCCCCCCCCCCCCTCCACCACTCTATTTCTCAAAATAAACGTTTTTTCGCCCGATATTTACGATCCTTCTTATTGACTGATTTTTGAAAATTTGGAAAATCACCCCCCCCAAGAGCCAACTCTAGGACCGCCCCTGCCTCTGTACATCTGTGCGAATAAAATTTTTCAAAATTCCTTCAAAATCCAGACAAAGCATCATTATCCGGATGTAAAACAGTTGATAACAACATTCTAGCTGTATTTCCTGTGATCAGATATTCAAAACATTGAACACTGTCCAAAACGATTTCCGTTCCACGGGGTAATGGTTTTTTAAAACATCTGAAATGATATCATTAGGATTTGAAAACAGATCGGAAACAGCTTAAAGCTATCAATCGGATGTTAAACTACCACTTTTGGAACTTTTTGTGTTCATT
The DNA here is from genome assembly GCF_029784155.1 of Uranotaenia lowii. Lineage (NCBI taxonomy): Eukaryota > Metazoa > Arthropoda > Insecta > Diptera > Culicidae > Uranotaenia > Uranotaenia lowii. The sequence continues at coordinate 183,735,376 of NC_073693.1, read as the reverse complement.
CATCCCCCACACCAGCGCGTATGGCACTTGTTCTGAATTACCCCGTGTTCATAATTACCCCACTTGACCCTACATATAAATCACTTTTGCCACCATTCATTCAAGTAAATATGTGACTTTTGGTTGCTTGGGTATTCTTCCTCTTCTTAAAAGTACATTTTTTATCAGCTCCACATTATTTTCCAAAATCTTGGGGGACTTTGAATACTATTATGGACACATTCCGATTAACACTACCAGAATGTTTTGTTAAAATGTGTCACCGTTCGAAGCAGTTTGAATTAATTGTCTTCCTTTTTCCGCCGAAAACATATTGAAAAAATTCTTCATGTACATCAAACTTGTCGACATGTAACATCACTATTTGAAGTGATGCCAAACAACACTTGTCGTGGTATGAAAGAAAAAAATTGTTTAGATTGCTTGATATTTGGATCACAACAATTTTTCCCATTAGTGTCCCTTTTCACCCTATTCTACAGTACTTACTTAAATTCAAATCATTAACCTTAGCGTTTAATAACGGTCCGCATGTAGATCTTGGTTGCTGTTGAAGACGCACGCAGGTCAAAAGATTATTTAAAAATATGTCAGCTCTGATGGTTTCCGGATGAATACCGATGAAAGGAAAATTACTTGTTGTTAAGCGGAAAATTTTATCTTCGGCATTTGATAGTGGTTGAAAACAACTGAATAGAGAGACACATTAACACTTTTTCATTGAAACAAAAATTCTGATTGCTAAACATGTTTGCCGTTAATTCAAATATTACATCATTATGCAGAAGAAAAAAAAACAACTATACCTACCTCATTTTTTCGGAGAATTTTCAACTTAAGCGAAAACAATTATCTCAGGATGTAGGCAGTCTAAATCAGGGGTGGGCAACGTTTTGAACCAACGGGCCGATTCGAATCCCAATGTTTCTCGGCGGGCCGCACATAAAATAATGCTCTTTAAAACATTTCTGATCTTAAGAACATAAGAAAGAAAATTTTCAATAACAACAATAAATTAAAAAAAGGAAACAAAATAAAACCTTCAGCATCGTTTATCAAATTATGTTCATCACTAAATCAAAGTCTGGTTGTGTGATATGTTTTTTAACGTTGGACGTTGAATTGTTGCTGAAATTCATTAATCAAAATTTTTGTTATTGTTGCGTATGTATTTCTAAGAAGTTCTTCCACAGTTAACGATAAACACAGTTAAAGACATTTTTATCATCAAGTTTCGTATAAGATGTTGAGTAAAGCTACCAAAATTCGAAAAAAACTATATAATTTTTCTTGATTGTAAATTTTTAACAGATTTAGAAAGATTTTCTTCATTAAATCTTGATACCCCTGGGAAAGGCTTAAGGACACCATTACGTGATATTTTGTTTCAACTGGATATAGTATCATTGAAACTCATATTCGAATTCGTGAACAAAAGTTGGCTTACAGTTCTGAATGTCCGGATTAGATACACTTGAGGATCAACCGAAACTCATTGGAAATTTAGCTTAAAAAGAAATTATAAAACCGGTTGAAAACATAAGCAGAAGAAAAAAACGGTTGGCTCAAATGATTCAGTATTAAGAGCCTTATTTTAAGAATTTTTTTTATATAAAGGAAAAAAACACTGGGATAAGATTTCTAACGCTAATTTTTGAAAATCTTACGTAATTTTTAATAAGAATCGCTGTTTTCTAAGTGTAAAGACTCAATTGGTTACCTTTTCGAGTATTTTTATTCTACAATCCTATCAATATCATGAGGTCGTCAGGAGTTCTCCGTTTTTTTAGCTTTTGCTGACTTTCTATTAAATAGTGGTTGATTTTAAAGTTGGAAGCCTTTAAGAAAAATCGATATACATGAATAAAAAAATAACTCCAATACTACATTAGCATAGCATAGCATAGCATAGGGTGACTACTACATACATCATGCATTGGCTGATACATAAAGTACAACTGTTAATCAGAGCCAACACGAGATGCCAAAATAAGTATCTGGATTCAACACTTGTTTCAAGTGCCGCTTTGATTTTCAGTGAGGTACTATAATGCATACCGCGGCAAGTCAATGTAATCATGGTAGGAAAGTTCTGAAACGAAATAAACTCTTCAGGTGCAGAGAACTCATACGACCCATGAAGCTGTTTCAGAAAGGAATGGGGAGGGTTTTAGATATGGGGGATCCTACATGGCAAGTAGGACTTGTTAATATAATAATAATGATATGTTCCAAGAATTTTGATGAATTAAACATTCTCGCCGAATTCTACCTTCCTCTTCTAAGTATCATCTGAATGTTTGCAATGATGGAGCCTTATAGATCTTCAACCAATTGGTCAAAGATTCTGACTTCAGCTTCATAGAAATTGTGATGTAATCCGGGTCTTCTTCGAAAGTTTGATCTGAAGAATGATTCGCAGGAAGTATCTTGTGTTGAAGTTCATTTCCTTTCAGCTTTGGCACCGACTCCAGCTGTTACAGCGGCCACTAAGCTTCATCCACCAATTTAAGTGTAGTAGGGGAGATGAGGGCATAACGAGCACCCGAGGCATAATGAGAACTACGCTTTTCTACGAAAGTGCGTATTTTCTTAAATAAATTTTCATGAGGATTTGTTTCTTACTTCCTATAGTATTAATTTTTCACAAAAAAAGGAATCTCCTTATCATCTTTACAGAGATATTTAAAAAAAACTAGCTTTGTTCTCAAGTTACGAAAATATTATAATTTTTGAGCACCACGAAATAAGCTCTTATGATCTTAAAATAACCTTGATCTATAATGTACGCACTGCAACATGATGTACACATTGTTTCTCAATTTTTACCATCAAAAAATTTTGGATTTTTCACTTTTATCAGTTTTAAAACACGTTTTTACTTAAATTTGTTGACTAGGGGCATATAGAGCACCATATTGTCGAGGCATAATGAGCATTTTCTGCCGTAGAATCTAGCAGCGAATTAAAATTGATTTATAGCGCCTCACCTTGACTAGTTTTCATCCGACAATTTAGCCTATTGGTAAGGTGTCGGAGAGGTAATCAAAAGACTAGAGTTAGATTTCTGTTCGAGGTGATTTTTTTCCATTCACAATTCATGATCGATTTTTTTATTGTTACATTATACGGCTAGTAGCATCATCCTCCGAACAAAGCACTTAATATATGAGCGTGCGTGAATTGTTTGTATTCTACAAACAGACCTAGATTATTTTGTTATTGCTTTGTTTGATGAATCTACGACTCACCTGACTTCATCGAATTGAATTTGCTGCTAGATTCCCGGGCAAAAACGCTCTGATTAATGGTGCTCATACTGCCTCAGGGGGGGTTCTCATTATGCCTCCACAGTGGCTGGTTTTCAGCTTTTGGCAAAAATTTTTAAAATGCATTTTTTAACGTTTTCATCTAGTGTTTCACGTTTCAGCCCGTTAGGGAATAGGCTTTTCAAGTGTCTGAACACGAAACAATAATGTAGCCTCCATATTATAGCTATTTTCTATGGTTAAATAACCGTTTTCCTTAAGGTGGCCATTATGCCCCCATCTCCCCTAAATTAGGCATGTTGAACATCTACCAAACAAGAATCTATACTATGCAACCTCAAAGCTTCCAACTTCTGAACCATTTTTCAGCACAAATAACAATTAATTGATTTAAAATGAATATTTTTTCGTGATTAAAATTCGCAGCGAAAAAAATCACAACCGTCGTCGACGGCCACAGCCTACTCTAAAAAAAAATAATAACTGCAATACATACAACATTTTTGATAAAAGTTGTACCGTCACGTTTCTTTCCAGAATCTAAAGCTGAAATAAGACGGCAAAAAAAAACCTTCAGCAAACAATAAACCCTTATAACTCGCTATTACACCCACTTTGTGAAATAAGAAAATAAATTTTCTGAGCAAAATATGCGCAAATAAACTTCAAGCACTTAAGCCAACAACTCAAGGAGTTGATGTGCTGAAGTCGCTTTAAACCCTAACGTTCTTCCCAGGGGTGAGCTTAAAACGAAAGTACACAAAATGGGGTTGGCGAAATGAGGGAAGTTTGTGTAGGTTCACGAACTTAGACTCTGTGGTATTATCCGTAGAACTTCGCTGCATAAAATGTGCAAACACACTGCTTAAAGGTAGTAACACGCTGGGTAACTAAAATGGTCAACTTACCGATAGAATCGTCCTTCCACTTGCGCACTAAGCCACCGCCGGATAATTTCCACAGTTCGGGGTTGACTGCAATCGGTCCAGGGTCGACTTTTGTGTACACCACAGAGCAAAACTACAAGCTCGTACTAAAATGACCGAAAATATGAATGATCGAATGATAACCGCCTTTTGAAAATCACAATCCAAAACTTTACCAAGCTTACTTCTTAAAAATGCCAACCTAACGGCTCAAATCTAAAATGGCTAAGGGATCAGGTTTTCTTCTCAACATCCCAAGAAAACTCAATTTTCACCATCGGTTTGGAAAGTCACCATTGGCAACTCATGACGACTGTCAGAATAACGATAAGCTCCTCCGGGTGGATTTTTACATTTTACCGGCGTTTTCCAGTTCACTCACCCAGGGATCAACTCCCAGTAAGTCTAACATTCTACATGAACAAATTATGTTTTGGAGATCTACGGATATTACCACGTTGTCTACTACGGACCGTTACCTAGTATTGCACTTATGCCTTTAAAAGAACACAATGAATGTTAAATTTCTATATAAATGTCACCAATCTGAATGATCAATCTTGATAGGATAAATGCAAATCAATACACGTGAAGTCAATTTTCAAAACAATGTTTGTTCTGATCCTAACTTTATAGTTAAGATAGGACTCTTGAACAGTGCATCAGTATTAGTAAGCCGTTGGCAAACAAAAGTGGCAGCTTCATGCAAAATGAGTACGATTCGAAGGAAGAAATTTAGTTTCTACTTGTTGGCATTTTTTTAAAGAAAAGACGCATTCATGTTAAAAATATCATTTCAACTGAAATTAGCTTTTTCCGCGTAAAAAACACAGACCTGTGAGTGTAGAAACAGCCTCATAGGAGGATAGTTTCAACAACCACAAACTAGTATACCCATTTTTATCATCAATTTCACCAATTGACCACGTCAACTAGCAATCAATTTGCAGATGTTTCGATAAGCTCGAGGTTCTTGAAGCTCATAGTAGTGTTGATCATAAGTAAATCGCCCGTCCGATAACTAGTAGGTAGGGGAACATGCCCTATTATGCGCCACCTAAGCGAATCGCTGATTTTCTATGTATTCCACGTACAAATTGTGTTGAAAATGGGTGCAATCGTTGAAGAAAAGTGTTTTCTACAAATGCCTATGATATTTTATAACTCAAATTGCTATAGTTGCTTCAAAAACTTGATTTTTAAAAACCATATTCAAAGCCACAGAACTAAACTGTGTTGCAAATACGCGCCGCTGTGTATTCAATATGCGCCTAGCAGCCGAACACACCCGAAAGCAGCCGAAGACCAAAAACACACCAATACTTACAGACATTTTGACTGAATAGAAAATCAAAATGGACTAATCAAAATTTTCAAAAAAATGAAAAGTAGATTTTTTGTGCTGAATTAACGCTCAGAATATGGTTTTAGACTTTTTGTTCATTTTCAATGAAAATTGGCCATTTTGAAAAATTAATGCTATTTTCAGCCTACTACGATTGGCGCGTTATAACGAGCGCATGGGCCGTGATAGAACATACCCATAAAAAGCATACCTTTGCGAGTTCAATATGATTTTTTAGCATAAAATCATAGTTTAGATGCTCCTCTATCGATGTGTCAGAAAATATTGTCTTATTCGTTTTTCTCTGCTTGGTGACACCTTATTGAAAGTGTTTTAAAATTTAGATCAAAATGACGAAAAACCTAAATTGTGAAATTATCACGACACAGGGGCATTTTTAGGAAAAATTCATACTTGCCATGACCAATCACAGCATTTAGAACAAATTGGTAATATTTTGCAGGCTTCAAATGTTTCAGATTCTTCAAAACAAAGGTGGCGCGTATTAGCCACATGGGGCGTTATATGAACTTTTCCCCTACCAGCTTTCTTGGAATTTGAACATATTTTCACCACGAAAATTTCAATCAATTTTTCTTTCCAAAAATAATTTTATTCAGCCTGGCACTCATATTCTTGTTATAAGTATGCACATATATTATGATACTATGCTGAAGTAGTACGCCATAAGTCATTCTAATTTAAATTTCCATTTTCTTTTCACAATCAAGATTGTAGGCGAATTTTGTCACCCTCACATTGGGCCGTATTATTCTCGGGTATCAAAATCTATGCTTCTTAAGCTAACCTCAAATGTACAATAAATTATTCAACATTCGGAGAGGGAGGGTTGTCGAGATATGCTTCGGAGGCTATTTGTTCACAATCGGTGGCATCGTGTACCAAACTGCCTTTGTCTATCTCTTTTTTTTTTTTGCTTCTTTCTTGGATAACTAGGTACCTTTTGCTGGTGTCGAGATTTTTCCCTGCAAACCAGAGGGGAGGATGGCTAAATGTTTTCAAACGAGGGGTGCGGTTTCCATCCCGTGCTATCGCCTCGCCAGCCCGCAACGTACGGTAACAATAAAATCTGTCGTTTTCTGGCCTAGTGGCAAAGTCAAAAACCTTATTCCAGAAAATGTAATAATCCAGCATAACAACAATATTATTATTACTTAAATCCCAATTGACGTAGTTTCCCTCCGTAATTTCCCTTTTTCGGTTTTCCGGAGAGGGCCTTGCCTATAAACATGATGATCTCAACTGAAAAGATCATTATTACGCTCCTGCTGTTGCGTTTAGTTTACTTATTCCTCATAACTCGCGAGTCGATTATGTTTGTAAAAACAACAATCACGTATGTTGCAGTTCTTCGTCCTCTCAGCCTTTTTTTGGTCCATCATCTTGCCAACACCGTAGGGAATAAAACTGAACGAGCCACCGACCGACCAACCTGCTTTTGGGTGTTGCTGCTTGATAGCCGTTCGTTGTGTAGTGGCGAGAAACCAAATTGGATAAAGAGGCGAGAGCAAAAATCACAACATAATGTGCCAAAAATCTGTTCAAATTAAATTAAATACGTGAAACAAATTTTCTTCATGGTGATTTATTAGAGGTGATAAACCACGACCAGTGTGATTTTTATTCATTTTTAGTAGCGGCATGTCCTTTTCGGGGCTATTGTGCCATATTTTCCAATTAAGTCAGCCTCTCATAAGCCTCATTGATTTTTATGTTCGAGCAGGAGAGCCGAATTTGTGGACTAGTATCTTATTTTCATTCACGTTTTGGGCTGTTGGAGAATTGCCAATGCAATGGTGTATCGATTTCCATAATGAACCGTTTGCAGTGGTTCTGATAGCATGACCGTGCTTCCTCACTTATTGAGTGAGTGAGTAAAGCTAACATAATCAATTGTTTTTTTTAAAACCATATTTGGTTCAAATTAAATAAAACCTTACATTCTTTGTCAATGATCAATAAGTTGCTGAAAAATTTGAGAAAACGAAAAATTCAATTGAAGCAGTTTCTTGAATAAATTTTGAAATTTCGCTGTTGATGATAAAGATGTGGGATAAACAACAAATATCTGAAAACATTCTTTTTAGAGGGACTGATGAAAACTCTCCAAAGAAGGTACCGCCCGTCTGACTTCTAGCGCTGAAAAATGATTGAAAATCATTCCAAGCAAATCGAATTAGCCTCCGAAAGCCTACCGGAACATGTGTCTATCGCAGGATCATTTATCAATTCGATAATATCTTTCTTCTTGCCGTTCGCACCACGATGAGAGCGCACACGTTCGATCGTTTGGTATCGAGTTCACAAGTTTTTGAAAGGAGGTTTTTTTTTGAAGAAATGTTTTTTTTTTAAAGAAATGTAGCGTTTTTAAAGATTAATACGTAGGTATTAATACGTACAACAACAATTCACAAATAATGCCTTATTGTCATCTGATTTCGCTCAACTTAACAAATAGGCAATTCTACGATAACTGGTTTTCTATGTTTCAAGCAATTGTTTAAAGACTACCGTCGGTATCACTTTCTCAAGACTCCACTCAATTAAAAGGAATTATTTAGAACTTAAAAAACACGTGTGCTGATGTCAATCGGTCCTCGCCTACTTCGCCAATTTTCTCAAACAAGGTTTCAATGGTTTAAATTAACAAAATAGGGCTAGGTGGGGTAATTATGAACAAAATTACTCAATTTTTTAAACTATCAGCTCAAGCAAGTAGCTCTTTAATGTTAAAATTCTGGAAAGTAATCGAAAATGAATGGCTGGTTCCCTGCTCCATTTTAGGTTTTTTTTTCTAATTTTTAAGTTGCAGCTTGTGGGTGTAAAACGTTTGTTCATAATTACCTCGTTTGTTAATAATTACCCCCTTATCTATGGGGTAATTATGAACACTGTTATTATTTTTGTTACGCAATGACTTTTGATAATGACTATTTTCCTAGATGGAAACCATCTAAAAATTGCAATGTAGTGAAATTTGTTGATTTTTTAAATTTGCTGTTGAAAAGTTATGGGCTATTTTCCGTTTTACATAAGTGGGAGGCATCTTTTCATAGTAACGCAGATTAAAACAATTCTAAAAAAAATATGAATTAGACCCATTCCAAGCACGCCTGAACTGGAGAACCGATTTTATTTTTCATTATCCAACACAGCAAAAAATTTCTAAAAGTACACGGAATCTAAAACAAGAGTGATCTATTTTTTCTTGAGTGTAATTACAAAAAGATGTAATTTTAAACTTCTTTCGATGTAATATTGGTCTATTTTCCAAAATTGAATAGAAATAAACTGTTTTGAATTAATTTTACACTACATCATGCAAAAATCAACCGGTCAACGAAATTTATATCACAAACAGTGTAAAATTATATCTGTTTGATTTAAAATTGAATGCAAATATTTAAATTGTGCCTTTTTATATTTCAAGTTAGTTTGCGCGTCGGGCACAAAGTAAACAAGTCGGAAAATTATTCGGAAACGAGTCATTCAAGCTACAGGAGCACTTTAAGAGTCTTTAAAGTAGTAAGTTTATGAGACGTGAAATAAAGAATATGGTTGAAACTGATAAGTTTTCTCTCCATTACAGCAAGGTCAGATTTTTCGCAGCGGCTGATATCCGGCCAGTGATTATCCGGAGAAACTTTTGTCAGAACAATTCGAGTGTGCAGGATGCTGACCGAAAAATTATGATTTCCGGAACCATTCGAGGATGCTGATTCGAAAAACATCCCCGTGCTGGGAATCATCGGATGCAACAACAATATCAGCCTGACGCTTTCCGAATGGTTTTTATGTTCAGTTTTGTAAATAAATGTGAATTAAAAATGATACATGCGGCGTATTTATTCAAGACAAAAGCAAAAACCTTAATATTTAGACAAAATATCAATATTTACGGTAATAAATTTTAAAATTTACATCCCTGTGTATTTTTACACGACGGCTTTTGTGATCCAATCTCGTGCATTGATTTCGATCTAAATTTACACGCCTCAAAAATTACATCCTCGAAAAAAATACACCGTGATAGAATTTTACATCAAAATCGATGTTCCGTTTCCGTGCATCGTTTTTGATCTAAATTTACACGAATTTTTCTTGCTGTGAAAAATAAATTACATAGCGTTAGAAAGGTTATATTTTGAGTGTCATTTTCCATTAAAAGGTTTTCAGCTACCTTTTTTTTAGAATTGAGTATGTTAACGTTGAAATTTAGAAAAAATTAGTATGAAATTAAATTGATTTTTGCAAATATTCTTTATTTATAACAAAACTTTGTCAAAAAGCTAGCTATGTCAAAAAAAAAATACTGCAAAATGATGGTAGTTAAGCCATCTTTTAAACATGATATAAGATAAATAACAGTTACTGCAAGTTAACGCTCTAGAATCGTTGATAAAGGTATCTTTTTTTAAGCGTTGTGACGTCACGAAAATTCTACTGTTTTTAAATTTATGGTTTACTGAAATTTCACATATTGTCCAAAGTTGGAGGTCTCTTCAAACTTTTTGAGTGGAATTTAATGCAATTTTTAGATTGAAAATTGGTTTAGCAGGTTGTGAGTTGCACCCGAGTAAAGAATGCGTTGTGACGTCACGAAAATTTATTTACTTTTTTTCGAAAACGTTCACGACTTTTTACTTCAACAGTATGTTAGTATTTCTTCAATACAAGTTCAACACAACAATGTGCTTCAATAAACGAATTCTATTATAAAGTTTTTAAAGAAACTAATTTTTTTTTTGCATTAACTTAGTTGTTTTTAAACATTTCTAATAAAACATATAAAACAGCGCTTAAAAACGCTTGATTCAAGAATAAACAAACTATCAAACAAATGAAATCCTCGTCGATTTTGTAAAAGAATATTTGTGAATCATAAAGCAGGTAGGTATCTGTGATTTGAATAAAAAATCTTGCAAAAGATCAAGTTCTTCATATACCGTAAACTGGGGGAACTTTGATCAGCGGGGTAACTTTGATCAACATGAAATGTTTGCAGATAATCATCATTAACTAAGTATAAAGTTAAAATATCTGAAAACTGTTTATTACGTTTGAAAGCCTGTAAATTGAGTTACAAATAAGCTAAATTTGGTGTTTATTAGGAGATTTTTTATAATACTTAAAATATAATTTTGAAATCTTAAAATATCTGTTGTTTTGAAGGCTCACAAACAAACATCTCTCCTGATCAAATTTAAGCCTTTAGGAGCAAATGGGTTGTTTAATGTCAAAGTTAAACTATTTTTCTTGGTTTAGGTAAAGTTTCAGTGTTATTTTTATGGTCATTTGATGATTATTTATGGATATTGAAAAAAACGGTCATTTTTCATGAAAAAGCATGTATAGGAAAAATAGGAAAAATAGGAAATAGGAAAAATAAAAACTCTATCAAATGGTAAAGTTTGAAGAAAAAAGAACGTGGGAACAGTACGAGGACTTATGGAATTGCATGAAGGTAAAATTTTATTTGCTTTCGAGGCCAAAAAATATTGAAAAATGTTTAACATTTCTGCCCCTAAATGTATGCAGGAGCATTGTCCATCTTTCGAGTATATTTGTTTTTGAAAGAAAACGTTGAAAAATTCAATTGAGTCCAAACAAAAATTACTGTTATAAATGTTTTGAGCCTTCTGTGCTAAATGGCATCAAAACAATAAATTTAAAGATGTTGAGATACGTAAAAATCATAGTTATCAAAGTTACCCCGAAACTCGAAATCTGGTTTTGTAACAAACATTTAATTATGACCACAAATGTCGATTGAATTTACTGCAATCCATGATCATGTTCAATACTCCTCACCTCAGTAAGGGTTTTAAAGCTTTTTGGTATTACTAAAAAGAAACCCCTTCCAAAATATTCTAAAGTGAATGAAAAAAGTGATCAAAGTTCCCCCAGTTTACGGTATCTATGTTAGAATGAAAAGCACCGCTAGTAGCTTCTATTTCTTTCTGGCATTATGTTCAAAATCAGTTCCATGAAATAAATGTAATGAGATTCAAAAAATCTTTGAACATGGTAAACTTAATAGATTAACTTTTTTATTAGAAAATTCATAAGATTTTCATAGAAGTTTATTAATAAAATTATTTATATTATTTTAATAGAAAACTGACCTTATTGAAATTTCCACCTCAAAGAATGTCACTAGAAAATCCAAATCGAACTCCGTGTTCACATAAAATCTCACAAAAGAGACTTTGAACTGAATTACAAAATTGAATAAATTCAAATATGTACTCTAGCACAAAGTCTCATGCAAAATTTGGGTCAGATTATTCTAAGGGAAGGGGTTGCGCAACGCACCTGAAGTTTGTATGGAATTATGTAGATTTTGTTCGGCATGATAAAAAAACCGTTTTTCGTCAATAATTTAGGTCTTTATCAACCAATTTTTCTTTTAATTTGAGTATTTTAAAGCTTTGATTATGACAATATTTCATCTGAGGCACGCGTTTCGATTAGAGTTATCATGAAACAGCTATAACGTTCAAAATTAGCGTCGATTAACGATCATTCAGGTATTTTTTGTATTTGACCCATCAGAAGCTAATTTTTGAAACTCAAAAACCTTTTTAACTTAACCATTGTCGAAATAGGATCTTGAGATAAACTATTTGTTATAATGAAAGTTTTGTGAATGACTATAATTAAAACAAATCAGCCGATAGGGACTTCAGAAATTGGTGCATAACTTGGTTTCAATGTCCTTCCAAACCCAATTTCTCATTATTCCATACAAATTTTAGGCTCATTGTGCTCTCTATTTCCGTGGGCCAATCCCCAAATTTTGCACTGTGTTAGACCTAGGATCTATTTAAGCTTGCAACTTATAAGATTTTCATTATATGGCTGATTTAGGCACTCTAGTATCTTTGAAAAGATCGAAGGCTTTGAAATTATCATTTATTTTTCCTTTCCTTTGCAATTAAAAATTAAAAAGATTCAGAAACACATTTCAACGCTTTTACGAATAAATATTTCCTAATTTTAGTTTTGTCCTAAATAATATTCACATGATCGCTCAAAAAAACTTCGAATAAAATTGATGTGAGCAGTGTTGCAAACCTTATCTGCTTATATGGGTCATTAATGTTTTAGGCTTAAGATTAGAATGGTTATCGTGATTTTGACGGTAAAAAGTGAATTTTAATCATCAACCCATGCTCAGAAAAACGTGTTCATAATTACCCCGTATCTTGAAAAGTATGGGGTAAATACGAACACTTCTTTGTGCGTGGGTGGAATTTTTTTTGAACAGACAATCTTACCACACCACATCAAGCATCAATAACTAAACTTAAAACATTTAAATACAACAATTTATCTCCATTCACATTGACGAGGGAGTCAATTGATAAGACACGTCTCAAAGCGATTTTTGTTTCTCAGAGACATGAATTTTGGTTATAACTGTAGCTACAAAATTTATGTAGTAAGTTTTGCAAATTATTACTGAAACTTATCAATAAAATGACAGACTTTCACATTTGATCACTTTTGAGACCCCACTTAGCCCTACACTACTTCAAACCAAATCTAAATAAAAAATTATAAAATGATAAGAAATTTATATTTCAGTCATAGAAAACTTCCAAGCTAAAAATGCCAAAAAACGCATTTCTTGGGCCATAGAGTTTCGGGAGTCTTCGGAAAATATATTATATTTAAATATGGTATGGCATATCAACAACTCCAAATTTACAGTTGTTATTAAAAATTTTGTAAAAGGAATTGAAATTTCAAAGCCTTCGGGTGAAAATGTACTTCAGTAAATCAAACATTTTTTCATGACTAAATAAAAAATTCTTCAAAAGGAATCGAAACTTCAAAGCCTTCAAAATACTGAACTTTCCTACACTTTCAGTGAGTACAGACTCTCAAGACTTGTTATATCTCGTCAAATATAAATTTCTACAAAGAATGTTTTATAACCTTACGCATAAATTCATATTAGCTAAAAACTTTTATATGCACGATTTGAGAACCAAAGAAAAATAATTCTAAGGTTATATAAACGATCAATTCCTAAAATGAATAATTATTCATTTCTACAACAATCCATCAACATGGTCTTAAGCTTTGTAATTCAGTTTTTTTTTAATCAATTATAAGATAATTCAGAAACAAAAATGTCTCTATCAACAGTCTTAAATGTTTTTTTTCAATTTCAAACTCTTTAGTTTACAATCCTAAATTTTAAAGTTTTCCGATAGTTTGACACGTGAATTTTCAATTTATTTCATTGATTCTGAAAATGTTCAACGTTTTATAATTTAATCATGTGAGAATGCAGTCAAATTCCTAAATTCATTCATTCTTAATATACATACTTCAAATTTCAATTTTCATTTTTTAATTCAATGACTATTTTTCTAATATTCATTATTCTCATTTCTGATATGAAATATGAAGGTTGATTTTTTTTTAACGAAAGCAAAGTTTGATACTATTTTTTTTAACTTTAAATCGTTGTTCTTCTTCTATTTCTTGACTATTTTTTTTTATTTTGCTTGTGCGCTGGCAATTTAATTTATTTGTTGGAATTGAAAGTTAACTGATGAATGGAAGTAGTTCTTAAGCATTTGTCAGTAGTTTTTGAAATTTAAACATAATATGATGAAAAGCTTTAATCTGAATCTTAAAAAAGGTTGTATCTGTAATCTTGTATTTAAATTTTTTTCACAAATACCATAAGATTGATTATTTTATGTGATCTTGATCTTCTTCTATAAGGAATATTTAAAGAAGGTAGTGTCAAGGCAGCCCTGCTCTAGTATTGGTACAGGCTGAGACGTCACAATCATGAAAAATCTGTTAATTTACTAGGAAACTATTCTTTTTCGATGATAATTCGAAGAATCTACTGGAAATTTTCCTCTTTGGAAACATGTTATTCTAGAAGGATTCTTGCTCTTCAAGATGGGTTCAAAAAAAGTTGCATTTTCGAATAATTTTTCTTTAAAAAAGACCATCGAAGTTCGAAAAAAATGGTGGATTTCCACTACTGAAATTTGCAAAACTTAAAAATAAGTTCAAAGTCTTCCATGTAAATGTTCAAGTCAGTGCAGTTTAAACTCCTCATTACAATAAAGTTTTTATACAAAACCACAATCTTTTATAGGCATTTTAGTAAACTGAGTTAACAATCATGAATTGATGTTAATTGTTCTACAAAAGAATTGTATATGGTAGACTGGTTGAATTAAAATAATTACAATCAGTTGAACACTCAATATCTACCAGCTAGACCTTTTCGAAGCTGATATTTTCATCATTTTTGCACGTTTTAGCTTCAAGGTTTCATTGCATTCATTAATAAATTAAGAAAAAAAACATAATGCAATCTTTAAATGACCAAAAAACTTCATAACATAGAGAAATAGAGGCCTTACAACAAAATCAAAATGAAATTGGAGTTCGATTTTGTTCTAAAACGTGTTTTTCTTTGAAATTCCTACCATTCTCACATACATTTTCGATACAATCGTTTTGGTGACGTCACAAAAAAAAGTCCAATATGGCTCTCGACACTACCTTATTTAAATATTCCTTGTTTAAACACTGAGTTTTAAGTTGAGAATTTTTCATATGGTCTCTGCTGTATCTTTAATTTATATAATCAGATAATTGCTTTGAATGGAAAAAGAGTAGGCGACTGTCAAACGAAGAGCACGCGTTTTTTTTGCTCCGAACTTTGCTCTGAAAAATTAAAATCTTATATTTCAAAATAAAGTGATTTAAGTGAATACCATCATTCGTTCCACATCACTCGCCACAAGCGGTAGTGTTTCGTTGCTCCTGCTAGTGTTCCGTAAATAGCATATAGTGTGTGAAGAATTTCGCCCTGATCATCCGGATGTGTGTTCCGTTAGGGCACTCTGCTATTCGATATACCCGATATACTCGTTATCGGAAAAAGTGATACCACAAAAGTGATTAAGTTTTGTGCGCGGCATCGCATCAGAAGACTATCATCAGCCGAAAACAAAAGGCCCCGCTGTTGTACACGATTGCCAGCCAGCAAGGTCATTCGTCATAATAGACGGATAGGAAACCACGTTGTTCGTTCGAAACCAGTTGTGTTAGAGTGGTTCGACCAACTAGGGTGGTTCGAAATATTTTTTTGGTTTTATACTTTTTTTCCAAAAAAGTTTTTTTTTTTTCCTTTTGGTTTTATTTATATATTTTATTTATATCTTCCTTTTCTTTTATTCTTACTATATTTTATATTAATTTTTTATCTTTTTTCTCAAACAAAATTTTGTTTGAGTTTTTTTTTATAAAGGTTTGACTCTCCACTCTTGCCCGTTATGTCGGAAAGCAACCGACTAACGGATGACGGCGACGAGGAAGGCATGCATCCTCCTTTTAGAGAGGACGACCTCTCCGAAGAATATCTTCTGGAACAACAGTCTTCCCAAAATATCCACATTCAACCGATGTACCTCTCGGACACGGAAGATACTCCTTCCCCCCTCCCACAGACCCCTAACCCTCAGGTTCCCTTTGTGTTTGGCAACTCCCCACCATCACCAGACCCTCAAGAAGTTAACCAGCTGCCTAAACCGCCCCCTCGTCGTCGGGTTTACCAACCTGAATCGACGGGACCTTGGGTAGTTTACATCCGGTCCAAAATGAACGGGAAATCACCTAATGTGATTTCCATCGCCCGAGACCTCGACAGATCTTACCCTTCCGTAATCAGCTACCAGCCGATGAGACCGCACAAGATGCGCATTGTTGTTGGTAGCCTGAAGGAAGCGAATGCCATTGCTTGTGACCCGAAGTTTACGATCGAATACCGCGTATACGTTCCCGCTCGTGACGTGGAAATCGACGGAGTGGTAACCGAAGAGGGTTTGACCGTCGATGATCTTGTGAATTCCGGGGTTGGTCGATTCAAAGACCCTGGTCTTCCCACGGTCAAGGTGCTGGACGCGCGTCAGTTGAAATCAGCATCAGGCGAGGGGGAAGAACGAACATTTTCCCTGTCGAACTCCTATCGTGTTACCTTTTCCGGCACTGCACTTCCTGATTTCGTTGCGATCGGGAAGGTTCGTCTACCTGTGAGACTTTATGTGCCTTCGGTCATGTACTGCCAGAATTGCAAGCAGTTGGATCATACGGCCGCCTACTGTTGCAATCAGGCACGCTGCTCTAAGTGCGGGGAGAAGCATGCGGAAGCTTCGTGTGAAGTACAAGCAGTAAGCAAGTGTTTGTATTGCACAGGCGAGGAATCTCATGCTCTCTCGGCGTGTCCGAAGTACATATCGCGCCGGGAAAAAATCAAGACTTCTTTGAAAACTCGCTCTAAAAAATCATATAGAGACATGCTGATGAAGTCTTTGCCAATCGTCTCAGAGAACCAGTTTGGCCTTCTAAGTGACTATGAATCCGAAGGGGAGGATCCATGCGAAGGAACTTCAGCTGGGCCATTTGTTAAAAAAAATGTTTCACAGGCTCCAAAAAGGAAACGCACAACTAACACACAATCCAGATTAGCTGCCAGCAAAGTTAATAAAACCAAAAATCCTCAAAGTGGAAATAGTAATTCTACCCCTCCTATTCAGAGACCTCCGGGTTTTAATCCGTCCCCGAAGGACTTCCCTCCACTTTCTGGTAAGTCAAAACCCCAGACTTTCCTTCAGAATTCAGGACCATCAGTAGCAAACAGGAATGCAACAATTCCCAGAGAAACTGCATCTGATCCATCGTCGAACAGTTTGCCCAGCTTTTCATCTGATGGTAAGATGAAATTTTCGGAAATTGTTGCGTTCATCTTGGACTTTTTCAGTGTACCAGCAGGTTGGAGGACTATGATTAATATGTTTGTACCTCTTTTAAGAGAAGTCTTGAAAAAGAAAGCTTGCACTATGACCCTCATCGCAGAAGCAATTTCTTTTGATGAATAACTCGTCCACTGAGGTAAGAGAAATTGTTTCTGTATTGCAATGGAACTGCAGAAGTATTTTACCAAAATTAGACTCCTTTAAAGTATTGGTACACAATTTGAATTGTGATGTGTTCGCCTTATGCGAAACTTGGCTCTCTCCAAACACTGATTTCAACTTCCATAGCCACAATATTATTCGCCTGGATCGAGATGGGCAAAGAGGGGGTGGCGTTCTTTTGGGGATCAAGAAATGCCACTCTTTCTATCGTATTCCATTACAACCATCTCCGGGTATTGAAGTCGTCAGTTGCCAAGCTAGAATTAAAGGCCAAGACCTTTGCCTAGCCTCGGTATATATTCCGCCAAATTCAAGCGTGAGCGGGAACCAATTGGCGAATATTATTTCACTTCTTCCAGAACCCCGACTAGTTCTGGGAGACTTCAACTCCCATGGCGTGGGCTGGGGTAGCTCACGTGATGATGATCGTGCTAACATGATATATGAGCTGTGCGACGACTTCAACATGACTGTCTTAAACAATGGGGAAGTGACTCGAATTAATGGATCCCAATCACAGCATAGTATTTTAGACCTTTCTTTAGCTTCTTCCTCTCTGAGCTTGGATTGTACGTGGAAGGTAATCCAAGACCCTCAGGGAAGCGATCATCTGCCTATCAATATTTCTATCACCAGTGGTCGTAGTCCACCTGAAGAGATCAATATTCCTTATGACCTCACAAAGAATATAGATTGGAAAAAGTATGCATCAGGTGTTATTGAAGCCATCGACTCAACGGAAGAACTGCCTCCGGAGGCAGAGTACAGTTTTATGTCCGGAACAATTGTGGACTGTGCAATCGGGGCACAGGTCAGACGGAATGACAATTCGACGATACAAAAACGACCTCCCACTCCATGGTGGGATGGAGACTGCTCACGTGCGCGAGGAGAAAAGTGCAAGGCGTTTGTTGAGTTTCGCAGAACTGGATTGCCAGAGAAGTTCCAACGTTACTTGTCCTTGGAACGCAAGTTTAAGAACTTGATCAGGGGTAAGAAACGTGGGTACTGGAGGCGATTCGTGGATGGGTTATCTCGAGAAACGTCTCTGCACACGCTTTGGAAAACAGCTCGAAACATGCGAAATTACACACCTTCGAACGAAAGTGAAGAAAGCTCGAGTCGTTGGCTGACACAGTTCGCGAAAAAGGTCTGTCCGGACGCAGTACCAGCTCAGAAAAACTATCGGGATACAGAGAATAGTTCCGAAACGGAGGATCAATTCTCGATGGTCGAACTTTCACTTGCGCTCTGGTCATGTAACAATTCAGCTCCCGGACTGGACAGAATCAAATTCAACTTGTTGAAGAATCTGCCAGATACCGCTAAAAAGCGCTTGTTGAATTTATTCAATAAGTGTTTAGAGATGAACATTGTGCCGCATGAATGGAGACAGGTGAAAGTTATCGCCATCCAAAAACCGGGAAAACCAGTTTCTGATTACAATTCGTATAGGCCGATCGCAATGCTCTCGTGTCTCCGGAAACTGCTCGAAAAAATGATTCTCTTTCGGCTGGATAAATGGGTTGAATCAAACAATCTCTTGTCAAGTACACAATATGGATTTCGTAGAGGCAAGGGTACGAACGACTGTCTAGCATTACTTTCATCAGACATTCAATTGGCGTTTGCCCAAAAAGAGCAGATGGGGGCAGTATTTCTGGACATCAAAGGGGCATTCGATTCGGTGTCCATAGAAGTGCTATCTAGTCAACTTAACTCTTGCGGACTTTCACCAATTTTGAATAATTTTCTTTATAACCTGTTGTCTGAAAAAATCATGCATTTTAGTCATGGAGAAACCAAAGTTGAACGAATTAGTTACATGGGTCTACCCCAAGGCTCATGTTTAAGCCCCCTGCTATACAACTTTTATGTCCGAGAGATCGATGCTTGTATGGCACAAAATTGCACGCTAAGACAGCTTGCGGATGACTGTGTTGTTCATATCACAGGTAAAAAAGGCACTCAAATTAAACCTCCGTTACAAGAAACTCTAAATAATTTATCACATTGGGCCAGGAATCTAGGCATCGAGTTTTCGCCTAGTAAAACCGAGTTAGTAGTTTTTTCAAGGAAGCATTCCCCTCCTCAAATAGAGCTCCTTATGATGGGTAGAACTCTAACTCAATCTCTTAGTTTTAAATATTTGGGTGTCTGGTTCGACTCTAAATGCCTCTGGGGAAAACATATTAGGTACTTGACACAAAAATGCCAAAAGAGAATCAATTTTCTTCGAACGATTACTGGAACCTGGTGGGGTGCTCATCCACAGGACCTCATCAGGTTATACCAAACAACGATACTGTCGGTCATAGAATATGGAAGCTTTTGCTTTGAGTCCGCCGCGAAAACCCACTTGATTAAACTAGAACGAATACAGTATCGTTGTTTGCGTATTGCCATGGGTTGTATGCAGTCGACACATACGATGTGTCTCGAAGTACTGGCGGGAGTAATGCCGTTGAAAAATCGGTTCCTCGATTTATCGCTACGTTTCCTAATTCGAAGTGTTACTATGAATCCTTTGGTGATAGAAAATTTGGAAAGGCTTATGAATATTAATTCGCAAGTAAAATATGTAAACAATTATAAAACTTTTCGTCAGTTAGAAATAAACCCTTCTTTGTTAAATTCGGACACGAGTCACTTTTACCCGATCAGTAGTTCCTTAATAAAATTCGATCTGTCCATGACCGTTGACATCCGTGGAATTCCAGATCACGTCCGACCCAACGTCATTCCTTCAATCTTTGCATCAAAAGTACGTGAAATTGACCCTACAAAAATGTTCTTTACTGATGGTTCTAGAATCGACGGCGCGACTGGTTTCGCAGTGTATAATGAGCGCTTTGAAACTTCTTTCAAGCTTCAAGAGCCATGCTCCGTTTACGTTGCCGAACTAGCCGCAATTTATTGTACCTTGGAACACATTCGCACTCTGCCCGTAGACCACTATTTCATCTATTCGGATAGTCTCAGCTCCGTTGAGGCGATTCGATCGATGAAACTGATGAAGCGCTCTTCCCATTTTTTGCTGGAAATTTCAGGGATATTGGGCGCTTTGATCGAAAATTCGTACAGGATTACCTTAGCTTGGATCCCGTCTCATTGTCTTATTCAAGGCAATGAGAATGCGGACTCATTGGCTAAGGTGGGCGCGTTACAAGGTGAAATCTTTGAGAGGATAATAACTTACAATGAATATTTTTCAATACCTCGCACTTTAGCGATTAACGCTTGGCAGTCTAGCTGGGACAATGGCACAAAGGGACGTTGGCTCCATACGATTATCCCTAAGGTTCCGACGAAGGCATGGTTTAAGCATTTTAACATGAGTCGCGATTTCATTCGCGTGGTTTCTCGGCTCATGTCAAATCACTGCCGGCTTGACGCGCATTTGTTTCGTATACATCTAGTTACAAGCAATGTTTGTGTTTGTGGGGATGGCTACCACGACATTGATCATGTTGTGTGGACGTGTGAACGGTTTGATCGATCGAGGGCTTGGCTACTGGATACCCTTAGGGCCCGAAGTAAACTACCTGGTGTTCCAATTCGAGACATCTTGGCAAACTTAGATCTTGAATATTTGTACCCTATATACAAATATCTTAAAATGTCTGAACTGGTCGTTTAGTCCTCTTCCCCTCTGTCTGTACTCTATCTAATGCTCTTTTCGTCTATTTATTAGAACAAACTTTCATCCGACGGGTCCTACAACACCACAAAGAAGGCTGGCCAGGAAGTCGAAAACCCTGAGGTAGCTATCGAAACCACAGCTACAGGAAGCCACCACCGGACCCTAACGGAAACTGTTCTTGGAAGTGACCCCAGTTAATCCCCTTTCCTTTCCTATACATAGTTGAATTAACAGTTGAGTAGCCGCGACGATTACGGCCCCCCTCTTACTAACCCAAAGTTAGGAAAAATACTCCCGGCACATAAAAACTTTATAAGTAAAATGCCTAATAAAACCTTTTGTAAATAAATAATAAATAAGTGAATACCATTAGAATTTTGTGAACTTAAAGGGCTGAGAGTGTTTCGGGTCACGGAAATCAGATCCCTGGGCATGGCTTATGGATAAGTTACTCAATGTCCACCTGGTTGAAATTCGTATCCTGCTTTCCAATAAAGGATGAATGAAACGAGAGGTTCTAGTTGCATTTTTGCACATTTAGTGAAAAGTGTTTGTTAGTCCAAATCCTTGGATGCTACTTAATAAAGAGATATAACATCAAGTTGGAAGCATGAACATTTAAATTGCTATAATATTTTGAATGTTATTTTAAAAATAAACGGGTGAACATAATGCTGGTGTAGGGAAAAATTTTAAGTTTGGACGATCGCTATAGCAATTTCGGCATGCTGCGACCAGTCAAACCTTTTAAATATTCCCGATGCCTTTTATAGTTTGAAGATAAGTATCCTTTTCAAATGGTAAAAATTTAAACAGATGTTTAAAATGTATTTATATTTTATGGTAAAAAGGT
Source organism: Uranotaenia lowii (assembly GCF_029784155.1). Lineage (NCBI taxonomy): Eukaryota > Metazoa > Arthropoda > Insecta > Diptera > Culicidae > Uranotaenia > Uranotaenia lowii. Next base: position 183,713,356 of record NC_073693.1, on the reverse strand, counting down.
AAGCGTAAGACGTTTAAAATGTATTATATTCATATATTTAAAATAGCTTAACTCCATTCAAGGGGATTCGTGGTAAGTTGGATAGGTCACCAAGCAAATGAAAGAGTGATGTACAATGGATTGTAGGTTCAAGCCAGCCGGAGTATTTCGGCAAATATGGAATCATGAGAACAGAGTTTGGTGGGTCAAACCTATCCCAACCCAGTGGTAACAGACCCTTTGGTTGCACTGCTTATATTGTTGGTGAGTTAAGCATAGGCAATAGGCAATATTTGAACGTGCGATCGAGACTTCCCGTACCGACTCGGGTCGAAAGACCTATCAGCCACTGGTGGGTTTAACTACATACATACATAATCAGATAATTGCTTTGAATGTCTGAAGTTTTTGAAATGTTTGTAGTAATTTTAAAATTTCGTTCTGAATTGGGCCTTTCAACTTAGTTTCCATTTTCTTTCCTTAATCTTGATTTAGTGACTTCAGATTTAAATTTCAAAAATACTAAAACTTTAAAATGAAAATTGCGGAATTGACACATATAACGAGAACAACAACAATTACAGAAAAAGTAACGAATTAAAATGACGAAAGTGAAAAATATGACAAAGGTTACTGAAATAACAAAATGAAAAAAATATAGGAATGAAAAAATAGCAAAAATTTAAAAATGACAAAAAACTAACGTAACAAAAAAAGACAAAAAAGGTGCTTCAATCGGTTTTGAAAGAAAAAGTCGATTCGTTGGCGTGGCTTAGTGCAAGACGATGGGAAAATAGCTAAAATGGCCTGGGTTCAAATCTCGACCTAAACAGGAAGGTAGAGCAGAAACCGCAAAATTGAGGAGAATGAGAGTATAAAGAGAGCAAAGCAATAAAATAAAATCGACCCGGATCGATTTTACGCAACGGGTTGCGCATTTGGTTTCTAATGTATGAGGTCTTTAAATCATGTAAAGTAAACCGATGTTGCAATCCGTCGCATAAAAGGGGTCCTAAAACATGCATAAAATAGGAGAATCATTTTAAATGTTATTTACCACTCACTCATTATGACTTATCTCAACAATTGCGCAGTGAGAGATACCATAAATGTAATTTTTCGTGATCTATTACCTACCTTATTTGAAAAATTTGGTTGTTTCTGCGATATAGCTACAAAAAACTGAGTCTCTCCAACATTTAAGAGTTTGACCACAGAGTTGAGAATGGTGAATACCTATAGTTTTTTTTATAGATTTGAACTTTCTAAAACCTTTGTATGTACAACAGGGTTTGGAAAAGTCAAACCCTGATCTATATATGCAGCACTGGCTGGATTCTAAAAATGCAAAAAGCCATCTTCAATTCGTTCCGCCGTTGAGAATTTTGTTGTTATCCCAAGGAAAACACAAAATAAAATAACAAGATCGATTTGGTTCGGCAAGAATCATTAATTGACTTGTTACGGAATTACCATCTTCCCGGCGTGAAAGCAAAACGAGCGGTGATGAAGATGACGAATTTTGAACGTCTTAATCAAAAGAATAAATTGAAAATTCCGATTATGAGGAGGTAAATAAAGCAGAGTAAGGTGTAAATGAACCTGAATAGGATTTAACGGAATTCTGGAATCGATAATAGAATTGTGATCATTTTTTTTTTCTCACTTCTAACTAACCGCGTAGTCTTAATTGCTTTTTTCACCTCTCGGCGGGTATAAATTAGGATCTTTTAGATTAAGCGAGTGTGGAAAACAGCAGGGTTCCATGGGTTTGGTTCATTTCACCACAGGTAGTTGAATATGTGCGTATCTAATAGAGAAAATAGAAAACGAAACGGCTCTCGATCTCTGAGGAGCAGAACTTTAAGAACCTTGGGGAGCACAAACAGCACACAGCAGTTGAGGTGATATGGCGATAAATAAATGATGTCGAGGATTGTTCAGCAGGAAAATTTTTATCGCCTCCGAATGGAGGAGAGCTCATTTTTTTATTTCGTTGCTTTCGATCCCAGGTTTCGGTCCGTGTGGCACACAATGGAGAGGATCCGAAGAATCAATTTAAATTTTAATAATGTTGACTTTATGTTGGCAACCTTTACGTGTAGCTTCAGATCTACATAATTTTACAGATTAATGGTGATATTAATGTGAAAATTTATGAGTTTTTGAAAAGCTTAATAGTGATTATGTATAAATTTAGCGCGTAAGTTATTGATATCCAAGGAATTTTAATATTTTGTCGGCGGCACGAAAAAGGCATTTCTGAGGGCAGAATTTCATCATCAGTCAATCATACGCGGGTACAAATGTTTTCGATTGAGATGCGTCAACTGAGGTGTTAATAAAGTCATGATACTTTCGAAGAGGGATCGGATGAATCGTACCTGTCATGCTGTTCACGAATAAATTGAATACCTACTATGATCAGTCATCGTCATCCGCGATACACATAAACATTCAGGTTCAGAAGCAGCATTCAGAAATGTACAGTAAACTGGGAAACTTTGATCACTTTTTTAAATTGTTTTGGATAATTTTTAAGGAAGTTCCGTATTTGAAAATTCCAAAACACTTGTCACTGTACTTAGTGGTAAGTGGTAAAACCTCAACGGTGATTGGGAAAATTTTCAAATGTCTCGTGTTTATTCAATGGAGTTAGAACTCAAAACAAAACTTTTAATTCAGGGTGCAACTAAAAACAAAACAATTAATGCTATTTTTTTTCGTCCAAGACCTCTTCCCTCACGCTTTTGCAAAAAACATTTTAATGTTGCATAAATTTAGGGGTAAAAAATAAAAAGAAAACCAAACAAACTTAACTCTTCAAATCTTCATTCAAATCAATCAAAAGACAAAATTTAAAAATTCGAAATTTTAAGGGTAGTAGTTAAATCAAATTAGTGCTATAAATTTTTCTTTTTTTACTTCTGAAAAACAGTTTTAATATCACAGACGATCGAAAAAAATTCTGAGAATTTTATCTTGAGTTTTAAAAGAGGATGACTAGGCATTGTCTTAACCACGTGGCACGTGTTTTTTCGAGTTCGTGATTTTTGTTTTATTAAATTTATTGTTGTGCTAGTGATGATTTCATGAATTGTTCGAAAAAGTGTTCAACGAGAAGTCGGATGTCAGAAACACTGATAATCGGCAGTGAAACTGCCTTGTGGGAGACGTGGCTTCATAATGTTCATTCAATCTAAATACTTTGAGCAACTGTAGTGAAATCTCACAAGCTGCCCTGGGAAGGAGAGGTTGTGTATTCCAAAAATGGTCCATGAACATGGATTTTGAAATCTGCAGTTTATGGTGTGAAAATGTGTTGGGGATGTGCAGTGCATGAATATTGGATTCGGCATTTTGATTGTGATTTGTTTTAAAACAAAAAATATGTTATGCTGGGGAGGGAAAGTAAATGTCTCGGTTCTGACTTCAGTCATAGCAACCTCGGCATGCTGCAATTAAATATTTTTAAAGCACTGTGATTTCATAGGCAGTTAAAAAATTCCATTTTGGACTGAAGAACGGAAAATTTGGAATCAGGAATAGTAGGTTATAGGCGTTATAGGTATCTTTTCAGGATTCTTTATTTGTTTAGAACAGAGATGGGAGATGGAGTAAGATGAGTCAAGGTCAAACCTATTCCAAACCAGTGGTAACCGACCACTCGGTAGAGCTGCAATTATTGTTAATGAGTTAGGCATGAACAATATTTGAATGTGCGAATGAGACTTACCGAACCGACAAGGGTCAGGAGACCTGGTGGGTTCTCATACATACATAGGTACATACATACATACTAAATACATACATTTAATCGAGAGTTTTAAAAGTTGTCAAGAAATTTATTATAAGTAAGTAGGCTTCTTAAAGTAGCTGATTTAAACAAATTTTAATGTGTAATTTTTCTTTAAAGATGTCTTTTTTTTTGTTTATGAATTTTTATTGTAAACTAGGCATTTTTTCTCTTTATTTTAAGTTTTGATGAACAAAACTCTTGATGTTGCAAAACCGCCTTCTATATTTTTTATAAACTATTCAAACTTAAAAAATTATTTAAAAAAAAATGTCACCAAACCCAAATTTAATTGCTTTTGAAGCAAGAAATTTGTTTTTGTTTTAAAGTACCTATTCATGTTTAAAACAAAAAAAATATTCTTGGACATAAACCCAACCAAAAAACAGCACATTTAAAGCAACAATTTGAATTGTCATTAGTTTTTCATGAGGTTCATACAACTTTAATTTGCTTTAATGTTTGTTTTGAATAACTCGAAGTTTTATGTCAAGCTCACCGCTATACAATATTTATACATTATGTGCATTTTACAGCTTGAGAGATGTATTTAAACGAGTTAAATTGCTTATCTTTTAGGTTTGGTTCCAGAACCGGCGAGCAAAGTGGAGGAAAAAAGAACACACTAAAAAGGGCCCCGGAAGACCCGCTCATAACGCTCATCCCCAGTCCTGCTCCGGAGAACCCATCCCACCAAATGAGCTCCGAGCGAGGGAAAAGTAAGTCCTATATTTGTGGAATATGTTGGTTTATGAGGAGGTTTTCCACTTTCACCGTTTACCAGAGGGATCGAATCATTTTGATTTTATTTGATTAATAAAGAGTATCGGTTTTACATTTGAATTAGATAATGTTATCTGAGCCCAGCGATTAGGGTTAAAATATAAGGTTAGCACTTAAATTCCGGATGCCACTTAGGGTGATCAAATGCTAACTTAAGTGTGCGTATGGTGTATATTGATTGTTGTGACACGCTTGCAGCTCAAATACATTCCGAATGACATATTCTGAACATTTATTCATATTTTATTAACCAACCCATGATTTTATACTTTTGTTTCGTACAGCTGTCGTTTACCTACGATTATGTCATTCGGAGATCATCATGATTCATTTTAAAATTGTAATTGATTGGTAGGAAATGTCGAAAACAGATAGCAGTGCAATCACTCCAAAAGCCAGTGGATTTTTCTGCACAGTGTCACATCTGTTAGCTGTGTTATAACTAGCAACATTTTTGAAATGAAAAATAACATTAAGCAAGCATAAATTTGTTCAAAGTTGTTTAATCCTCTCGAAATGATATGAGATAAATTATTTTCTCTTTTGGTTTTCAGGCATATTTCATATTCGTGATTGAAGTTGAAACAGATTTTTTATCTTAACCCTTCGTTTTATAAAGTAACAAATTTGCAACAATTAATGTATGGAAAAATGGAAAAATAGTATTTCATTTTAATTTGTTTTCTTGATGTACTCATCATTTTCAACTGTTTAAAATTATGTTTAAGGAAAAATAAAAAAAATCATGAAACGAAGGGTTAAATTACAGCTATCGCAAAAACAATGTTAAAACTTACGAAAACGAGAAAAATGTACTAAAATAATAGGGAGGACAAAAACATTTGGGCGAAATGACACACTTTTATAATTTTGTTATTTTTTGTAATGTTTGTTACTTTTGTTGTGAACGTATGTTTTTGTTTGTCATTTACTTTCATTTTTTAACACTTTGTTAGATTGAGTTCTTCAGTTTCATAAAATAGTTTGTAAATTTAGTTCAAGACGCCTTGTAGTTTAGAGGTTATTGTAATTAAGATATACAACCCAATCTTTGAACATTACATACACATCTTGTGGTTAGCCTTTAAGTTATTTTGAGGAAATCCCGGGAAAAAATCATTTTGGCATCAAACTGTTTTTTTCGAATTTTGATTACCCTTCTTTAGTATTTTTTAGGGTAAGAAAAATCAATACTTTGTTTTTTTTTTTATTTTAATGAATTTTAACTTCTTGAAGTCATTCATCCCTCAAAACAATATTTGAGACACCCCTCCGAACTGTTAAATTAAAATTTTGCTCAGGTCATTCGTACCTATATTGCTTTTATTTCTATCTCCTGATTTTGAAATTCGACGGCGAAATTTACCTCATTGCAACACTAACTTAAATGATATGTAAACGATTACAAATTGTAATCAATAGTAAAACTTATCGCACATCTTTTGAATAACCCCGGTACTAAAACATATTTTATTGCATTTCTCATTCCAGAGCGCGACGTCGGAAAAAGCTAGCCAAAGCGTTAGAACGCCAAGCGAAGAAACTGCGTGCGAAGGGAATAGCGGTGGATTTAGAGGTCCTGAGGACCGAATATTTATCCCAACATCGAAACAATTCTAGTTCAGAGAGTGATGGCGAGGGCGACGATGACGATGATCCGATAGATGTCGTTGGCGGCGCCGAATCCAACGATACATCAAAAGACTGCTCACTTGAAAGGCGCGACAGCATTGATGATGTTTTAGATGAAAACACTGACTCACATAGGAATAGTATGAGGCCAAATCCATTTAGTATAGAATCGCTGCTATACAATAGTACGTGAAAAGACTATACAATAGTACGTGAGATCACACAGTGCGCCGGAACTCATAGTTTCCTATCATTACCTTAATTCAGATGCTACCATTGTGTACAACAATTCGATAATTTAAGTTATTAAACATATTTTTTGTTACAAGCCGTATTTCCTGTGACATATTCAATAATCAATATTTAAAATGAATATTTATGTTGATTTTCATGAGAAATCCTTGTCTTCGTGCTTCCAGAAATTCGTGTACCTTATTTAAAGAAACAGCATGTCAACAGATCCCCAGAGCACTGCACAGCCTTTTGCAGACATTTGTAGAACGAATGATAAAATTTATTGGAACATTCATTTCATTAACAATATCACACGACCCAAGTAACACCAATAGTTTTATTAGACTCCTTATCCCCTTATAAAACCGAAACTTTGTCTAAGTAGCCTGCCATCAAACTTTAAATGTTACTTGGGGATACCTTTATGAGCAATATCTGCCAGACACTTGGTGAAATTGAAAAAGGATTAAAATAGAACTCGGAGATCTACTGGATCCAAACAACCGAAAGTTCGAATTTCACTTCACTTAATTTCAAAGCAACGAACTCAGAAGTTCACATAGAGCTGCACAAAAGTTCTGTGTACCAGCTCTTTTGCTGTTTAACCCTTCGTTTCATGATTATTGTTTTAACTTTAAAAGTATTTGAAACAGTTGGAATTGATGTATACATCAAGGAAAAAAAAATTAAAATAAAATACGATTTTTCAACTTTTTCATACATTAATTGTTGCAAATTTGTTACTTTATGAAACGAAGGGTTAAAACCCTCTACTGCACTGTCGCAGCTGGCAAGACTGTCTCATATGTATTTTCATCATTTTTCAGTTTATCTCAAAAATCATTCTAATACAGTTAGTTCTTCAATGTAGACTATACACTTTCATAACTTTGTTCTCAACATGTATAAAAAAAAATACCAAGTCATGTCTATCCCATATGAAATATACCCGCAAAGCTGTCCCATATGTCTATTTCTTCAGTATGCTTTAAAATTGCACCTCTAATTTACGTTAATTTTACAAAATATTCATACAATGTGTAAGCTTTCATTGAAATTACGAAAGTTAGACTAGATGAAACAGTACAGAAAAGTCATATATAACAATGTTCATAATTTTTACAAGATGAGCCTAATGGGCAAATTCAACCAAACTGTTTTTTTTAATTTAGTATGAGGCTTTGAATTGTTCGATGTAAAAAATGAAAAATAGTCAGCTACAAACCATATTTTTAAGTTTTTGTCATGCTGTTACTTGCTGCAGGGGCTTTTATCGAATCTATTAACTAAAATTCGCGTGCTTGGTATCATACGCGTAAGTCATATTTAATTGATTTTTCTCATTATATATTCGCATCCAAGATGCTTTGCTGTTTTTGATTCAGCATTAATTTATTTGTATTATACTTTTATTTCCCTGACCCCTCTACACACATTTCCTTTTCAGCGTCAGCTTCCCACAGCTATTTAACGCCACAAAAAAAGCATTAATTTATTTGTATTATAGTCTTTCTCAGAAGATCATCGACTTTTAAAAAGATGAAGGTACAGGTTTTTAAATTCATGGAACGTTGTTATTTATTTTTTATTAGACCTACTCAATTCTTATGATAAACTTAAATAAACATAAACATAAAAATCATTTCAAATTAATTTTCATCAGTAACAAAAATTTTCGTATTTTGAAGCTTCTGAAAAAAGTTTCAAGCCTTCAAACTTGCAATAGTGTCAAAATGACACTCTAATGCGGATGAGGGTTAAAAATGAAATGGAAACGTTATTTATTGTTTTGGATATGTTTGTGATGTCATATCGAATAAAGCATCAATTGCAGTAATTTTCGTTTTGTTTGAATTAAATTTCACATTTTTTTCAACCAAATATGTTTTTGAAGAAAAGCATAAGGGTGCTGCATACATTTAGGGGTAAAAAAATACTACACGCAAAATAATTTTCACTTAAAAAGTAAGTGACATCTGTAGTAAATTCTCGCCATACGTAACTTTATTTGAATTTTAAGTGATGGGTCAAGTGAATTCACTTAAGTGACCTTTCAAGTGAATTACACTATGACGTTCGAGTGAAATTTATTTGAATTTCTAAGTGAGTTTCAAGTTAATTATCTCTCGCGTTTTTAAATAAAAGAACATTTATAGAACACCACTTCGATTTCAAATACTTACATTACGCTTCCACCATAAATTTATTGATTGAAAAATTCCATCTTAATCCCAAGGCAGATCGGTTACTGCGGCTAGTGCGACTTCTAAATCTTCCCTGATGCAAACCAGAAAATCTGTCCAGTCCAACCACAAGCTGAAACATGATAACACCTTTCATGAACTATTTCTTACATTACGTTTAACACAAACCACCGCCAAAATCTCCTAGTAAAGAATTGGAAAATCCAAATCCAGCATAAGCTTTCAACGCTGCTCTTTAGAATGTGCCATTTTGAACTCTAAAAATAAACATAATTACAGCTCGACATTCACTTGAAATTCAAGTGATAAGGGAGTGAATATTTTTTCTCACTTCAAATTCAAGTGACGACTGAAGTAAATGTGAATGAATTCACTTGAAATTTAAGTGACTGCCAAGTGAAATGTATATGTCGCACTTGAATGGAAGAAAATCACTGGATCCTTGTTTTTAAGTGAAAAATCATGTGTATTTTAAAATTCTACTAGATAAAATCCTAAAAATTAATGTTTGCATGGACGAAATTTTGAAATTTACAAACTCGTGGTGCAAAACAATTATATCCCAGCGTATGGAATAGAGATCTAAAAGGTGAATCTTTGATTTGCATTTTGATGCATTTTAGGCCAGACTGGTCAATAAATTATAAACGTATTTATTAAGGCTGGAACAAATATCAATTTCTTCTTTTGTCACCCCCCCTTCGAAATTTCCAAAAACCCTGAGAGGGGAAATAAATAAAGTTTGAAGTATTTTCTGTTAATTTCGAAAAAAATATCAAATATCTGAAAGATTACAAGACCAAAAAACAAATTTTGGATGATGGGAGTCATTCCACCTTTTGTATTCTTGATTTTATTGAATTTTTCGATAAAAAATTACTAGATTTATAGGTTTTGTGCATTGATATAGTATGCAATATGGTTGCATACAAGTTTTCGTGCAATTTATTCCAATTTATTTGTTTTTCTTATTATTTTTTATTGTCCCCCCCCCCCCCCCCCCCTTGCGATGTTTCAAATTTGTTCCGGCCTTATTGCTTCGTTTGGTGGATCTACGCCTCACCGTTTAGTGTAAAATGCATCGACCATGAATGGTAAATGAAAAAAAATCACCTAGCATGAATCGAACTCGAACCTACTGATAACCTCTCCGACATCTAACCAATAGGCCAAATCGTCAGATGAAACAAGTCAGGCTGTAGCTTATTATTCAGTTGACTTCATCGAGTGAAATTCCCTGCTAGATTCCACGGCAGAAACGCTCATCGTGCCCCGATTAATGTTGCTTATACTGCCACAATGGGGGTTCTCATTATGCCCTGATTTTCACCTTTGAGCAAAAAATTCGAAGATGCATTTTTTAACGATTTTATCTATTTTTTTTTAAGTATTAGCCAGTTGGGAAATAGACTTTTTTTAGTACCTGAACCCGAAAAAATGATGTAAGTCACATATTTTGAATTTAAATATTTTTTTTAGAAACGTCGCTGGTGAACTGGCAACAAAACTTCCAACGAACAGACTTCCGACGACCTAGTACTTAACTTTTCTTTGTCGGAACCGAGTGAATTTTAGGAATTATGTGCATCAAGTTAAGTCGTGAGACAGAATACTATGTTAATAAAAATAATAGTTAAAACATAATTTGCCTTAAGCAATTTCATAACTTACAGCAATGAAATATATACAGTTGCGCTAAAAAAAGAATGAAATCGCGTGAAGCTGCGCACCCACTTCCAACTTTGACAAGTTGCCATTTCTCTCTCGGTTAATATTTATTCATGAAATTTTCACACAGTAATGAAATAACTTAAAAATTATGAAGTACGATTAGAAACAGCAAAACTGACAAAAAAAAACAAAGATTATGAACAAAACCAAAATAGTGTAAAATGCATCAAAAACATGAGAAAAACAACTATAAAAATTCGAAAAATTGTCGGAAATTGACTTAAAATAACGTTAATAGTTTAAAAAAATAGTTATTTTGTAAAAATAAAAGAAAAACTTTTCAGAAAAAACCGTTCGATTTTGGCAACAATGACAATGTTCGGGCATGTTGCCAAAAACGAACGGGGTCTGGTATATATATGACATGGACATGACATAACGAGCACCGAGGCATAATGAGCATCGGGGCATAATGGGCATCGGGGCATAATGAGCACTGGGGCATAATGAGCATATAAACAATGGGGTATAATGAGCATATAAACAATGGGGCATAATGAGCATATAAAAAATGGGGCATAATGAGCATATAAACAACGGGGTATAATGAGCATATAAACAATGGGGCATAATGAGCATATAAACAATGGGGCATAATGAGCATATAAACAACGGGGTATAATGAGCATATAAACAATGGGGCATAATGAGCATATAAACAATGGGGTATAATGAGCATATAAACAATGGGGCATAATGAGCATATAAACAATGGGGCATAATGAGCATATAAACAATGGGGCATAATGGGTATATACAATGGGGCATAATGGGTATATAAACAATGGGGTATAATGAGCATATAAACAATGGGGCATAATGAGCATATAAACAATAGGGCATAATGAGCATATAAACATCGGGGTATAATGAGCATCGGGGCATAATGAGCACTGGGGCATAATGAGCACTGGAGCATAATGAGCACTGGGGCATAAGAGCACTGTGCGTAACAAGCACCGGGGCATAACGAGCACCCGGGTTATAACGAGCACTTCTCTTTTATACAAAAGTATGCATTTACTTGAATAAATTTTTACAAAGAATACTTTTGTACTTCCCTATAGTGTTAATTTTTCACATCTTTACAGAAATATTTAAACAAAAACATCTATGTTCTCAAGTGACGAAAAGTTTTTTCAAGCACCAGGAAACAAGCTTTTATGAATCATCTTGATCTATAATGTACGCACTGCAACATGCTATATACATTGTTTCTCAATTTTTACCATCATTAATTTTTTGGTTTTTCACTAAAATCAATTTTAAAACGCATTTTTACTTTAATTTGTTGACTCAGGGCGAACAGAGCCCAATTAATCGGGGCACGATGAGCGTTTTCTGCTGTATCATCTAGCAGTGAATTCAACTCGATGTAGCCAACTGAATGATAGAGCTACAGCATCACCGTAAACTGGTTTGACCTGACGGTTTGACCTATTGGTAAGATGTCGGAGAGGTAATCAGAAGTCTCGAGTTCGATTCCTGTTCGAGGAGATTTTTTTTTTTCATTTATCATTCATGATCGATTATTTTGATTGTTGCATTATATGACTAGTAGCATCTTGGCGTGTGATCCAAAGCACCATATGAATGAAGCACCAAAAGAATGAAATCCTGTATTGTGCTCTAATGAACCTGATTTTCAACCCGGCACCATTTTTGATCACGTTCATCGATTTTGACGAAACTTGACCAGGTACTAGATCATGGGTGGCCAAACCATGGCCCGCGGGCCACATGTGGCCCGCGAGCTCCTTTTTCAAAGCCATGTTCTTAGAATTTGACGTTTTTTCCTGGTCTGGATATATCATTTAGGTAAATCTGAATCAACACCAACTAAATTCTAATCAAAGATCTGAAAATCTCTTTGAATTAATGTAAGTTAAAGGGGTAAAAGTATATAAAAACTTATTTCGAGAAAATGCGCTTTTAAATTGTTGTGTAGACTGGCCCAAATTTGTATGGGGTGATTTTTACGACATTTTTTTCAACGCGGCGCACCCCCAAGAATGATGCATTCAGGTGAAAAAATGACTTTCTGGAAGTTTCAGGTCATTTGGCAGAAGCACGAGCTGGCGCAAGGGACTTGAAATTTGAAAGCTCAGAATTTCAAGAATTGTAGTTCAAACAATGACAAACAAGTTTGAAGAAGATTGTAACGCGGTACGAGTTGACTGTGATAAGTTATTTGCAATTGAATGTGTGAGTTTCTAGCATACTGGAAACATATTTTAGAACACAAAGAGTGAAAGTATATCGATTTTTCATACATTTTTCCGAAAATCTCCATACAAATTTCAAGTCCTTTGCGCCAGCTTGTACTTCTGCCAAAAGACCTGAAACTTTCAGAAAGTCCTTTTTTCACTTATATGCTCCAATCTAGGGGGTGCCGCGTGGAATATAAAGATTTTTTTTGTTATGGGCCAGTCTATTGTTGTGTTTGGTCATTTTCCATACATTTTTCGGACATTCGCTATTTCTTTCATACGTAAAATTATGCGAATATAATTTTAAAAATCTGAAAAAATAACGGAATCTAATTTGAAATATGGAGCATCGCTTGGCATTATTTACTCAAAATTGATATTTTTTGCACTTTTACCCCTTTGGCTCTGGGGGCCTCATATAAATTTACAAAAAAAAAGTTACCGTCGCTGAATAAAAACACAATTACTATTACAATTTTTAAATGATCAAAATTGAACGGTATTTTTTACAGTATCTGTAAATTCCATCACTCATTTTTCAATGTTTTCCGATTAGGTTTTGGTGTGAAGACATTCAAGCGGAGTCTAGTTTTAATATTGAGGAGTTTGAATAACCTCAGGAAGATAGTAAGATCGTATCAAATTGTATTTCATCAACATATTTCATCCATCAAAATTTGATAACTTATGTAATTTATGTAAAACATCAAAAGTTTGCTCTGTGAATTTTTCCAATTTTTTGGTTTTTAACATGCTAAGCTTCAAATTTTTCTAAGGAGAACGGTAAACTTGAAAAAATTGGAAAATGAACGGTCATTTTTCTATATTTGGAGACCATACAATTGACTAAATCTCCATTGTAGTAACGCGATTTGAAATTTCTGGGATGGAAAAATCGAGGAGGTTTTTCATCTCTTGAAAAAAATGACGTGCATACACAAGTTGGGAGGGGTAATTCATTTCGTGTTGTGCAATATTTCTACTATTTTTAAAACGGAGCAAAAATTGTAAGAATATGCAAGTAACAAAAAGATTTATTAGGATGACTCTATACTCGATGTGAACTAGATAAATGTTTTTATAGCGTTATCAGAAATCTGATACGATTTGTTTTTTTTTTTTGGCCCGCCAACCCCCATCTCATTTCTGAAATTTGGCCCGCCTGTTGAAAATGTTGGCTACCCATGTACTAGATCAAACATTTTTACAACTTTGGACCAAATTTCAAGATTTTTCAATGAAAATTGTCAAAGATACATTACATTTTTTACGGGAATAGCTGTATCTTTGTTTGCAGTCATTGTAAAGACTTCAAATTTTGCAGAGCGTTAGTTGAATAGTTGAATTAGACTGTGTGAAAAGTTCATGAAAAAATATTAACCGAGAGAGAAATGGCAACTTGTCAAAGTTAGAAGTGGGTGCGCAGCTTCACGTGTTTCATTCTTTTTTGAACGCAACTGTATGTATATATGAAATAACTTAAAAATTATGAAGTACGATTAGAAACAGCAAAACTGACAAAAAAAACAAAGATTATGAACAAAACCAAAATAGTGTAAAATGCATCAAAAACATGAGAAAAACAACTATAAAAATTCGAAAAATTGTCGGAAATTGACTTAAAATAACGTTAATAGTTAAAAAAAACTAGTTATTTTGTAAAAATAAAAGAAAAACTTTTCAGAAAAAACCGTTCGATTTTGGCAACAATGACAATGTTCGGGCATGTTGCCAAAAACGAACGGGGTCTGGTATATATATGACATGGACATGACATAACGAGCACCGAGGCATAATGAGCACCGGGGCATAATGGGCATCGGGGCATAATGAGCACTGGGGCATAATGAGCATATAAACAATGGGGTATAATGAGCATATAAACAATGGGACATAATGAGCATATAAACAATGGGGCATAATGAGCATATAAACAACGGCACATTATGAGCATATAAACAATGGGGTATAATGAGCTTATAAACAATGGGGCATAATGAGCATATAAACAATGGGGTATAATGAGCATATAAACAATGGGGCATAATGGGTATATAAACAATGGGGTATAATGAGCATATAAACAATGGGGCATAATGAGCATATAAACAATGGGGCATAATGAGCATATAAAGAATGGGACATAATGAGCATATAAACATCGGGGTATAATGAGCATCGGGGCATAATGAGCACTGGGGCATAATGAGCACTGGAGCATAATGAGCACTGGGGCATAATGAGCACTGTGCGTAACGAGCACCGGGGCATAACGAGCACCCGGGTTATAACGAGCACTTCTCTTTTATACAAAAGTATGCATTTACTTGAATAAATTTTTATGAAGAATACTTTTGTACTTCCCTATAGTATTAATTTTTCACATCTTTACAGAAATATTTAAACAAAAACATCTATGTTCTCAAGTGACGAAAAGTGTTTTCAAGCACCAGGAAACAAGCTTTTATGATCTTTGAATCATCTTGATCTATAATGTACGCACTGCAACATGCTATATACATTGTTTCTCAATTTTTACCATCATTAATTTTTTGGTTTTTCACTAAAATCAATTTTAAAACGCATTTTTACTTTAATTTGTTGACTCAGGGCGAACAGAGCCCAATTAATCGGGGCACGATGAGCGTTTTCTGCTGTATCATCTAGCAGTGAATTCAACTCGATGTAGCCAACTGAATGATAGAGCTACAGCATCACCGTAAACTGGTTTGACCTGACGGTTTGACCTATTGGTAAGATGTCACAGAGGTCTCGAGTTCGATTCCTGTTCGAGGAGATTTTTTTTCATTTATCATTCATGATCGATTATTTTGATTGTTGCATTATATGACTAGTAGCATCTTGGCGTGTGAAGCAAAGCATCATAATGTATGAGTGTGTGTGTGAATTGTTTGTATTCTACAAAATGTCACACATTAGGCTGGAACAAATATCAATTTCTTCTTTTGTCACCCCCCCTTCGAAATTTCCAAAAACCCTGAGGGGGGAAATAAATAAAGTTTGAAGTATTTTATGTTAATTTCGAAAAAAATATCAAATATCTGAAAGATTACAAGACCAAAAAACAAATTTTGGATGATGGGAGTCATTCCACCTTTTGTATTCTTGATTTTATTGAATTTTTCGATAAAAAATTACTAGATTTATAGGTTTTGTGCAATGATATAGTATGCAATATGGTTGCATACAAGTTTTCGTGCAATTTATTCCAATTTATTTGTTTTTCTTATTATTTTTTATTGTCCCCCTCCCCTTGCGATGTTTCAACTCCGAGTGACAAACTAAGGATTTGAAATTTGTTCCGGCCTAATATTAAAAAAATATAGTGATTGTACGAAAAATAATTTTACACCAACCGTTTTCTAGTTATTGAACAAGTACCTGATATTGAACACTAGTAAAACATTTACCAATAAAACAATAATATTCAGTAGAAAAACGAATCAAAATTCATTATGCCACTTTTGAAGCATTTGCTACCTCTGTTCAAATTTTTATCAAGAATCTCGGACTCTTAAAGCCACATTTTTTTTTTATTTGCCAGGAATTTACCACTAGGTGGCATTCTTCCCTAAAACTCTTAAAGCCACAATCCCCGACACTAGAATATGTCTTCAAATTTTGGCTTTCGACTGGAGGAAAAATTGGATAAAAGGCAAATAAACGTGATATGAGTGTTTTCAACCAAGTCTTTTTGAATGATTTCTGGAAGAGTGGCAGCCTTTATTATCGTTATTTTCTTAAAATTTAACAAATTAAAGCGTTCAATCATTGGATCACAGAAAACGCCAATGTTTCAATTATTGAACGTTCAATCTTGCAGTATTCGTTTCGTAAAGAAATGCATGTACCAGTTATTGAACAAACATCGGTTGGTGTATGGAAATATAAACAAACTGTTTCTTGGTTGCTAGCTCAACCAAAATCGCCCATGCAAGGCATACTATCAAGCGAAATACCCCTAAATATATACAATGATATTCAATGTTTACATGTTCAATAATTAGAACATTGCCTGTTCAATATTTGAATCATTGTGTTTACCTAATCATTGGGGCAAAAGTAATTTTGAATAAAAAGGCTTAAATAATAATTTCAAAACATATTTCCGCGAAAAAAATATATCGATTCGAAGCTGAGAAATAAGCTTAAGCTACGCTATCAAAATTTTATCAGAAAAACCTTTCGTTTTCATTTATTGTCCACAAATGTGTTGAATTCCAAAGATGGTGTTCAATATATAGTGTTCTTACCCTAATAACAATATAAAGTTTTTTGGTGATATTATTAAGCTTAATTCGTTATACTGGGAAAAGTTTTTTACGGCATCGAAAAATGTAAAAATGTGTGCATCTATTGCTCGATTTTTTTGATATTCATAGAATCAAAAACTTTCAAAAACTTTCTCACGATGTAAGAAACTATGTCATCATCATGATGTGGATGCATGATGCCCCGTTTGATGGTACTGTTATAAATGCTCGCTATCTGCATACACATGTGAGTGCAGTCGTTCGAGGATTATTGTTAGTTTTCGATGCAAAGACAAAGATTTATTGTCATTATGTCTTCCATAACTCTTGAAGGAGTGAACGGCGTCCCATTTTGGTCTCTCGAAATGAAAATAGCAACATGAAATGGGTTACAAAATGGAATACTTGGTGATGTAGACGATGTTTTTGAACGCTTTTTAAAGCTTATTTACGATTTTTCATGTTGGATTTATTTATTTAAAATATATATTTTTGAATATTTTATTTGAAAAGCGCTTAATGTTCTATTGCTGCTTAAAGACAAAGTTATGTGCATTTGAAACGTGTTTTTTCACAAAACATAAGAGGCAACCTAAAGCTCATGTACCTATGAGCCAAAGTACCTAGCATTTTTCTAATGCCATATTTGTTTCATCTGGTGGCCAACCGGTGGACCACCAGGGGTAAAACAAATACGGCATAAATAAATTTATAGCTTCTCTGTAGCATTTTTCTAAAGCATGTTTTTTCTTTTTTTTTCTACGACTCCGTATAACGTAAAAAAACAGCCATCTTTGAGGTAGGTAACAGAACTATAATTTTTTTTTTATAAATAAAATTGGCTTGACTTATTCCACATAGCGGGCCAAGTGGTAAGAAGAAAAAAAATTATATAATATTATAAATCTATTCTAGAATCTATAAAAAAAAAATTGCCACTGCCTTGAGAATGTCGGCGTTGAGTGTCTTTAGCATTGTTTGTACATCCGGTGCAACACCTTTCTCCATCAGGATTTTCCATATCGTCCATCTCCTTTCTCCATAATTCGTACAGGTAAAAATAAAATGATCTGGATCAGCATTCGCCGAGCCGCATTCACAACTGTTATTCGGGATTATTCGATTTCGATACAAATGTGCTGGTAAACGTGAATGATTACTTATAAGCTTGGATAGTATTACAACCTGCCTTCTGCTATAATCGCACTGGCTAAACCATGGCTGTAATGAAACATTTCCGATGATACTGTGGCAGAAGCGACCCTTCGACCCGGTATTCCAGCTTCTCTGCCATCGCTGTTTACATCTCAGATTGCTTGGAAATGAGACCTCATGTGTGGTCATGATATAGTTATCAGCAATACTTTGTCTGGACGCAGTCTTTGCTTCTTGGTCGGCCAGCTCGTTTAAAGGTATTCCACGGTGTGATGGAACCCAAAGAAAAGTTATTTTGGATCCTCTAAATTGAGTAGTTTTCACCATGTCTTTAATTTCATACCAAGCCATCGAATATGACGAATTTGCTTTCAAACTTTGCAAGCTTGTTAAGCAGCTCATACTGTCCGTAATAATAACAAATTGTCCTATTGGATGTTCCATAGCAATTTGAACTGCCTTTCTGATTGCTAGAAGCTCGGCAGTGTAGATTGAAGCTGCATGGCATAGCTTGTGTGTTGCGAATGGAACATTGAAATTGTTAACGACAGCATAGCCAACATTTGCTAACTCCTTCGAGCCATCGGTTGCCAACAGTAACGTGCCTTGATATTTTTCGTCTAGCAAGTTCAACACTAATTCCCGTACACTTTCCTGGCGGGGCTGGGATATGAGTGCAGACACCGATAGATCCACTGCAACCTCATATTTTCGCACATTTGGCGGAAAAAGGTAACACGGATGGGTTTGTAGGGCATTCTGTAATGGAAAAAAAATCGTTTAGTTCACGAATGGTTTGCTGAAATCCAGTATTTGTTGATCCGGGTTCCATAGCAGGTTGAACATAAAGTTCATTCCAGGTTTGTAAATGAGCTCGCTTGTTGATAAACCGCATGACCGCCATTTCTCTCCTGTATTTTAGAGGATTCAATCCAGCTAAGACTTCTAGTGATCCGGTATGTGTAGTTTTGGTTGACCCTAAACATACACGGATACATGCCCATTGGATTCTGTCCAACGTAAGAGTGTCCTGTTGATTCAATTTGGCCATGAACACGGAACCATATTCGATGACGATCGAGCGCCAGCCTTGTAACTCTTGATTAGCGATGAAGGATGAGCACCCCAGGATTGTCCCGAAATGCAACGTAGAAAATTGATTAACGGAGTAACTTTCTTCTTGGTTTTTGATATGTGATAACTCCATGAGAGATTCTGCGTAAGGTGCATTCCCAACAACTTGAGCGTTCTGGTGTATTGTACAGGTTGCCCATAAATGAAAATATCAGGAGGATGTTCCAGCTGCTGTTTAGAAATTATCAAACACTTGCTCTTATTAGGTGATATTTCAAACCCTAGATCTGTTATGCCTTGAGCTAGAGAGTCCACTGCTTCCTGTAACGCATTACAGCATTCGTTTAAATCTCGACCTCTCATTGCTACAGTTGTGTCGTCAGCGTAGTTGATTTTGACACCTTGAGGGATGCTATTTGAAAGTTTGACTAGCATAACATTAAAACAGATGGGGCTTAGTGGTGAACCCTGCGGTAACCCTTTCCACGTGGTTCTCGTTATTATGTTGGAGTGTTCTAGCTCTGTTGATAAAATCCTTTCCTCAAACAGCATGTAAATGTTGCGAACAATGCACTCAGGAACTTGTAAAGCTCTGTGTTCATTGATGAGAAATTCCACTTGGACATTATCATAATATCTATGCTACAAAGCACGACATGTTCATTGCAGCTTAATGCTCTTGTTGAATCTTCGATCAGGGGAAAAAGGGCATCCATGGTTCCTTTCCCTTTACGGAAACCACATATTTCGAAGGGAAATTTAAGGTTACTTTCTAAGAACCACTCCAGTTTTTCCTTCACCAACAGCTCAAAAATTTTTCGGAAGCATGACGCGAGAGCAATAGGTCGAACTCCTGACACCGAGTTAACGTCCTGCTCTGGTTTAAGAATAGCAATTATTTTGAATATTTTCCAGGAATTTGGAATGTTTCCGTTTTTAAAAATTTCGTTATATATTTCAGCAAGATGACGCAGGGCATTAAACGGTAATCGATTGATAACTGAATACGTAATTTGGTCAACGCCAGGTGCAGAGTCTTTTCCAGTTTTCAATACAGCTCGCAGGTCTTTGACTTTAAAAGGTGAATCATTCGTTGAATGCTCACAACATTGACAATCCGAAAAAGTAAGTTTTGACTTCCTTGCTGTTTGAGGGGCTAACTTATCCAACAATTCGATTATAACTTTATGCGGTGTTACCTTTGCAGTAGAAGATTCACGGTTCTTAAATCTTTTTGCTAGTCGCCACATAGTTTGTAGTGATGTATCACTGGTGAAGGAGTCACAGAAAGCCTGCCAGCATTGCCTTTTTTTCCTACCTACCTACCTAAGGGTTCAGCGCCGATTGACCGGCGCATAGTGCTGAGATAAAAGATCTCCACTGCTGGCGATCCGGGGCCAGCGTCTTCACTTGCTGCCAGCCAAGGTTCTCGTCAACTGTGCGGATTTCAGCGGCTAGACTTCGCCGCCACGAGCTTTTGGGCCTGCCTCTTCTTCGATGCCCATCTGGATTCCAGTCAAGCGCCTCTCTGCAAATCTCGTTTTCATCTCTACGCAGCGTGTGCCCAATCCATCTCCACTTACGTTCCCGAATCTCGATTTATAGCGCCTTTTGATGATACTGGCGATGAAGTTCAACGTTTGAGATCCAGTTGCCAGGCCACCAAGCGCGGATGATGTTCCGCAGGCAGCGATTCACAAAAACTTGCAGTTTTCGCGTCGTCACCGCATATGTGCACCAAGTTTCACACCCGTACATCAATACGGATTTGACGTTTGAGTTAAAGATCTTAGTTCGTAGAGAGATCTGGCGTGACCGCCAGATGTTTCGGAGACTCGCAAACGCAAATCGGGCTTTTCTGATCCGGGTTTCGATGTCCTTCTTGGTACCACCATCAGGCGTAATCTGACTACCAAGATACTGGAAGCACTCCACTGTCTCAACCTGTTGTCCAGCTACCAAGAAATTGGAACGATTTTCTGTGTTGATCTCCATCGACTTGGTCTTTCCGACATTGTTTTGAGACCTGCTGCCTTGGAGCTTTCGGTGAGGTCGTCGAGTTTGCTCTGCATGTCTTGTTGTGTTTGGGCGAGCAAAACAATATCGTCTGCCAGGTCAAGGTCGTTCAGTTGCTCCATGGTTGAAGGATTCCACGGCAATCCTCGGTTTGGTCTACAGTCAATCGATCCAGTCAAGATCTCATCCATTACGATGAGAAAAAGCAGCGGTGACAAAATACATCCTTGTCTCACTCCTGCAGTTACCGGGATTGGTTCGGACAAGACACCGTCGTGCAAGACCTTGCACGAAAATGCCTCGTACTGTGCTTCGATGAGATGGACTAGTTTCTCTGGGACCCCTCGTCGTCTAAGAGCAGCCCAGATGTTTTCGTGGTTCAGTCGGTCAAATGCTTTTTCGAAATCAACGAACACCAGCAGAAGAGAGTCCTGGAATTCGTTGATTTGTTCCAGTATTATTCGTAGCGTTGTGATGTGGTCCACACATGATCGTCCGGATCGGAATCCAGCTTGTTGCCGTCGGAGTGTAGCGTCGATTTTCTCCTGGATCCTGTTCAGGATCACTTTGCAGAGTACTTTAAGGGTTGTACAGATCAAAGTTATGCCACGCCAGTTACCGCACTCTGTCAGGTCTCCTTTCTTTGGGACCTTTACGAGGATACCCTGCATCCAGTCGGCCGGGAATGTTGCAGTATCCCAAATGTCAGCGAAAAGACGGTGCAACATTTGTGCTGACAAGGCAGGGTCGGCTTTGAGCATTTCAGCAGGAATGCAATCGATTCCAGGCGCTTTGTTGGATTTCATGTCCTTGATTGCCGCTTCTATTTCAGCCAGCGAGGGCGCTTCCGAGTTGACGCCATTAATGCGACTTACTGTGGGCGCCTCGAGCGGTGGGTTCTGTTGGCCATTGCTATTTGTAACTCGGAAAAGTTCATCAAAATGCTCAGTCCAACGTTTGAGCTGATCTGTTCGATCTGTCAGCAGCTGACCTGCTCGGTTTTTCATCGGCATTCTTGCATTAGTCCTTGCACCACTAAGGCGGCGAGAAATATCATATAATAATCGGATATCTCCAATGGCGGCGGCTCTTTCTCCTTCTTCGGCTAGGGAGTTTGTCCAGGCTCTCTTGTCTCGTCTACAAGCTCGTTTAACTGCCTTTTCCAGCTCCGCATATATCAAGCGGGCGGCTGCTTTGGCTGACCCGGTACATGCCTGCTCAATTCCGACTTTCGCCTTTCTCCGATCATCGATCATCCTCCAGGTTTCATCCGACATCCATTCACTTCGTCTTCCACAAACTTTACCGAGAGTATTATGGCTCGTCGTGATAAAGGCATTCTTGATTCCACACCACTGTTCTTCGACTGTTCCGTCTGTCGGCAGCTCCGAGGCTCGGGATTCTAGCTGTTCAACGTATGCCCTTTTCACCTCTGGATTCTCCAACCGGCGTACGTCGTATCGACACCCGACTTTCTCCTCGCGCCGTTGGACACGCGCAACTCTCAGTCGTATCTCGCCAAGGACGAGGTGATGGTCAGATGCAATGTCTGCGCTTCGTTTGTTGCGGACATCAAGAAGGCTCCTTCTCCATTTTCGACTGATGCAGATGTGGTCAATTTGATTTTCTGTTCGGCCATCTCGGGATACCCAAGTGACCTTATGTGCTGGTCGATGGGGGAAGAGCGATCCACCGATCACCATGTTGTTGTTGCCACAGAATTCTACAAACAGCTCTCCGTTTTCGCTCATCTGTCCTAGACCATGGCGCCCCATGATGCGCTCAAAGTCCTGATTATCGGAGCCAATCTTTGCGTTGAAGTCGCCTAAGTGGATTTGAATGTCACCCTTCGGAATTCTCTCAACCACGCTGTTCAATTGACTGTAAAACTGCTCTTTCTCCTGCAAATCGGCAACGTCAGTTGGCGCATAACACTGGACCATTGTAAGGTTTCTAACCCGTGTTCTTGCCTTTTTTTCGCTTGACCATATTTCTAAACGATCGTTCAGCTTCAAAATAGATGTTGTAATTTGTTGCTGTCAAGTTCTGTTTCCACCTACGAAAAGCATTCCGCATATCCCTTTTTGCCTCTGTCAGCTCTTCATTCCAGTAAGGCTGAGGAACATTCTTCAGATTCACGCATTGCCTAGATTCAGGAGTAGCATGCATGAGCGCACTCCAAACTTTGTCGAAGAATTGTTCAAAGGTCAAATTGAACTCTAGATTGAACAGAAGATCATCTATTTTGTTGGCAAACAAGTCCCAATCCGTTTTATTAGTGTTTAATCCTGTCCTGTGAGATGTCACGTTCACCATGTGTGTTCCAAAGTAAATTGGAAAGTGATCACTTCCGAATGGGGTTTGTTCTACATTCCAATCGAAGTTCAGACTCAAATTTGATGAGATCAGCGTGATGTCAATAGAGCTCCACGAACGGTTCACATCAAATCTAGTCGGATCGCCATTATTTAGGACCACAAGTTCACTCGATTCCAAAGCTTCAGCGAGATGATTTCCCCGAGTATTATCCGATGAAGTTCCCCAAAGTTGATGCTTCGCATTGAAGTCGCCTGCAAGTATGCAAGGCTTTGGAACAGCGGCAAAAAAGTTTTCGAAGCTAGACTTCGTTACCACAGCCTGGTGGTGAATGTACAAGGACACCAGAGTTATAATTCCGAAATTACATCTGACTTGGCATGCCGTATGTTGAATGTCGAAGTTTCCCCGAATACAAAATGCCGTTGGTTGTTGTGGTGAGTAATGACTATATCCTATCGAAAAACCATGAACTGATATAATGACTTTAACAGGACAACACTATTCGAAGAGAGAACAATGGTCTGAGGGATTCAGAGAAAAAGCGTTGAAGTGAAGAGTCGGTGATTGATCGGGAGCCTTTTACTATTTGCGTCTTTTATAATAAACAGAATACATTTGTTACAACCTAAGTGTAATCCGGAATATTTGTACGTTGTGAACGGAGGGTACCACATATTGGCGACGAGTGTTGGAAGTCGGAAAATCAGGTAAGAACCAAATAAATATTAGGCCAAATTTTTCAAAGACGCTTCGGGAAGTTAGGTTAGGTGCGAGAAAAAAAGCACCAGGAAGATGAAAAAGTTGATTCGTTACAAATGCTTGTTATGAGTGATATTCTGCGTGACCTGTATTGGATTCTATCTGGAATGATATAAAAGTGGCCAGTACAAGGGTACTGAGCAGAGCACTAGGCTGACAGAAGTCTGCAGTGGCGGTTTTAACCTGTGAATGTTGGCTGGTATATGAGATACCATGCAGGTACAGGACATTTCCTGTGTGTGAACTAGGACGGATCGTCTGGTAGATCCTTTTGGCCGGTATTCTATACCGTGCAGGGAGCGAAGTTTCGCGAACTTAACAATTATGGAAATTGTTTTTGGCCGATACATCTGGGTATCGTGCAGGGAGCGAAGTTTCGCGAAATAAACAATCTTGAGAATTGTTTTGGCCGATACATCTGGGTATCGTGCAGGGAGCGATGGTTCGCGAAGTAAACAATAAGGATTGTTTGGATCAGGTCCGCAGAATATCTCTAAGAAAGCTTTGACAAATCCCGAATCTATAGAAATAATTTGTTTCAAATTGATTGGCTTGCTAGTGTCCAAGAGGAAGTTAAAGATAAATTCGAACAGTTGACAAGTTTATACTATTTTTTCATTTATTTCAGCTTAAAATTCTGAAAACTGTCAAGAGAGAAATAAGAGATATTTCAAAATGGATAGATGGGATCTGCCTCCATTTATTTTCAAGGGCCTCCCGCAAACAGAAGTTCGCGAAAAATGGGTCCGTTATAAGCGACAGTTTGATTACATGGCTCTGGCAAATGCTACCACAAATAAAATTCGTTTGAAGAACGAGCGGGGCCAGATGTGCAAGAGGTTTTTAGTAGTATTCCGGGTGCCGATGTGGAAGAACGCCTGGGTGTCGATCCGTTCCAAGTGATGATCCAAAAGTTGGACCAATATTTCGCACCCAAAGAACACGAGGCTTATCAAAGATTACAGTTTTGGATGCTAAAACCAAAGGAGAAAGACGAATCGTTTGACAAATTTTTGCTTAGAACCGCTGAGATGGCTAATATGTGTAATTTTGGAAACAGTTTGCAAGAGAGTAGAGAAATTAGCGTAATCGACAAACTGATCCAAACCGCAGCCCCAGATTTACGCGAGAAGATACTGCAGCAGGAAAATTTGAATATTGACATAATAACAAAACTTATAAATGCTCACGAGGCAGTAAAATTCCAATCTCAACAATTCACCGCGGCGTCCACCAACCAATCGAGTGAATTAGTGGTAAACAGGATCCAAGGTTTGTCGCGAAACGTATATCGACCAAATTTTCGAAATGAGTATGAAAACACACCTCGCGGCACGCTTGGCACCTCGTTTCGTAACTCTTACCGAGATGATTTAATCGCTTGTGGTAAATGTGGCTACAAAGATCAGCGACACCCGGATCGCAGGTGCCCAGCTTTAGATAGGAATTGCCTTAAGTGTGGCAAACAAGGACATTTCTTAATGTTCTGTCCTGACAGATATAGGTCACGGAAGCGCCAGGTGCCACACCAGGGTAACAATTTTCGAAACAATAGATTCAAGCGTCCAGCAATTAATGCTGTTGATACCGAAGAGCACGATGAATCAGGTATTCTTATTTTTACTATATTTGACTGTTTGTTGAGGAGATTTTAACCAATATGGTAATTCTTCTTCTTAGGTAATTTTCTGAACTATATTTCTAATAGTAAAGCTGGAGAGGAACTTCTATGGGTAACGATCGGTGGAGTGATGGTGCAAGTACTAATTGATTCTGGTTGCCAATACAATATCATTGACGATACAACTTGGAATAAAATGCTAGCAGAAGGAGTTAAACATGAAGAGCAACACAACAAAGACAAAACATTCAGAGTTTATGGCAAACATTTCCGACCACTTGTTACCCGAACCGTTTTTGAGGCTGTCATATCAATTGGAGACGACGCGAGACGAATTCAAAAAACAGCAACATTTTATGTTATAAACGAAGGATCCCAACCACTTCTTGGTCGCGCCACTGCCAAAGAGCTAGGAGTTTTAGTGTTAGGGTTGCCCAGTTCACGAGAAATGTTTGATGTCTGTCAGCTAACTTGTAGTAAACAAGTATTCCCGAAAATAAGAGGTATCCAACTAAGAATTTCCATCGATCCATCAGTAACTCCAGTTTGTCAAAGCGTTCGACGACCACCACTAGCTTTGTTGACTAAAATTGAAGAAAAGCTACATGCGTTGCTAGCATCCGATATTATAGAACCTGTGCAGGAATACAGTCCATGGGTATCTCCGCTAGTTACTATCCTCAAAGATAATGGAGATCTCCGCCTATGCGTTGACATGCGCAGAGCAAACATGGCCATCAAGCGAGAAGCGCATCCTATGCCAACGTTCGATGATTTTCTTCCACGGCTTAAGAAGGCTCGTGTCTTTAGTCGGTTGGATATCAAAGAATCATTTTATCAAATGGAATTACACAAAGATTCGCGTCATATCACAACTTTTATTACGCATTTGGGCATTTTTCGGTTTAAAAGGTTAATGTTCGGCATTTCGTGCGCACCGGAAATGTTCCAAAAAGGTTTGGAGCAGATTTTAGTAACTTGCAACAATACGATAAACTTTATAGATGATATCCTTATTTTCGGGGAAAATTTATCAGAACACGACAAGGAACTTAATAAAACGCTAGCAACGTTGAGAACAGCAGGAGTTCTACTGAACCACGAAAAGTGTGTATTCCGAGTTCCAGAGGTAACATTCCTGGGCCATCGATTGTCGGGTAAAGGAGTGCAACCAACTGACGACAAAATCACAGCTCTGAAAAACTTTAGAGCTCCGCAGACCTCGGAGGAGGTGAGAAGCTTCCTAGGCCTTGTGACGTATGTGGGTCGTTTTCTTCCGAATTTGGCAACAAGAACTGCACCACTACGTGCGCTTACATGATCAGGTGTTAAATTTGTCTGGACATCGGAACATGAACAATGTTTCGATAAACTGAGGAGAATGGTTGCGGATATAAAAATGTTGCACTATTTCGACAACACTTTGCGGACCCGGGTGGTTGCTGATGCCTCGCCTGTAGGACTGGGCGCCGTTCTTCTACAATTTGTAGATAACCGGCTTGATTCTAATCCACACATTATCAGTTATGCGAGTAAAAGTCTCAGCGAAACCGAGAAACGCTACTGCCAGACCGAAAAAGAGGCACTGGCACTAGTTTGGGCAGTGGAACGTTTCTCAGTTTACCTTCTCGGGCGCACCTTCGAACTGGAAACTGACCACAAGCCCCTAGAAACAATCTTTAAACCAAATTCACGACCGTGTGCCAGAATTGAACGGTGGTTACTGAGGTTGCAATCCTTTTCGTTCAAAGTTGTGTACCGTAAGGGCTGCAACAACATAGCAGATTCACTTTCGAGATTGTCTCAGAACGATTGTACCACAGATTTCGACAGAGACAGCCCTTTTCTAATTCTTGCGATTAAAGAGTCAGCGGCGATCGATACAAGTGAACTTGATAAAGCTTCGCGAGAGGATCAAGAACTACAGGCTGTGAAAACATGCCTCATAAGTAACAATTGGAATAATCCTTTGGCAAAGCCATACGAAATTTTCAAAACCGAAATAGGTTTCACCGGAGATACATTAATTCGCAGAAGTAAATTAATTGTTCCAAAAGCTCTTCGAATTAGAATGCTAGACCTTGCTCACGAAGGCCATCCAGGGGAGAGCGTAATGAAACGCAGATTACGCGACCGGGTTTGGTGGCCCGGGATGGATCGTGAAATCGAGAAACATGTATCCTCGTGTGAAGGTTGTAGACTAGTGAGCTGCCCAAACAGACCCGAACCCATGGGGAGAAGGCCTCTTCCAGCCGGTCCTTGGATCGACGTTGCGTTAGACTTCATGGGTCCACTGCCTAGTGGCGAATATTTGTTAGTTATCATAGACTAAAGCTTAGTTCTTTTAGAAATGGGACACTTTCATTTGCTAATAGCTCTTTAACTAGTTATCGGATATTAAAAATTTTAACAGCATTTTTTGTCTGTAAAAAGTACTATTCGACCTATTTTTTTCCAAATTTAAAATTTACGCGTTTTTGAGATATGTACGATGCAAGAGAAAAAGAAAAAAATAATTTTGCACAGTTTCCTTAAAAATTCGTCATTATCAAATTGATAGCTGACAAAACCGTTGATTATTCAAAGAATTACTGAGTTTTTGTGGTGGATAAGTATGCAAACACTGTCAATAATGTCCACAAAGTTCAAATCAAGCATTGGAGTGAAAAACATGATCGGCAACTACGGTTGAGGGTCATCAGGGGAGTCAAGTCTCATACCAGCATTTTAAATTTTCAATAAGCGAAAAACTAATAGTGTTTTCGTTTATTGGCAGTGGCAACCTAGTTACCCACGAGTTTTACCCTTACTGCTGTTATTATGTTCGTTTATTAATTCAGGAGTCCACTAGTTTTGCCCGAGATTTGAACCTCAAGCAGGCGGTTGCACCCCGTAAAAGTTGTCAGTGTTTGGGGTAAGCATAAGGGTGAGTATAGCAACCATATATTTGCATCGTCCCGGGTAACGATTCTGTTTGTTTATTCAGAAAAAGTTTTGCCCCGCGCTAGTGGAGAAAAACGAAAACGGCATAAGGGTAGATCGCTGAAATGTCCAAAAAAAATTTCTCTGATAAGCTGAAAGTGTTGTCTAGTGATGACTCATTAAAATCCAACCTCAAACAACCATTTTTTTGATAGTTCCAAAGCTCTTAAGCTGTAAAACCGGTACCGAAAAAAAAACGTTAAGAAAGTTGTTAAAAAATAATCAAATTTGTTCATTTCGAATCAACTGTATCCACTAAAATGCTTCCAGTTTCTTTTAAAAGAGAAGTGTTGGACCGAAAAGTATCAGAAATTGAAGTAGGAGAGTGCAACCACCTAAAATATAGATTTTACGAAGTATAAATTGGAGAAACTGATCAATACCATGACTGAAAAAAGTGTGCGCCGGCCAATGGGAGATACCAAGAATAAAGAAGAAATTTCTTTAACAAAAAACAGTAAATAATTTTTTTCAAATTTTTTCATGAAATATCATAACATTACCTTCATTTTCTTCATAGAAAGTATTTCGTTCAAACGAATGGTTTTTGAGATACACGCATTCGTAACTGTCCCATTTCTAAAAGAACTAAGCTTTACTTCAGCCGCTACAAGGAAATAGAAATAATGAAACATATAACTGCTGAGGACACCATAAGTCGGTTGCGGAAAATTTTTACCAGGTTGGGATACCCAGTGACAATAACTCTCGACAACGCAAAGCAGTTTCTTAGCAATACTTTTGAGAATTATTGTAAAAAGAATAAAATTCATCTTAACTATTCCACACCTTATTGGCCCCAGGAAAATGGACTGGTGGAACGACAAAACCGTTCGCTATTAAAGCGACTTCAAATCAGTCACGCACTTGGACGAAATTGGAAACACGACTTAGAAGATTATTTGCTTATGTATTATACTACCCCCCATTCAGTTACACAGAAAACGCCAACAGAGTTATGCTACGGGCGAACTATTCGATCGAAAATACCATGTTTAATCGATTTAGAAACTGGGATAGCAGATGAAGAAGTTCAAGAAAAGGACATGAGGTCAAAATTGCGTGGAAAAGGAAAAGAGGATATGAAACGACGAGCGAGGGTTTCAGAAATTCAAGTCGGTGATACGGTTCTTATGAAAAACTTGCTTCCCGGAAATAAGCTGACTACCAATTTTAACCCTAGTCAATACACTGTGTCTGGTAAAAGTGGTTCGCGTGTTGAGATAAAGAACAAGGCTACAGGAAAAGTGTTTGAAAGAAACTCTAGCCACTTAAAGCGGATTGTTGACCCTGAACTCGTTTCGTCAAATGATATAGCACCAGATGAAAGTAGTTCAAGCTCTTCGTCCATACCCCCAACAGTTATTACCAATGACGAGATAGACAAGAACATATGCTCTAATTTCAGGAGCCGGAGAAATGTAAAACCTCCTACTAGGTTTCAAGACTACGTTGTTGGGAATTCGGATAGCAATTGAAAGGAGTTATGTTTTTATCTATAAAGAAAAGGAGATATGGTGAGTAATGACTATATCCTATCGAAAAACCATGAACTGATATAATGACTTTAACAGGACAACACTATTCGAAGAGAGAACAATGGTCTGAGGGATTCAGAGAAAAAGCGTTGAAGTGAAGAGTCGGTGATTGATCGGGAGCCTTTTACTATTTGCGTCTTTTATAATAAACAGAATACATTTGTTACAACCTAAGTGTAATCCGGAATATTTGTACGTTGTGAACGGAGGGTACCACAGTTGTAATTCATTTCGAACCGCTAACGCTACACCCATTGAATTTCTTCGATGGTCGGAACGAAAAATCGTATGAGATGGAATTGTAAATTTCATTGTTCGATCCAGGTGTGTTTCACTCAAAAACACAACGTTTGCATTGGATGAATTTATCATATTGGTTATGCTCGGAATTTTGCTTAGAACTCCCCTGCAATTCCATTGCAGACATTGTAGGGGAATCGTTCGGTCAGGTTCATTCGATGTGAGTTGTTATCATATCCTCAGCGTGCTGAGATGCGATTTCATTCTATCCGTCACTACATCCGTGATTTTGACTAGAATCTCATCGTTAATCTTTTCAATCATAGAAACATCATCACAGGAAATTTCAAATACGTCCGCTATTAAATTTAAAGTTGCTTCTGATTCGATTGATGCCTGAATGAATAGACTCGCACACCTTGCTTGAAATGTTTACCTCGAGCCTAGGTGGCTCGTCATTCTGGTCATCATCTTCCGCATAGCGGCGTTTGGGGCGAGGACCGTGTTGTTGATGAATAGTTGTCCCAGGATTTTCGTGCGATTCAATTTCGTTTTCCGAACCAGATTGACGGAACCAATCAGTCTTACCTTGCGAAAAAGTCATCTGTCTTTGCTGGTCTTTTTGTTTTCGTTGCAGAATTTTCGGGCATGCTTAGTCGCCAACACTTCCCACACTGGCGCACTGGATAAATATATTGTTTTACTGGATACAATACTTTATTCAGCTCCACATGAGAAGGCAAAATCGATCCACTGAAGGTAAATATGACCGTATAAAGAGGAATTTCTTCTTCATCCTGCTTTTTAATGATTCTTCTAAATTCCACAATTTCGGGGTTATTTTGTTGATCCAATTTTCCTTTTTCGTAAGCACGAGTCGTTTGCAATTCGTCATCCATGACATCAGTTTCGATGTATGCCACTCCAAGGCATTCCACCAGACGTTGGGGAATCGCAAAACGTATATCACTTATTTGCTTATCCACAAGAGTGTTAGCCGCTTCTATTGTTCTAAACAGAATTTTCAATTTTGTCTTCGACATAGGCATTGCTCGCACGTAATCATCACCAAATTTCTTCATCATCCATTTAGCTATTTTGGCACTCGCTAAGTTTGATCCTGTCGCTGATTCCGCAATAATTATTATTGGACCAGAATACGAGTTCGGATACTTCCGTATTCGGCGCTCCTTGACAGGCGGTTCAGGATTTTCGCCGTCGGGCATTTTTAATAGCAGGATATGAAAAATAAAAAAGTAATCAGTTTTCTCTCAACGCAACTCTTAACCAGATAGGTGTGATACGTACCAAGGCACAGAGCAAACTGAACTATATATATTTTTTTTAATCGGCTGAGAAACAAGAGAAATACATACAGCAGTTCTAGTCGGGAGTGTCAAAATAGCACTTCTAGAACTTTAACGGATTAAAAAACGGAACGGTATGAAACTTTACCCGTCTATTTTGCAATTTGCTGATTTTTGGACGTGCAATCAGCATATTTTGGACTGGCGAGCCGGAAAAATAACCTATTTCCACCCCCGCAAGAAGAATTCATTTCATTTGTATGAACGAAAAATTGTAATCGATTACACCGTATAACGAACGAACTACCAAGCGTCTCCACCACAAGCACTAGCAGTTGAGAATCTAAAACACACATGAAATTGTAAAACGCACGCAGGACAATAGAGGCCGAATTAAAGAGGATCTATGAATGTACCTATTATACCTGGCTAATATCATCTCACATTTTGAACCAAAATCAAGCGAAAACGTTAGCGTGCGGGGATGGTGCCATAATTGGGGCATTGGGAAGGGGGTCACAGGTTAATAATCCTGCCTCTGGCGATATGAGTTTTGACACTCAAGCCAATAAAATTAAAACCCAACGACAACAACAACCACAGGTTAATAATCCAAATACATAGATCTTTTTTTATTACTGAGCGGAAAAAGGGTGGGAATTTGACCGTTAATTTTCAGACTTCTCTAGTCTAACTTTTTAGCGGACAACGAATAACTCCCATTTCCGTCAATTTGCGGGCTGTTCTTGTTTTTGGGGCGGATTCGAAATCGAAGTCAAAGTACGGATCCCTTTTTAGAAACTCTTCTACTTCTTTCCAAAAATAGGGAACCAACTCACGTCGGAGTCTCATTCAGCTGGGCAAACCAAGCCTAGGGGAATGGTCTTCCGTGAGAAAGTGACGGTTAGCAAAAAGAGCATACACTGAAAATAACCGACCCAAATCGGTGAAATCTCAGAAGTTTCTTAAATAGCTTATAAGACAGTGACCAATAAATCAATAAATAAATAATAAATAAATAAAATAGAAAATAAGTCTATTGAAAAAATATAACCAGTTTTTTGAAAAAATGATATAGAATGAAATCATGTTAATTTTGTCTCGATGTTTGTTTGAACTCATAAGTCAAACACCTTAACAAGACGTTTCGAGTTTTAAGAACATTTTTTCTGTACTTCAAAACATTATGGCGCATCTAACACAACACAAATGTTCATTACTTTTGGTATAGGTACATTAGGAAATGTGATATTTGAGCTTCAAATTAAACCATTTTCTGCAAATAAATATGTTGTTTTGGCTGATAAAACGAGACTTTAGTACCAGGTGTATGGCGAGCATCAGTCGAAATCGCTTGACAAGCATAAGGACATACAAAGGTTCACGGCACTTTATAGCATAAGGCATTAGGAATTTTGGAAGTATGACATTTGGCATAAAGCCATTTGGCATAAAGCCATTTGGCATAATGCCTTTTGGCATAAAGCCATTTGGCATAAATGCCATTTGGCATAAAAGCCATTTGGCATAAAGGCCATTTGGCATAAAGCCATTTGGCATAAAGCCATTTGGCATAAAGCCATTTGGCATAATATCTTTTTTCGTGTGGTCACGTTGAGATTCACTTTTCGGACAACGTTGCAAGTTTTCTTTTCTTAAGTTTTGCGGCATTGCCGCAAACATCGAGGATGCAGGGGGTGAGGCGGCACAAAGCCGCCGAAGCTCCCCAATCCGAGGTGGCCGCCGACCCGCCGTCGGAAGCGGCGGCCTTATTACATTGGTCTAGGTCTACTGGGGCCTCCTAGGTTTACGTGAAGCTAGGGGTGATCCCCTAGCCCCGTGTTGAGTTTTGTAGAACCGCATTAAGTAAGGCGTTTAGACCTAAGCTTGAACCGACTCCTCACGCTGCGCGGACGCTATCGCGCGGCGGACGGGGCTAGGGGATCATCCCTAGCTTTCACATAAACCTAGGAGGCCCTAGTAGACCTAGACCAATGTAATAAGGCCGCCGCTTCCGACGGCGGGTCGGCGGCCACCTCGGATTGGGGAGCTTCGGCGGCTTTGTGCCGCCTCACCCCCTGCATCCTCGATGTTTGCGGCGACGCCGCAAAATTTGGAACAAATTGCAAATTTATTTAAACAGTCACCACTCGGTAAGCTGAAATTATGCCAAAAGGCTTTATGCCAAATGGCTTTTATGCCAAATGGCCTTTATGCCAAATGGCATTTATGCCAAATGGCTTTTATGCCAAATGGCTTTATGCCAAAAGGCATTATGCCAAATGGCTTTATGCCAAATGTCATACTCCCAGGAATTTTCATGTGTGTTATTTCAAAAACAAGCTATTACAATATTTTGAACAGTTATTTTGAAATAAATACCTCTTGTGGCAAGTTTTGTTTTTTTTCTCAATTTCAATGAACTATAAATGTTGAATAAAAATCACGTCTCAAGTTGAAATTTCGTAGTACCTAATATTTTATTGTTATGGTTTTAATTTAAAACAATACGAGTGATAATTTTATGTTCAACTGATGAGTCACACTTGTCTGCTAATAATTAAGTTGCGTAGTAGGCAGTTATTCAGTTTTAGGCTTTTCTGGTGACGTCTCTTCAATTTCAGAAATTGTTGACCCGTCATCAATTCGTGTTTTATCTACTGGATACAACCTGAAAAACAGTTACATATAGTTAAAGTGTTTTTAATGCGATAGAGATAGATTACCATCGTTGATACACATATATGATGAATACTACATCGTCTCTGAAACATGCAATACGATGTGATGTCGGCATAGTGATAATGAAAGCAAAAATGTCATCAATAAATGTGTTGAAAGCCTTGTACATCAACGCTCTCCATGGCAAAGTTGCAACTGATTTCAATTTGTAATTGATAAACAGCTGAGGCAGCATAAAAAGAAATCCAAAGGCATAAACTCCATTAACCAGTGAGTTTATTGTCCAAGAATACCAGCTGTAAAAAAATATAATAAAAATTAGTCTTTCATTAAAATATTTAGTGGGTTTTGTATACTATAGACGAAAATGTGCAATTGTTTGAAAATATTATCTATTTCATTTGATAATATCTCATCAAAACAGGTGGTTTGAGTAAAAGTCTCATTGAGGACCTCTTCATTCATTTCTACCTTAGTGGTCCAACATATTTGAATTGGCTAGCTCCCATTCAACGCTTACACAAAACGTGTTACAAAAATCTGAGATTGAGATTGAGATGCAATAAGATTATTTCATTGCACAAATTGACTAGATTGCAATCTTATGTGTTCATTCGGTAGAAACAATTTAGGCTACATTAAAAAAAGGATGAACACTAAAAGATATCACTCTATGTACTATATACTGTTTAAATTCTACAATTATTTTTCAATAATACAATAAAAATAAGTTAAGTAAGTACCTTTTATACGACTGATAGATTAATGAATAGATTGCACTTAATACACATAGCGGATACAAAATATAGCTTAGATACTTCATCGCTTGTCTGTCGAATATCCGAGTCTCATCTTCTGCCATAATAAGTGCTTTCTTTTGCTCAGATA
Source organism: Uranotaenia lowii (assembly GCF_029784155.1). Lineage (NCBI taxonomy): Eukaryota > Metazoa > Arthropoda > Insecta > Diptera > Culicidae > Uranotaenia > Uranotaenia lowii. Next base: position 183,677,932 of record NC_073693.1, on the reverse strand, counting down.
TAGGTTGCTTCCTTATTCCATTCCAGGAAACAGTTAATCTAAATATTTTCATTGTTTTCCATAGTTCTATAAAAGTACCTATCCCAGCGGGAATAAGTACCAGCAAGGAAGTGTCTTCGTCAAGCAAGTATACAAAAATAACAATTTGACTAAATGTGCACCAGAGAACGGATCTTGCTGACAAGCCTACATAGTTTTTGCGCCTTTTCCAAAACAATATATCATTTTTGAATGCCAGGAAATCGAAAAGCATCTGAAATTAATTAGATCATAATATAATGAATAATATTTGTATTGAACAGGCTGAACTTACGTGTATACTTCCGACGAATACAGTACCGCACAACAAATAAAGATTGGTATCCGAGAATATGCCTTTTACCTCGTTAAGATCCTTTTTAGTGAAACCCATTTTTTGAAGCGCTTGTAGGGCTAGTTCTACATGGGCTAAAAGTTTAAGTTTTCCAACTCCAATCGGTGCATAATTAAACTCTATTGAAATATTGGACATTTTTGAAGTCACTTGAACAAGATCTTGTTGCCGAGTCTTTAGAAAGTCGACGTGTATGATGGGCAGGAACTGATCCTTATAATTGATCCGTACAAAACGTGCAAGTTCGGGTGGGACATCTGCTGCAGACATCTCAAATAGCTCAGTTAAAATATTAAGATAGAGTTTTGTGCGTATGTGAGTAACCGGTTTCGAAGAGAATCTGTTATCAACAGAATCAGCTTCATTGTCCTTCAAAGAGCAAATTATTAGACAACATACATAATCATTTTGTATTCTATATTCATTTACCGATTCACCTAGAAGCCGGAATGTCGACGCTCGGGGTAATTCGTACTCGGTTAGCAATAATTTTTGGATGACAGTTGGCCCATCTCTCTTGATAGAATTCCATTCCAGATTATCATTGTTGGCGGCTAACACGACGTGCATGAATAAAGAACCGTTTCGCCGAGTTTTTGCTGGAATATCAACATCGAAGATCCTGAAAATAGTAAACAATAAAATTACAATACAATTGTGATTTTAATTGTTTTTTTTTTCAAATTGATTTAACGTTAGCCCATCAATGCAAAATCACAGTTAGGGACAAGCAAATGAAATATAATAAAAAGATTGTTGCTAACAGGTTTCAGTAAACGACTTTTATCGGTATTTCTCATTCAGCCATGCTTGCATCAAATTGTATACATTAAAATATTATAATCAGTTTTTTATCGCCCTTTGCCTATCCTTAAACCAATGATTTATTTGTTGGACATGAAAGGCTGTATAATGTTATATGTACATGGCCGTGATCGTCTAGACTCTAGTGGTTAGGACCCTACGTTGCGTATGTTACAGGTACAACACAGATTTAATTAAATAAACAATCTAATAATTAAACAATTCATTTTAAAAAAAAATGTTACTTACCTAGTGAATTCATTATTATATTCAAAGGATCTTATGGTTTCAATTTTTTTCACTTCCGACCCTATCGGATTACTCGTAGTCGACATGAAAAATAACAGTTGCAATTTCGGATTGTTGGCTAAATATGAGTGAAAACATGGCTTCTGGCTACAAACTGGAGTAGTGAATAGTTTCACTAACGTATAAACGGAATGCGAGATATAACACATAAATATTGTGCATAAAATCACAGAAATGGATGGAATGTACATTTTTCAATTTGTGTTTCGATCCAGACAAAAATTATGCGGCTACGTCAACAATCAAAATAAATCTATGCGCGCATAACTGCCCTGTCAGGAAGGTTTGCTCAATCGGGCCGATTGCAAAACAGAGATGGCGGCACTCGAATTCTAGCAGTTAGAAATTGGTCCGTTTTCGGCTCGATTTCCATCCACCTGCTCGATTGCTCGAAATCTGAACGGTAATATATTTTTTTTTGCGAAGCATGAACGAAACGAAACAAAGGCGCGACTACTGCCATTTTAGTTTTTCCCGTCATTGTGTGCGATTGTTTTAGTGGAAATATGTTGCAAATCCATGTTTTACTTCAATTTTTGTTGTTTGTTCGCTTAGGGAGGACGGTTTATCAACTGGTGTGAAATGGACTCTTCATGGAATGCAAAACCCGTAATCCATAGTAGGAATAATGATATGGGTAAGAAAAAGCCGCCATTGGTGTGTTTTCATGATTATAGAATAAAAATCGCGAAAATCGCTTATTTTTCATCACTCTTTTTTTATTTCCCGTTTAGCTTGGATTAGCCATTTGGAGCGGTTGGACGGAGCGCAAAATACCAGTGATATCATATCCAGCACTAAGTTGATTCCAGTTCCAGAGACTATTAGTGGTATGAATAAGGTTTAGCAATTGCTTCGGTAGCTTTTACTTAGCTCGAAATCAATCAAAGCAAAAGTCCAAAGCATTTGCTTAGTTTGGTATGAATAAACATTTGCTTAGCGGATGTGTACTAAAGTCTTAGAACATAGCTTTTGCTTCGAAAAATAGAGCTATCCAACCAGCAGAATCTGAAGTTTTCTATAGTAAAATGAAAGAAGACGGTCAGAAAATTGAAAAGTACGACTAGAGTAGGCTTGAAGTCGACGAAGCGGGTGGTGGGTGTGAGAACGACCGGAATTTTTTTGTTAATGCGTGCTTGTATGTTGATGTTTAAAGAAAAATGAATACATACATATTCGAATATTGTCAAACAAAAAATGGCCTAACTTTAATATTTATCATAAGCTCTCCCACGTGTATTTGGATCGGGATAATCCGATGTTTAAAATAATAGGCAATAGGCCCGCTTTTAATTTAGATTTTTTTTGTAAATCTTAGAATTATAAAAAAATATATAAAAATGAGATATCTGTATAATGTTTTAAATTATTACAATTTATTTCTAACTTTGATCCAATTGGGACTTCCACGATAGCCGGATTTTTTTTTTATTTGAAATATTTACTAATTGATTTGTTTATTTTCAACTTAGACGAATGATTTTATACAACGACAGAAATATGAAAAAAGTTGGGTTAATCACTTCGACTTTCTTTATCCATGTTGAAAATGCCTTTTTGGATTGTTTTGAAGTGAAATATTGCTAATTTGATAAATTCATGACGTAATTAAAGAATTTTTTATTGGGAAAGTCTGCTACCGAGCATGCTTAGAAAATAAAGCTATTGCTAGGAGATTGGTCGAGCAATTGCTTCAGATTTGAGCTTTATTCATACCAAACTAGCTTGTTCTAAAAATAAAAGCTTCTGACTGAGAAAACAGCTGTCAAAAAAACTTTATTCATAACAACCGAAGCAATTGCTATAAGCGACTGCTCGACTGCTCGATTCAGTTTAGCAAAAGCAGTTACTAGGTTTTTTTCATACCACCCTATAGCTTCAGCGGAAGTGATTCGGAAAGTTTCCGTAGCGAAAGCGATTTCGCAATCTCCGACGACGACTTCCCGCACCAACAAACATCATTTGATGGCCAATAGTTACTATTATGCCATATTCGTTTTCATCTGGTGGAAAGATGGTTGTGCACCAACTGCTGTCAACTTCATATAAAAAAAACGCTTTGACAGCACTTGGTGCACTACCGGTGCACCACCAGAATGAAAACGAATATGGCATTAGATAGCTATTCTGACCGATCCACCTGATGAACAGAATTTTTTTCCGATCTGGGAAGCAATCAGGTCGGTGCAAAAAATGTAAACAGTCATCAAATCAAATTATGCAGGTAAAATTTTTCGTGTTTTATTTATATCCATTGTGTGTGAATCAAATCATTTTTTTCAGTTTTCTTTCTCAATAACCAGTTGCTCCAACACTCCAAATTCCGGTAAGATAAATTCAACGCCTTTTAGTTCCATTCCGGCCAGTTTCGACAGCTCCAGAGTTAGTCGTACCTTCGACATCGGATCGACCGGGGATTAAGCTGGTGGAAATCAAATAGCGAAACTGGTTGATCAGCCCGCTGATCTGAAGCAGGATGAAGTGTTATGTGCATAGAGTTTTTCGAATGTACGGTAAGTTTCGGTGGCGGCGCGGCAACTGTGATGTTTTTACATTCTGTGTTTTTTAAATGTTTGTTCCGTTTGTTCACTTCAAAAAGGAAACTATTTAGTATTTTCGATGGATTTTTTGGTATCCGCTTTGACCTCCTCAATACTTGCATTGACATTGTATTTTATTTTCTCACCTCCTTAATGTAATCACTGAATCCTAATCAAAATTCAGCTGATATGTTTTAATTTTTTTAGTTTCATTACTACAACGCTCATTTGGCCAAAGCGAAAAGACCAAGAATTATTTCAACAATCTCTAAAGCAGTACTGGAACTTAATTTTAGCAAAATATTAATGTTAAGATTATTTTACCAATCTAAGTCAGTTAAAAAATTTTAGGCATCGTAATTCTGTTATTTTTTTCATTTCTTCGATTTTGATTTCAAGATCGCAGGTTCTCAGCTGACACTGGCGACTGGTTCGCTTTACCATGGACTTCGAAACCAACCGTACTTCTCAAAGGTGGTTCTCTCTTAAATTTACTGCTCACTACAACCGGTGACAAAGTTCCGCCCTTCGTTATCAAACAACAGCAACAGGCAGCGCAACAGCAGCATCAAAGCGAACCGAGCAAATTAACTTGGACGACAGTAGGACCAGGAAAAACCTTCCTCGAGTCAACATTTTACCGCATTTACAATAAACTGCGGTGATGTTCAATCCAAAAAATCAATTGATATCTCGCTCCGGATTGAAAGCTGGTGATTTAACAGTTTCCATAAAGATCAGTGTCAAGTTAGAAGGATCATCGGGAGGACCTATTTAGATGCAAAGGTACCAGCAGCAGCAACAATAGGTAATTTAATTATCATTTTTAGCGCAAATTAAATCAGGGCTTTCTTGTCCCCGTGCTAAGTTGAATTGCTTATTGAGTACTTAAAGATAATGATGATCTATACTCAATTAGCAATTTCAAATTATCCTGATAATCATGACAATTGAACAATTTAAAAACAAAGATAGTACCTACTTATATTCCAAATTTTACTTATTCAAGTTGCCAGAAACAGTGTTTTTGCTTGCCGAATGTCGATGGCCGAAAAATTCTTATCTGGCGCCGTCTTTCCTGCTCCTGATGTTCAACATCGTCGGAGGTCATACCAGGTGAGAAAAGTTAAACTTGTTAAAATTTGTCATTCACAAAAGATAAATTCCATTTTTTCCATAGCAATATTTTTTTTCTCTTTTGCAGATTCTGAAAATTGGAAAGATGCCATCACAGAAGGCAACTTTAGATTTTTTAGACATTTGTACACTATCGCTGCGGACCGCCCTGCCTTTCTAATGGTTTCGAGGATAAGATTATAATGTTATTACGGAACGTCCAGTTATGGTTTAATGATGACCTGGAGAAATTAAGGCGAGACAACTGAAAATGGCCACAAACCGGTAAGATAAAACTTTATTAACCTTCCCATGCCGTTCGGGTCAATATGACCCGAAGCGCACATTTAAAATCTCTTCATCATCATTCCAATATACTGAAGAACTTGGAATTTTGACAGACCAAGTATGTTCTATGAAAATAATGATCAAATTAACGTCAAAAAATTGAAATATGAGTTTTGAAAATCGGTTCATTGGGAAATGAAATACAGCTAAGCAAAGCAAAAATTGGATATCGTTTTTTTAAAGTTAGATTTTTTTCTACCGGAAGATCTGAGATAGCGGTCAAAACATTCATTGGACCCCAACATATCTATACACTGTCGGATAGATGGATTCTTGACGATTTCAAACATCAATGAAACACTTAAATACAGAAAAGCTGTCAAAAGTTATGAGCATTTTAAAAATAAAATTGATTTTTCGGACTTTTTGCTTTCTGAACCAGTTTCTGATAACTTGGTAATACATATCGACTTTATTTTAAAATTTTGAGTAATAAGAACAAATTACCTACACAATGAATATAATATCATCAAAATCGGTTAACATTTACAGCCAGGACAACGAAATCAAACTTCAACTCAAATTTCCCCGAAACGGATATTTTGCGAACGGCATGGGAAGGTTAAATAAATATGCCCTTATTCTGCGCCGCGCGTGAGGTGACGATAGTCGAGGCATCTTACCCTCATGGAACTCAAGTCACCTTATTCAGATAGTCGGGGTAAATGAAGTGACGTTCATTACCAAAACTCATCCGAAGTGATGTTCCTCGCCCAAAGCGACTCCTGGAATCGAGTGACTCGACTATCGTCACTTCACGTGCGGCACAGATTAAGGGTCATGATGCTTTTTTATATTAATGACAATACAATTTACTGCTACCTTATCATCGAGAACAATCGTTCAGAGATTGGTTGATACTTTTTATTATGAGAAAAGTTTAGTTTAGTTTAGTTTAGTAATTTAGTTTAGTAAATTATTTTATTTTTGGTAAAATGATTCACAAGCGGCTGATCTGATTTTGATTTATTTTTTTTTCTTATGCTAGCAACGGTACAACGATGACACCAAAATTGATTGTATCCCATTTACCCGAAAAGCATTGCCCAGAATGAATTTTTACCAGAATGACAAATACCCGAAATCAAACCCCAGAATGAATCATTTCCCAGAAAAAAATTCCCCAGAATGCACCATTTACCAGAAATTTTTTTCCCAGAATGGACCATTTCCCAGAATTTTTTTCCCCAGAATGGAACATTTCCCAGAATGGCACAAATCCCAGATTTTTTCCTCTTGTATTTTTATTTGTTTTTTTTTCTAATGAATTCTTGTAAATTTCATATGATTCGAAATTCATTTTTTCGAAATGATTTTTTTAAATGAAACTACAACTTTGAATTTTCCAACTAAATTTATTTTAGAACCAATATTGTGCTTTGTTTATAGTTTATGGTACTTTAATTGATTCAATGCTTAATGATCCTTTAAAAAACCGTTTTGGTATCCGACTCCTCACGCTGCGCGTTCGAACTTGAAAGACGTTTTGTCCTTCACGCTGTCGCGTGGCGGACGGGGCTAAGGGATCACCCCTAGCTTTCACGCAGACCTAGGAAGCCCCGGCAGACCTAGACCAATGTAATGGGGCCGCCGCTTCCGACGGCGGGTCGGCGGCCACCTCGGATTTGGGAGCTTCGGCGGCTTTGTGCCGCCTCAGCCCCTTCATCCTCGTTGGTTGCGGCTTTGCCGCAAAAGAATTAAGTTATGAAACCCCATTTTTTGTAACAATTCCTTTTTTTTATTACTTTCTAGTAAGGATAAATGTTTTCAATTTTCTGGGAAATGGTTCTTCTGGCGAAAAAAATTCTGGTAAATGGTTCTTTCTGGTGAAAAAATTTCTGGGAAATGGTACATTCTGGCGAAAATTTTTCTGGGGAATGGTTCGTCTGGGGAAAAAAATTCTGGGGAATGGTTCTTTCTGGCGATTGAAATTCTGGGGATTTTTCATTCTGGGCAATGGTTTTCGGGTAAATGGAGTACAACCCCAAAATTAGTTCGGCAACTTCATTCACCGAATCAGACGTCCGGCTACCACGAAGACGATTCATCCATCCGCGCTACTATATTATCCCGTCTGATAAAGGTAACCAATTTAACAATAATTCATTTTAATCAGTTTATCATTTGTCAATTATTGATTCGTTTTCAGATTTTGCTGATAAAATTATGACGAGATTGCTTGATTGTCGATTTTGACAATCTTTGGATGCCACCGGAGCCAGACGTAAACCAGCGTAATGATTAAGCAATAAAATGCTTTAGTGTTGTAGTACGATTGAGTCTTATGTTACGCCAGGTACCGAACTTTAACAAGTTTCAGTACCATAGGGTCTAAAACAAGAGCTGAAATATGCTCAAGGCGGTTGCTCAAATCAATAGTTATAATCACGAAAACAAAACCTCATCGCATCACCCGGTTAAACCGTTCAAATTTTCCTCGATCAACGTGACGCTGGTTCCGAATCAGCAACAGTTCGCAGCTGTCGGAAAACGGCTTCCTCCTCTTCGGCAACCTAGTCGACGGTCAGCTGGGAGGGCATCCTAGAACTCATCAACATACCCGAGGGCTTAAATTCACTCCTGTTCGGCTGTGTTAAATTTGTCGACAACGAAACGCTTCCACCGCACACTAAGTTTCACTTCCAGGAACTGATCACCCGGGTGGAGAATCAATCGCTCTCGCTACGTTCTGGGGGCAGAAAGAATGTGCATGACAATGAGAAACTCCTGCGAGAAGTCGGTCAGTCACTGAAGCAAATCTCGAACAGGTAATTTTAAGTCAAGTTGATCGATTTTAAGGAGATGTGTCAGAAGTTTTTGGCATACTGGGTGGTATGAAAAAAACCTAGTAATTGCTTTTGCTAAACTAAATCGAGCAGTCGAGCAGTCGCTTAAAGCAATTGCTTCGGTTGTTATGAATAAAGTTTTTTTTGACAGCTGTTTTCTCAGTCAGGAGCTTTTACTTTTAGAACAAGCTAGTTTGGTATGAATAAAGCTCAAATCTGAAGCAATTGCTCGACAAATCTCCTAGCTATTGCTTTATGTTCTAAGCATGCTCGGTAGCAGACTTTTCCAATAAAAAATTCTTTAATAACGTCATGAATTTATCAAATTAGCAATATTTCACTTCAAAACAATTCAAAAAGGCATTTTCAACATGGATAAAGAAAATTCGAAGTGATAACCCAACTTTTTTCATATTCCTGTCGTTGTATAAAATCATTCGTCTTAGATAAAATTAAACAAATCAGTAAATATTTCAAATTAAAAAAAATCTGGCTATAGTGGAAGAAGTCCCAATTGGCTCAAAGTAAGAAATGAATTGTAATAATTTAAAATATTATACAGATCTATCATTTTTAATTAATTTTGTTATAATCCTAAGATTTAAAAAATATCTAAATTAAAATGCGCGCCTATTGCTATTTTTTATACATCGAATTATCCCGAACCGAATACATGTGGAAGAGCTTATGATAAATAGGCAATTTTTTGTTTGACAATATTCGAATATGTTTTCATTTTTCTTTAAACATCAACATACGAGCACGCATTTACCAAAAAAAAAATCCGCTCGTTCTTACACCCACCAACCGCTTCGTCGAGTTCAAGGCTACTTTAGCCGTTTTTTTTAATTTTCTGATCGTCTTCTTTCATTTTACTTTAGAAAAGTTCAGATTCTGCTGGTTGGATAGCTCTATTTTTCGAAGCAAAAGCTATGTTCTAAGACTTTAGTACACATCCGCTTAGAAAATGTTTATTCATACCAAACTAAGCAAATGCTTTGGACTTTTGCTTTGATTGATTTCGAGCTAAGTAAAAGCTATCGAAGCAATTGCTAAACCTTATTCATACCACTAACTGTTTCTTCTTTCATTCCTTCCTTCCTAACTTTACAAATCTTGTATGAGGGGGTACTTTTTTGTTTGAAACTCAAATTTCCTCTCATAACAAGCGATCCCTTCCAGGGATGATTTCAATGATTGATTATAATGAATAATGATTAGAAAAACAAGAAAATACTAAGAATCATTGCTGCCGATTCCAGACATCGAAGAAGGAAGCGGGAATGTATTTTTTTTGTTTCATTTTGAATTTAAGTTTAGATTTTTTTAAATTTATTTTTTTTATTTAAAGATAAATATTTTCAAACAGTTAGAATAAAGTAGATTATCATATTTCAACCCGTGTGTTGATAACTTTAATTTGAATAAAACAATAATTTAATTTTCAGTGTTTAGTTTTGCTAGTTTTTTTGTTTCAAAAACCATTAATCAGGTAGGGTTGTGAGGTAAGTAGGATGAGGCTGAATCTGTAAGATAGGTAAATATATCCATAATCCTAAGGTACAATTTTATGATTTTGTGATATTATGGTATAAGATAAAGTGTATCTGCTATTATATAAGTTGATATAGATTTGTTGTTAGATTAAGTGAGGTTTCTTATAAGATATTGATAAATGATATGAACGAACGTCCTATTTGTTCTCTGTAACGTATATTTCCCGTATGTTTGAAAATGGGCCGCAATTACTCCTACCTGTGTGTGATACTTGACCTTTATTGATAATACATGTAAAATTAATGATTTTTCTTTTTTCTTTTAGGTTTTTTTTGACTTGTACAACAAGAGTCGGTCACCGGTAGTAAATGTCATCGCAATTTTCATGTCGCCTGAATAGCCGTTATTATTAAATCTGGTTTCGGCTGACCAGCGTTATTTTAAACAATTGTTCGTTATTCTGAGATGGCCCCACGAGCTGCCCTCCGACTCTGTTTAAATCGCAACTTATCCGTGTTCATGTAAGTATAATGGAGGTTCACTTAGTTTTTAATGACGTTAAAAACAATTTGGAAAATTTGATCATAACATATTTTGATTTTTACATTTTAAATTACTTAATAATCAATTTTTAATAAAATTAGGATAGCTAAAGATTTCAGTGTAACATACTATTTAAATAAGTTGTAAATTTGGTGCACTTTGGTTTACAGTACTCTGTAAAGTAAAATTTAGAAAAAGATTTCAAAAAGTCAGTTTTCCTAAATATATTTCAATTTGTCTTTTTAGGTTGACAAAAGGAGTTTCTTACCAAACGATAATAGGTGCAACATGGAGAACAGTAGCCTCAATGAATCCATGAGTAGCATGGACAAATCTCAGGTCGATAGTAGCGGCCAGTGGCTAGGTTCGAAAAAATATTTTTATTCATCGGTTGGTTACGAGTCGATCCGAGGCCTGGTTTCGAAATTTTCAGTTGAACCAAAGCTGCAACAGTCCCATAGGAGCAACAACGGTTCGAAGAGGCCCCCGTGTTGGAGGAGATCGAGATAGGTGCTGCTGCCCCATTTTACTGATTTTGAATGTATTTGAAAATCTTTTTCCTTTTGTATCCGTAGGTGAATTTCCTCCTTCAATATCTACTAATCACAGGAGGACTTCTTTAATGAACGTCCTGCTTTGAAAACTGTGAAATGTTCTACGATGACGATTCGCCGGTGGCCACAGCTGTTCATAGAATGTGCCAGCATTTGGTGAGGCGTTGGGCTGAACTGACCGAGAAGCCGGCCACGCAACAACCATAAAGACAGCAATCGTCATGAAAGCAGGATCAACAACACTCCGGATACTCATCTAGATGCCCGCAGTTAGCGTCAACCGTTTCAATTAGTTTATCAGAAGTTAGTTTGAACAGTTTGACGTTTACAATGAATTGTTAAATTGAAACTCGGTAAGGTAGTAGAAAACCAAGGCCAAAAATGACCTCCTAGTGGAAATAACAGGTTGATTTAATAGGTCATGTAAAAAACTGTAGGCAAATAGGATTGTAGCATTGAGACTGCGTTAGAAAATTCCCAAAATGAATGTTCACTCGGTTTTAAAAGGTTCAATTTAGTTTGAAAATTTCAAACGTTAAACCAGGAAAAATTGTTATTACTTTCTATTATTTTATTATAATTATACAATTATGTTTTTATAGAGGAATAGCTATTTTGTCTTGCATCCCAAAACTCTTTGAATCAATAATAATTGAAAAAATTTATCAACAAGTAAAAAATATTATAACGAGTAAACAACATGGTTTCTTCAAAGGACGCTCTACAGCATCAAATCTTCTCGAATTCGTTACATACGTTATCGATTCTATGAGCAAAGGCTTTCATGTTGAGGCTATTTATACCGACTTTAGCAAAGCCTTTGATCGCATTGACATACCCCTTCTAATCTTCAAATTAAAAAAAATTGGCTTTCATCCAAATCTTCTCTCCTGGTTACAATCATATTTAACTGATCGAACGCAAATCGTTCGTTTCCAAAACGAATTATCCAAATCTGTAGCTGTGACCTCTGGTGTGCCTCAGGGGTCTCATTTAGGACCTCTGCTTTTCATACTGTTCGTTAACGACATTTCCTTTATTCTAAAACGGATTGAATACCTAATATACGCCGACGATATTAAACTATTTCTGAAAATAAAAACAACCGAAGATGTTGAAACATTTCAAAACGAAATCAATGTTTTCTTCGAATGGTGCAACAAAAGTTTACTTCAATTGAATGTTAAAAAATGCAACTCTATATCATTTAGCAGAAAGCAAAGTTACCCCATCATTGAAACAAAATTAGGCAATCAACCAGTACAAAAATGCAAAATTGTAAGAGATCTCGGCGTCATACTGGATTAAAAACTCACGTTTGTAGAACATCAGAACAATATCATCAATAAAGCAAATTGCATGCTAGGATTTGTAAAACGTTTCAGCAAACACTTTCAAGACCCATACACCATAAAATCACTTTATATATCCTATGTTCGTTCGATATTGGAGTATTGTAGCATCATATGGAATCCTTATTCAAATATTCACGAGCAACGTCTCGAATCAGTTCAAAAACAATTTTTGTTATATGCGCTACGTAAAATAAATTGGACCACTTCTCCTCTGCCATCGTACACGCAGCGAAAAGATTTTTTATTTCAAAGGAAAGTGTCGCAAAAACAAAGGATTTTTTCCTTTGATTTTGGGATAAATAAAAATTCCTTTGTTTCAAATGAATTTTTCTTTGTTTCGAAGAATTTTTCTTTTGAAAAATCTTTGAATCAAAATTCTAATCCTTTGAAACCAAAAACATTTTCGTTTGATACAAAGTTGTTTTCGTTTGCTACAATGTAACATAGATTTAGATTTAAAAGCATTCATTCATTGAACTCTTTCCCATTTATTCCAATTGGAAGAAATATTTTCAGTTGTTCCGAAGTTCCTATTAGGAATATTAAATAATAAAAAGAAAAATATAAAATTTTAATTCTTTTTTATTCACGAACTTAAAAAAAACACTTGTTCACTATATAAATAATTGAATGATCCGATCCTAAATTTCGGTGACAAAGTTTACCAGTCTGGCGTAGAGGCATTTCTTCGTGAGCTGACTTCCGGAAGCAAGTCTCGTTGCTGGCTTTCCTCGCTATCCGACTGGTGGTTGCCGCTGAAGATCGGGCCGAAGATAAACTAACCGCTGAATTTCGGGTGGAATCAGCAGTGGACCTGTAACAATGCAAACGCTTATAGAAATTCTTAAATATTCCCTTTTTTATTCACGGATACACTTACCATTCTTCATCCTGAATTCTCCTTAGCTAACTCTGATTAACTGGTTTAGATTTTTAACACAACCTACCAAACTCAATTCTATTTTTCTGCTTTATTCATCTTGCTCAATCCAAAATAACTCTAAGTTTGAAGTTTTTATTTAAAGAAATTATTCCTTTCCATCGAAAGCATTTATCTTTAGTTAAAAGAAAATTTACTTTGTTTCAAAAGAAATATGCAATTGAACAAATGTCTTTTAAATCAAAGAATTTCTTTAAAATCAAAGTCCAAAATTATTCGATTCAAAAAATTTATTCTTTCCTTCAAAAATTATTTATCTGAATCAAAAGCAAAATTCATTGATTCGAAGAAAACAAGAGTTTGATTCCAAAAAATGAATTTTTTGATTCAAAGTCAGTTTTATTTTGTATCAAAATCCAAGTTTTCTCTGCGTGTATATGGCAATCGGCCCGGAAACGGTTCGAAAATTCGTTCGGTTTCGGTTCGAAATCGGTCCTTTTTTTCTGATGGACGCTATGGCAATCGGCTCAGAAACGGTTCGAAAAACCATTCGGTTTCGGTCCGATATCGGTCAATCGTTTCGGATGGACGCTATGGCAATCGGCCCAGAAACGGTTCAAAAATCTTTCGATTTCGGTCCGGAAACGGTTCGCTTGTTTTGACATTTGATCTGCTCGAACTGGTTGAAAAAACTTATCGTCGTCCGAAAAAGTGTTTCATTTTCGCGCGATTTTCTACTAAAGTCGGCCCGATTTCTTATACGATTTCGGACCGATCGAGCAGAAGAACGGACAAAAATCGGGCCGATTTCAGGCGATTTTTCCTGACTGGGTGCCAAAAACATAAATTCAGACTGGGTTGCCAGTTGTGCAGATTTCGCATATAGAAAAATTGTTGGCACCCAGTAGGGAATTGATGCCAAAGAAATAACGCCATTGTGCTAACAAGTAGGACACAAACTTAATGTTCGATTCTATGAAAAAAATAATATCAATTGAAAAAAAGTGAGAAAAGCATGGATGGATATTTCTGCTTTGTACTGATAACTCGACTTTCAAATATATTACACTTCCAATATTTATTGGAGATTTCCGTTATCTTAATGTAAATTGCACTGACTCCCTAAAAACCGATGAAAATGTATCCAACAAAAAAAATGAAATAACAGAATATGGAACAATTGACGAAACAGACAAAAAATGACGAAGTTGAAAAAATAGTGAACCTGAATAGGCATGCATGGGTCACTAACAAAATATAACAATTATAACAAAAATCAGAGTTTTGGGAACACTAGTGCGTGAAAGCTGCAGGTGGGAAAACGGGCTCAATTTTACTTAATTTTACTTAGTTTTGTGTGTTTTTATAGTGTTTAATTTCGTGTGATTCACTCATTCGTTGCATAAAGTGCGTACGCGCGAGAAGGAAAAATAAAAGTTCAATTATCGAATACGGGAAGCATAAAATTGGTGCGTTTGTATTTTCTGTGATGGCGTAATAAGTGCAAGAAGCTAAGGGCTACACGAAAAAGTCTAAAAAGTTCACCACCAGATGGTATCAGTGCATGTTCGGAATTTGAAAGCTTTTACCATTGTTGCCACTACTTCTCAACCCCTAATTTTTAACATCTCATTACAAAAATTTGCGCCTTTTTGTGCGTGTAAATTGCCGTTTTGAAAGTAGGCTTGATTTTACTAAGTTTTGTGTGTTTTTGAAGTGTTTAATTGCATGTGTTTCACTAATTCGGTGCATAAGGTGCGTGCGAGTGAGATGGAAAAATAAAAGTTAAATTATTGAATACGGGAAGGATAGAATTGGTGCGTTTATTATTTTCTGTAATGGCGTGGTTTATTGACTGCTTCCAAGATGCTAAAGGGCTACCCGAAAAAGCCTAGAAAGTTCACCACCAGATGGTATTAGTGCATGTTCGGAATGTGAAAGCTTTTACCGTCGTTGCCATCATTTCTCAACTCCTAATTTTCAACATCTCACATGAAAATTCGTGACTAGCCAAAATATTAAGTATATTTTCATTCGTGAATAAATTTCTTTCAAAAACCATGTAAATTAAATTAAATAGATTTAAAGAGTGTAAACGTTTATTTTCTCGCATATTTTTTGTCGCAAGAATATCAAAATTGAATAAATAACATACATCACAAAAATAATAAAAAGTACGAAATTTAAAATATTGATCAAAATGAATGAAAATCACAAAATGATAAATAACTTAAAACGAGAGTTTTGGGAACACTTGTGCGTGTAAGTTGCCGTTTTGAAAGCGGACTTGATTTTACTAAGTTTTGTGTGTTTTTGTAGTGTTTAATTGCATGTGTTTCACTAATTCGGTGCATAAGGTGCGTGCGCGTGAAATGGAAAAATAAAAGTTTAATTATTGAATACGGGAAGGATAGAATTGGTGCGTTTATTATTTTCTTTAATGGCGCGGTTCATGGACTGCGTGCTAGAAGTTAAAGGGCTTCACGAAAAAGCCTAGAAAGTTCACCACTAGATGGCATTAGTGCATGATCGAAATGTGAAAGCTTTTCCCGTCGTTGCCACCATTTCTCAACCCCTAATTTTTAACATCTCACATTACAATTCGTGACTAGTCAAAAGAATCAGTAGGATATTTTCATTCGTGAATAAATTTCTTTCAAAAATCATGTAAATTAAATAAAAAAGGTTAAAAGAGTGTAAACGTTTATTTTCTCGCATATTTTTTGTCGCAAGAATAACAAAATTGACAAAAATGAAAACAATAAAAAATCACAGAAATGACAAAAATATGAAAAAAAAATTACAAAAATACGAAAAAATTACATAAATCACAAAAAAAATAAAAAGTACGAAATTTAAAATAATGATTAAAATGACAAAAATTAATAAAATTACAAGATGCAAAATAGCTTAAAATGAGAGTTTTGGGAACACTTGTGCGTGTAAGTTGCAGTTTTGAAAGCAGGCCTGATTTTGCTGAGTTTTGTGTGGTTTTGTAGTGTTTTATTGCATGCGTTTCACTAGATCGGTTCATAAAGTGCGTGTGTGTGAGATGAAAAAATATTCGTTCAATTATCAAATATGGAAATTTGTGCGTTTATTTTTTGGTTTGGTGTAATCAGTTCATCTACAAGATTCAAGATCGGGGCTATTCCAAAAAGCCTAGAAGGTTTACCGCTAGATGGTGCTTATGCATGTTCAAAATGTGAAAGCTTTTAATGTTGTCACCGTTTCCCAACTTATAATTTTCAACATCCCACATTGCTACAATTTGTTACTAGCCAGAAGATGGAACATCAAGGTAGGTTTATTTTTATTTTCATTTGTTGATTAATAGATTTATATTGTACATATCTACATACTAGAACTTATTATTAATTTAAGCATAATCTAATCAAAATTATTATATCCAAACTTATGAATTAGTATATCCAAGTAAGCTTCCAAAGTTGATCTTTTTAGAAGTACAGAACTTTCCAAAACTATGCGAAGATAAAAAAAAGATGAGAGTATGTTTTTTTGTTCGCATATCTTTATTTTAAACATTGACAAATTGAATTCAGAATGATTGTTTCACCAATAGATTGGTTTGATGCGATAGGACCACATGTAAATTAATAATTATTATTGATTTTTCATGATGAAGTTACAGGTGCAACCACAACAATACGATAAGTAAATTTTTTGAAAAAAATTATCTATTCCATGATAATAACATACATTATTATTATTATCAACAACAAAAAAGTTACAGAGAATTGAAGACAAAAACGAGAGAAAAGACAAGAATAGCGAAAATGACAAAATTAAGAGAATGAACAAAATTGCAAAAATGTCAAAAATGACAGAATAGACAAAAAAAAACGTCGAATATTGCAAAAATGACAAAAAAAAAGGCAAAAATGACAAAAAAGGTTAAAATGACAAAATCCAAAAAAAGACAAAAATTACAGATTAATATACACATCGATACAATTTTTTTGTATGGATAGGAATAATTGATGAATTGCTTTGAATTATAATTTTCAGTATAGTTTGTTACCAGATTTACCAGTATTCCAGAAACTTATGATTTCATAAATTTCTAATGATACGATATTTCTCTCAATCTCTATGTGGGGAGTTCAGCGCTCCTATAATCTATAGGTTAGCACTCATGACAAGTATATTGGAGGACTTGGTATCGAATGTGGAGAGTTTCGGCTTAAAGAGAAATAATTCATGCTTTAGAGTTTATGTTTTTTTAATGCATACCGTATGAATTTGTTATAATTTAATAGCATCAGTCAAATGAATCGCGTCACTGTACACTTGATCTCTAGAGGATCCATACAATTAAATGAAGTCATTTCACGTCGTTTTCGTTTTTTATGTAAATTTATGTTGGTTCGTTGTTATGGTGAATTGACGTGAAACGTGAAGAGTCCCATGAGTATTAACCTAAATCTAGCTTGCCTAACGGAGGAATGTATTTATGAGCAATAGTAAATTACAAAACTTATTTGTGTGGAATTGTTTTGCTTTCAAATTAACTGCAACAGTTTTGTCATACTTGTCGTTTTCTGTTAGGTGACATTATTCTAAGCATAGTAACAACGGGTGCCTCGAATGAAAGTGATACTAGGAAGGCTATCACATAAGACGCCACCACCTGGCCGAGATACAACGTGGTCTGCAAAAAAAAGCGAAGAAGAGCAAATTTTATAATTAAGTAAATCAATCGTCGGAATTGAACATATACTGTACCATGTTATTTGGTGTCATGTGAATAGGAGAATCTGATTCCATTGCATATATCCTATTCACAAGAGGATGTATTAGATATGCACAATATGTCACTCGAGAGAATGGATACAGTATAGGGGCTGAGAGGAGTTTGTTGGCCCATCCACCATGACCCGTTGAGCACGCCAAAATAACCCAGGCGCATGACAGGGCCCATGCTGTGTGACATAATGCACTGTACGCGGCAGCCGCGAATCGGGTCAATGTTGTATTGAACAATCCAAACAGAAGGTATAGTATCATGCCGAGCGATATTGTCCATCCTGATGCGACTACAATCTGAAATATAAGAAGTGTAGGTACTAGTTAGTAACATTTGATTGGGAGTTATCTACTAAGGTACATTATTGATAATAATGTATTTTTCCAAAATTATTTTATTTTTTCGATACGTGTTCACATGGCAGTTTCGGAGGCCCCCCTCATGAGGGTTGAGAAACAGCAAGCGATGTTTTTCACATTACACCCAGAAATAATATTTTTTTAAATAAAATTCCGATGATGCGAAACTCTCGAAAACTAATTCCAACTTCAGCATTCTGATACAGTTTTTCAAAATTTCTCATTTATTGATGCAAATTTAGTTCTGGATTTTAAACTTCAAATGACATTAAACTCATTCCGGAAGTTCTGGTTCCGTGTTACTTAAATAAAAATTGTACTTCTGTTTTCGTTCGAATCGTCATTGGGAATTAGAAATGAAATGCTGTTTTGAAATACTGTTTCAAATAAGATTTCATTCAAAAGTTTGATTTATGGTTTTCGGAACTCAGATTCATTTTCAATAATTAGATAATAATATTCCGAATATGAAAAAAAGAAACCATTCTGAATTTTTGTTTCATATTCAAATTCAAAGTTCTTAAACTTAATTGTGATGCAGAATTCAAACTAACAATGCTTGAAAATGGCGATCCAAAATTAAAAATCTGAATCAGATTCATAATACGAATTTCATATAAACATTCAAATACGTAAGTCCGAAAAAAAATTAAATTTAAACCCAAAACATCAGAATTTAAACTAAAGATTCATGATTGAGTTGAGGGCTCTAAAATAAATTTCCCTTCTTTGTTCATATTTAAAATTCTGATCCTGAATAAAAATTCAAAAATCGTTTTTTTGTACATTTAAGAAATCGCATTGAAATTCGGAAACAGATTCAAAATTCAAATATTAAATTCAGATTCATAACTCAGATTCAGAATAAGTAATTAAAATTCAAATGAATGAATTTACAACATATTCATGTGGTAAAAGCAATCATTTTTTGTTAGTTTTAAAACATTTCCAAAAGTGCCAAACACTACGAATTTCTTCACCAAAGTTGTCACTAATAGCACAAAAACGTAGCAAAATGTTTCAAATCAGTTTCACAGGTCTTGTGAGTACGGTTTTCTTTTTTTTTTTAATATTGAACATTCTATGAAGCCTCTCATAAAAGTATTTTTGACAAACCAGAATGAAACATTTGTTTCGAAAAAATTATAAAAATATTATCAATGACCAGACAGCTCAATTCAAAGTTTCTCAGAAGACCAAAATATATTTGTTTTAGAACCCTTTTTTTTATTTCTTAGCGGCTCACCACACTCCCCCACACCAAAAAGCTCGATTTGAGCCCCCTGGTAATGGGCGCTAACTGTTCTCAGCATGTCTGGCAGCAAAATAAGAAAAAACTTAATATGTACTTGAAAACGCGAGCAAAGTTTTAATAATGCTGAGAACTTTCAAAGTGATTATTTAATGCGAGGATATGTAATGAGGGAATATAACAATATTTGTTAAAATGAATCTCAGTGAAAGTAATTCCTTTTAAGAGATCCATTATTAATGAAAAAACTAATATTTAAAAGCATTATTAATATAAAGAGTAACTAAGAGTACGACTAAAACTACATAATTTAAATTAAATTTATCGCTAAGAAAATTTAAAAAAAAGGACTGAAATAAGTGGTTGCTTGATCATCGGATTAGGTTATCTTTGTAGTACTGCATAAGTTTGGTCTTAGAAATATTTCTGTTGGAACTGTTTTTAATTTATTCAGGAAGGCTGTTGAATTTTGTTGGACCAATGAAGGAAATTCGACGTTGGCCAAAACTTGTTGAACTTGTACTGCGCATCAAATGTTGAGATTGACGAGTATTGTGATATCGCAAACCCGCATTGAATCTTAAGTTTTGATTATTGTTTGAAGAGTTTAAATTATCAAAAACATAGGTTATAGTTTGAAGATCACATAGTATGAGAGCGAATAGAATAAATTAAATTTGTTGGATAGAGAACAGGAAAATTGAGTATGGTTTTCAGACAACGGTTTGAAGGGGTTGTAGACGAAAAACAAGGGAAAACAACGCTCTGCCCCAAACAGCTATTAAATAGTATAAACGGGAGTGTACAAAAGCAAAATAAAATTTAAGTAAAATATGACCTGGGACAAAAGCCTTCTCCCTCCATAAGACTCCACTCAGGGATGATATTTTTTTTATTTAGTTGATCAATGTGGCAGAGCCATGACAGAGTTTCGTCTAGAATTATTCCAAGATATTTGAAGTTGGTAACCCTCTATATAGTTGTATTTGATAGATTGAGATCGCAATTAAGTTCAATTTTTTTCCTCGGAGAGTGAAAAATCATGTACTTCGTTTTAGCAAGATTGAGGGTCAGGAGGTTAGCTGAAAAATATTTGTGAAGGAGTTTTAAATCTTCTTCCATGTTGGTTATAACAGCATTTGGACAGTTTTCAGGATAAAATAAGGCTGTATCATCAGCAAATAGACGAGGTATACCACGCAGCGGTAATTTGCTGAGATCATTGATGTATAGTAAAAACAGTAAAGGTCCTATATTGCTGCCTTGTGGGACACCAACGTGGAAGCTCTCTAGAGAGCTCTTTGCCTCACCTAAGATGACAAATTGTTTCCTGTTAGCCAAGTATAAGATTGTTGGCTAGGCCTCTTATGCCATAACACTCCAAGTTTTTCAGTTATATACCATGATTAAGAGTGTCGAAGGCCTTCTTAAGGTCTAGAAAGAGTCCACCCACGATTTTTTGGCATCTATTTTTTCAATCACAGAATCTAGCAATTCGCAGATGACTGTAAGCGTACTTGTTCCAGATTTAAACCCATATTGTAGATTGTAGAAAACATTATTTTCGTTTAGAAAGCTGTTCATTCTGGTTATTAAGAGCTTTTCGAAAACCTAACTAAAAATGCTTAAAGATGATATGGGACGGTAGTTATTTACATCGAGAGTATCTCCAGATTTAAATATTGGAATAACTCTAGCTGTCTTGAGACATTCAGGGTAGGTTCCTGTCTCTAAAATCTTGTTGAAGCATTCCAAATTTCAAGTTGAAATCATGTTTAATTTTAAATATTTTTTTGTCCGCATAGATAATAGTATGATGTCCGGTCATAGACAAATTGTATTCTTTTTTAAATTTCCTCAATATTTCGTTTGAATTTCCGCTTTGTTATCTTATATCTACTGTATTCGAAAGATAACCAACCAACAATGACGTTTATGTGCAATTCACATTTTACAAGCCAAAATAAACTGACCACAATCCTCTCCGTACACATAGGCAACATCTTTCGTTGCCTGTCATTGGTTTATTTTTACAAATTGAATTACCATATTTCAAACACCATATCTGGCTGCTATTTACTTTATTTCCATGGTGTTGAAACATTATTAGGATTACGCCTAATTTAATTTCAAAATTTTAAATCAAAAAATGAATCAGTCAGTTTGTATTCACACTTTAGCTTAAAGGCTTTAAGTAGAATTTGAGTTTAATAAGAAAATAAAAATGGTTGAAATAAAATTTCCTCAGAATTTTAGTTAAGGAATTGTTTTTTAATAAACAGTATTTGCTAAAAAGAAACATTTAATTTTAACTTAAGTTGATTCCATATTTTCTCGGTGTATTGTTTAACATTACACGGAAAAAAATTGAGTGGTCATCCCAAAGACGCTGTCATGATAATTTTACCATTTCAGCGCTGTAGTATTTTCAACCACGAAAAGTTTAACATCGATTTTGTGAAAGTGCGCATGAAACAATATTGAAATTACTATGTACCTGGTAATTTTCGATAACTCTCAATGTTTGTTGTCGAAAATACTATGGTCATGATAATTTCATCATAATTTCTAACACAACTACCGTCCGCATAGTAATTTTGACATTGTAGCACCAATTCATATCAACAAAATACTACGCACATCGTACTTTTGAGAACAAAACGTATTTGACTCAAAAACATAAGTGCGTATGATAATTCTACTATGGTAAACATTCTTGTTGTTTACACTAATTCAGGATCATTAATCATCAAACCCGTTTGTAAAAAAACCAAACTAATTTTGAGCTGCTTTATAGTTACATAACTTTGAAAATTATTCCAGAGCATCGGGAGAACACACTAACATTGACCGACGTGTGTCGGAAGTCTGAATTTTCATGTTTCAAATAATGTCATAATGCATGCATGCAAATTAACAAACAAACATACATAGTAATTTTACTATTTAAATCAAGCTCCTCGCTCCTCCTAATCTTTATCATAACACATACTAGTTTCATCATGAAACATATTAATTTTACTAGGGACGAAGTAAAACAATGCATCATTTCATTGACAATTTTACTAAAACGCAGTCGAATTTACTATGCGCAGCCAAATTGAGCACGTGGTAAAATAGCTATGCGTAAGGTATTATAAACAACAAAACATATTTGACTCAAAAATATGGTCGCCTGTTGTTCGTTTAAACCACGGATTTAGTAATTTTACTATGCTTTTTTTTGTGTGTATTAATACTGCTGTTTTTTGAAAAGGCAACTTTCAAACTTAAACTTTTAATATAGATTCAAATTGCAAGAATCAGATTCTTACTTTCAATTTTGATTTTTTTTTAATATGCTCATAAGTTTGGTTGATTTAGCCCATTTGATTCGAACATATTTAGAATAAGTTTTTTTTTCTAAAACATCAAAGGATTTAAAAAAAAACTTATTCTGTGCTCAAATCAAA
Source organism: Uranotaenia lowii (assembly GCF_029784155.1). Taxonomy (NCBI): domain Eukaryota; kingdom Metazoa; phylum Arthropoda; class Insecta; order Diptera; family Culicidae; genus Uranotaenia; species Uranotaenia lowii. The sequence continues at coordinate 183,654,996 of NC_073693.1, read as the reverse complement.
TGAGGTAAATCTATCAGATGAGCAAGTTCAAAATTTTCAACCATCAATAAAAGAAAGTTTTTTTTTTGTTATTTGTGGTTTTAACATTTGTAAGATGCTAGCCATCATATCCTCGAAAGATAAACGCTTAGAGTTAAAAAAATGGAATCTCTTCGAGGAAACACTAGTTTCATTGAGATCCTGTATGTGTTTGTGTTCATTTAAAAAAAAACGAAGGCTTTACAAATGTAGCTATGGATTATAAAGATTTCGGAATTCATTTGAAAGACTGATAATGTTAAAGAACCTAAAAATGAACAATCCAATAAAACCTACAAAAAATATGATTTTAAAGTTTCTTTTATTAATTCATTGTTTGGGCGAAAAAAAACCAGAAGAAAAAATCAGTCCCCCTCCCAAGAGGCGGTTCTTGTTACGGCCCTACTTGCTCATATCTATGGCGCATAAATTCAGATCCAGAATTCAGACTAACAAACGCGATGATAACAAACTGAGAGTCATACATCGATAGATGCGTTTCTGAGTTAAAGGGAGCTTATCTGAGCACATATCATCTTTTTGTTCGTTCGCACTGCCAGTTTTCATCTTGTGGGGCGAACCACGCTTGGCCTACTAATGTGTGATGGTAGATGCAACTCTATCTGCATCTACCACTTCATAGTAGTTGGCCCGTGAGGAACAAAAATTTGATATAATTTTAAATACATTCTACCCGCTCATTTTCACATCTTTCATTTCATCTAATCTTCTATCCATGTATACAAAATTTCATGATCTTTAAATGTCCCTACTAAAAAGGACATCACTTTTCAACGATAAGACCGATAAATTAAAGTATCAAACATAAATTACGGTCATTAATCCTTCATAGAATTCAGATTCAGAATTCACATTCAGAATTCAGATTTAGAATTTACATCCAGAATTCAGATTTAGAATTCAGTTACAGAATTCAGATTCAGAATTCAAATTCAGATTCAGAATTCAGATTCAGAATTCAGATTCAGAATTCAGATTCAGAATTCGGATTCAGAATTCAGAATTCAGACTCAGAATTCAGATTTCAGATTCAGAATTCGGATTTAGAATTCACATTCAGAATTCAGATTCAGAATTCAAATTCAGGATTCAGATTCAGAATTCAGATTCGGAATTCAGATTCAGAATTCAGATTCAGAATTTAGATTCAGATTTCAGATTCAGGATTCAGATATAAAATTTGGATTCAAAATTCAGATTTCAGATTCAGAATTCAGAATTTCTTATTGCTGATAATTGGACAAGGAAAGCTTCATGGATTGATGAAAGAGCACAGCATAGTGAAAATTTTATTTTAAATAGAGCCAACAACTTACTGGAAGGAACATCCAATTGCCGTTGACCCCCTATTGCAAAACTTCGCTCCGAAGTAACCAGGGACTGGTATGAAAATCCTGTAAAAATAGATTGGACTATCAAAAGGCAATATAAGACGGGTGGAAACAAGGCAGCAGCAATTGCTTTATTTTCAAATTTAAAAAATACAGTGTACCCTCACAAAAAAGAAGGCTACACAGATGGATCCCTTTCAAATGGAAAAGTCGGTTTTGGCATCTTTAGTCCAACCGAAAACAATATTTCTCACAGGCTACCTGACACTTTTTCAATATTCTCGGCTGAAGCAACAGCGATTGCGCTAGCTGTAGAAAAAGCGATTACCCCAACGATAATATATTCTGATTCAGCTAGTGTACTAGAAGCCTTGGAATCTGGGATAAAACATCCGATTATCCAAGATATTCAAAAACACAGAAACAAAGAAAACGTAACATTGGTCTGGATACCTAGTCACGTTGGCATTCTTGGCAACGAAAAAGCAGACAAATTGGCAAATTTGGGCAGAGAAGGAGACAGAATTATCAGAAAAAACACCCAAGGCGGACGCGCTTAAATGGGTTAAACATCGACTGTGGATGACACATGAACGAAATTGGAAAAACGAACAGGAAACAACACTAAGAGAAATCAAATCATCAACATCGAAATGGATAGACACGGCGCTGAAGAAGGACCAGAAAATTCTAACAAGATTGAGGACCGGACACAGCAAGATCACCCTTAAGCACCTATTGAAACGAACTGAAGCCCCAACGTGTGTGGCATGTGGTGTTCCAATCACAGTTAAACACTTATTGGTGGACTGCAGGAAGTACGACATGCAAAGTGCTAATATTTTTCCCGACGCCGGAGGACTAGTGAATGTGTTAAAAAAGTGATAAAATTCCTTAAACAAAGTGCATTGTACGACCAAATTTAAGAAACTCTGTAACATCCAGTATTGTTATATTAATAATGAGGGTGAAAACTAAAGGTTAATCCCTCAATAAATAAAGCGTAAAAAAAATAAATAAAAAAAAATTAAAAAAAAGAATTCAGATATAAAATTTGGATTCCAAAGTGGATTCAAAAATGCATAATCAGAAATTTGAATCAGAACACTCATTTTTAACTCAAATTCAGAATTTGCATTTCGAATAATAATTTGAATTCTAATTTTTTTCTTTACTTTTAAATCTTATATCAAAGTTCGTGTGTTTTTTAACCTAAAATTTCGTTGTTAGCTGTTGATTGGATTAAACTTGAGAAATGATTTTGGTAAATTGTATTTGATTTTTTGTTATTCGGTTTGCTCACCTTTGGCATATGTATCTTGCAATTCGTTTTGAATAGAATCCAGCCGAGGCTCATGCCAATCAGATATGGTCCCAGACGTGTCCATGGTTTGTCGTAAATTTTGTCGAACAGCGCGAACGGATCATCCGCATTTGGCATGTGGTTGTTCGAGAACGCAATGTAACCCGTCGTAGCCCACGAAGAAACCATGAAACAAGTCATAACTGCCGCTGCAAACTTGAAGTGTCGCACAGCTATGATAAGGATAATAGCTCCGATTATGTAAAACTGGGTATCGTCTGCAAGATACCAGCTCCAAAGCATGCACTGAAAAGACGAAATTAGCGTATAATGTGGCAGATGTTGGGATAACACATTGGGCTAGGGATATAGTTGGACAGAAATAAGTTTCACATACCATTTGTTCGACTGGAAACAGTGTGTTTATGTAAAGAATATTGCGCCACCAATATTTCGGGCACGTGACGTGATCTCTGGTTGGTGGTTCGAATACTGAATTCTGTTCCAAGTATCTCATCGTTACCTCGACAACTCCCAAAACGTAAAAGTATGGTGTGGTTAATCTGAAAAAAATTTCATCAAAATCAAGCAGGACAAAACGTATGTAGAAAGCATTACCTCACAAATCGATAACCAACAAGTCCAATGAAGTGGTACGTTCCAGCCGTGAATTCATTGACCCCCTTCGATAAAACCTCTAGCTTACCTTTGGCGTTGGTGCGGAAATAAATGTAAGATACTAAGAACCCACTGATGAAGAAAAACGTATCCACACTATAGGCCCCATTCAAAATAGCTTGGAATAAAACTTCTTGTTCAACAATCTTACGCAATTCCATGTTGTCGGAATACTTAAAAACAACAATCATCGTATGACCTAAGGAATATACATAATCATAATTAATTTTATTCGAATAAAATAGCCTGTAATGAAATGAAGAAGCATGGAATGGTTTGAAATGGTGAATATGTATAGCTTGTCATTTCGACTAATTCCTGTTGTGGGAAAATACCTTTGAATGTCTCTCATTGATTCCCTATCGTCCTTAAATTTGAAGTTGACTTTAACATAGTCGGTAATGCGTTGGCCCATAAGGCCGGGAATTGCGGGTTCAATTGAATTTAAAGGGATCCTTAAACGTTACATATTTAGCTTAAAGTTGCCGCAGAATTATCTATCAGTAGATTTAAAATCGTATTTTAAGGCTTTCAAAAACCCTACATGATTATTTTTATGAAACTTACTCGAAAAATTTCGTTTTGGACGCATGAAAAAAATATATTTTTTGCAACACAATTTGTTTTTTTTTTTAGTTTGAATTGAGAATGAGATTTTGTTTTATTTATTTATTTGATCATAAGGATTTTAACACCGGAATGTCATTCATCCCTCGGTAAGAATGAAAATGAGAATAAACCCGGGTAAAATCCGGGCTTTTCTAATGCAATGCGGGCAACCGGACTTTTCCGAAATTTTATATTAAATATCCGGGTAATCTGGCAACCTGAATTTAGCTATTTATTGACGGACTTTCAAAGTTATCTTAGTAAGCAAATTCATTTGAACTGGGTAGTAAATTAGGAAACAGTTGAAAAGGGTTTTAAAGGGTGATACGGTCAAAATTTGGTCAATATCAACTTGACGCATTTCTTTCAATTTTGCATTGAAAAAACCTGAACAGCCCTCATTTTGAAGGTGTGTGTGTGTAGAATGTTGCTCCTATTTTGGAATTCACTCTTCAGTTGTCAAAATGCCGTCCAAGGAAGAAGAGCACCCTATCAAAATTTTGCTATCCGAGCTACTTGCACGCAAAGCTGGCAAAATCGCTAAAAGTTGCCAAATCAACCGTTACACATGTAATTAAAGTGTTTGGAAACGTTTGTCGACAGCCAGGAAGTCTGGATCGGGGGGAAATCGAAAACCGGAAGCCGCTGAGACGACAAAGCGAGTTGCCGGTAGTTTCAAACGAAACCCTAACCTCTCTCTCCGAGATGCCGCAAATAAGCTGGGTGTATCGTCTACAATCGTGCATCGAGCCAAAAAACGAGCCGAACTATCGACTTACAAGAAGGTAGTGACTCCAAATCGCAATGATAAACAAAATAAGACGGCCAAAGCGCGATCCCGGAGGCTGTACACGACGATGCTGACGAAGTTTGACTGCGTGGTAATGGACGACGAAACCTACGTCAAAGCCGACTTCAAGCAGCTTCCGGGACAAGAGTTTTATACGGCAAAAGGAAGGGGAAAGGTTGCAGATATTTTCAAGCACATGAAACTGTCAAAGTTCGCGAAGAAATATCTGGTTTGGCAAGCCATCTGTACTTGTGGCTTGAAAAGCAGTATTTTCATAGCTTCCGGGACTGTCAACCAAGAAATTTACGTGAAAGAGTGTTTGAATAAACGTCTGCTGCCTTTCCTGAAGAAACTCGGTTGTTCCGTACTGTTTTGCCGGATTTGGCATCTTGCCATTACGGTAAAAAGGCCATGGAGTGGTACGCCGCCAACAACGTGCAGGTGGCTCCCAAGGACAAGAACCCTCTCAACATGCCAGAGCTCCGCCCAATTGAGAAATACTGGGCTATTGTCAAGCGGAACCTAAAGAAGACCAAAAAACTGCTAAGGACGAGGCAAACTGGCTTTCTGTGGCGAAGAAGGTGGACAAGGTGGCTGTACAAAATCTGATGGCAGGGGTTAAGCGTAAGGCCTGGCAATTCGGATTTGGAAAAGCGGAAGCCTAACTGAAGATTTTTCCTGAATTTTATACTAATTAAACTTGAAAAAGACATTGAATTTGATTTTTTAATAAACGATTTCACCGATTTACACGCGTTTTCCCTTGACCAAATTTTGACCGTATCACCCTTTACATACCTTAAATCCATTCAATTTAGGAGGTAAACATTTAACATTATTAAAAATATATAGATTAAGGTGGGGGGAAAGTACGAGTCAGGAATACGTTTTGAGACTATTACAAACTGAGAACAGTAAAATTGAAAACTCTAGTGTGAATTGCTAGTGATTTATGCATTTTGTTGATATCAATTGTCAATAATTGGTGCGAAAAATTCTAAGAGCTATCAGCGCAATATCGATTTTTTTTTAAATTTTTTTCAAACGGTCCACCTTGGAGTTTGTTTTTAATATTCAAACCACAATCTTACGTGCCTTTTTCCTCGTCATTTATTCTCGTAAATAGAAATAACGTTGTTCTAAAGACTCAGAATATCCTTCAGCTAGTAACGGGAAATATCATCATCCAACATTTTAATCCCCATCTAAGCTGAATGGATATTGGATTTAGTCTTACGACGGGAGAGTGGGGAGAATTGAGCCCTTGGGTGACTTAGGGCCATATTTTCAAAAAAAATATTTTTCTCAAATTTTACATACGGGTTAAATTTATCCCTTGATTTCAAAAATACTTGTCTTTCTTCTAAATGTGTCGTGATCATTGCTTAGAACGATATTACTACAATCCACAGTGTTCCAGCGATACAATATTAATAAACAAACGGTGAAATTAGGCCGTGTGACTTTTCACTTGATATTGACTTCCAAACTTTTTTCATTGAGAAGATATTTTTTGGCTTAGACAATAAGGCTGATGTCAAGCTGAGGCGACAAGCAACGCTTTGGGTTCTACGTTCCAATAAGAATTGCAATGCAACGCATTGGGATGTCATGCTGGCGCGACATGTCGCTTTGAAATTCCCTACAAATCATCACTTCTCTACATCTGATAATGCTTTGAATCGTCTCCTTTCTTTCGGGAACCGTCAAAAACTTATCAGATCATGCTCGGATTGCAAGAATGCCGAAATTTGAACCGACAAAATTCCTTGTTTTTTTATGCGGGAACCAAGAATTTATGAAAATTTTCTTGTCGATTCAGATATTTTTTAGTTTATTATCACAAATTTGGACGGATCTTCGAATAATTGTGGTTAAAACCCGAAATTACTGTTTTAAAACGAGAAAAAACAATATTCCCATTGGATTTCCTACTTGTCGCGCTACAAAACACCGTGGCATCAGCTTTGTCGCGCTTTCCAATGCGCTCAGCATGACACGTCTGCGCTTTTTTCCATGGAGATCAAATGAGAGCTGGTTTGTCGGGTGAACGTGTTGCGTTGCTTGTCGCCTCAGCTTGACATCAGCCTAACATTTAAAGCAACATTTTAAGCAAGGTACCAAATTTGTATGACACAAACTTTGTTCTAGTTTTTTTTAAATACTCAATAACATGTAGAAAAATTATGTTGAAAACGTAACGTGACGAATTTTGAATTTTTGAAAACAGTTTTTCGTTCCGCTTTATTGTGCAGCAACAGCACAAACTCGTAGTCAGTTGAAAAAAGTAAAAGTTTAAATCGAGTAAGAGGACAGAAAAAAAGTTCAGCGAATAACTACATCGAAGAACAGTATTTTTATTGTTATCACCTCATGTTTTGGTGAAATGTCGTTTGAAAAATCATAAATCAATTTTTTTAAATTAAAATTAGCCTATGACAACTTATTGCTTGCTATTCTGCACTAAAAACAAACACTTATTTTATATCCTCAATTCAAATCAAGCTTTCAGAGATACATATATGTTAAAAAAAACCTTACATTTTCAATTCATCAAAAATTCATGATTATTTCATCACCGGAAAATGCTTCTAATCTTTCGGTCAGACTTATTTTAATTTATTGAACAACTTAGTTGAAGACCGTGAAACTTAGCAAATCATAAGTTTTGGTATTAATTCATTTATATTTTTTTTGAGATTCTTACATTTTATCGAATGGAAAAAAATAACTAAAATAAAACTTACTTTGAGGTCTTCGAGACAGTTGATTATTGGTTTAAAACCTTTGATTTGAATATTTTAGACATATTCTGTAGTATTCTTAAAAATATAAATATTTGTTTTTTTTTGTTTATATAGGTATGTTGAAACTGGAAAAACTGGAAATTTGAAAATGGCAATCCGGTGGCCACCCTGGTTTATACATGTAGGGAAAGTCGGGTAAGACGGACACAGCGGGTAAAACGATGTACTTTCAATTTTTCGAAAATTACAATGTTTGCCACAAATCTAATGATGGGAATATGTTCGTCTAAGTGTATCAACACTTTCGAGACCTTTTGTTTATTTATAGCAAGCAAGGTCCCATAATAGTAAACAAAACAAACAAAATCTTTGAGGATCCATTATCTGATGTAATTTTCTCTCCTCATAAAATAGTTCATAACTCGCCAAATTTTCGAAAATTTCAACCATTTTCAAAGGTAGAGTGTTTATTAGGCTTCTTTTTAACTGTTTAGAGGAAAATCTGCGAATTTCGGTCAAAGGGCTTGAACAACAAACGTTATGAAAAAAAAGTTGCCAAGGCGGGTAAGACGGACACCAGAAGGTCGGGTAAAACGGACACATAAGTATCTCCAGGTATTTTAATTTTTTCATCGGTTTGTTCCTCCATATGCGGTCAGAAGACCTTGGCAAGAGCAATTTTCGGTCGAAAAAAACTGTAAAAACATGATCTCCGGTGAAGAAAGCGCCTATAAAATACGAAATTTCGAAACTACACTCTTTCGCTTCCGGACTCGGACCAGTTGGTTCCATTTTGGTTGAAGAACGATTTCAAATGCTTAACTCACAAACATATCAACTTGTACAGCAAGTTTTGCGGCAAAATGTACCTTTTTTGAGCAGTCTCCGTTTTAGCCGACCATTTTTTTTTTTTTTTTTTTGTTTCGATTATAGTCGTTTTACCATCATTATGGCATTCGCGACTTTCGACCATTTTTGAAAAGTGTAAATTGCAAGCGTGTTTTGAATAGCTATAAAAACAGTCTCGATGAAGGAAATTTTACTAATTCCAATGGCTAACGCGATAGCAAACAACCTAAACTGCCCATCTGTACGAAAACAGCGATGAAAAAAGCAATATCTGATTTTCTATTGCGATTCTACCTTAGGGTGTCCGTCTTACCCGACTTTCCCCTACGCCGTGCTCCTCAAATCAAAATATCTTCATTAAATTAAAATTTTGGTTTCTAACGTTTCCGAAAATGTATAATTTAGACGGAGTTAGTGTACCGTACGAACTCTTCTAAGAACTAATGTATTCTTTTTCGAGCGAGAAATGGGCGTACCTACATTTCCTTTTTTGAAATTTTATTCTATGTACTCTTTTTCTGTAGAAATACATTTAATCAGAAAAACAAACTTATTTTTCCGAGTTCATGAAATTTGAGTTCCACGTCTTACACAAGAATTACGAAAGAAATACAACTTACAAAAATTTACCATCGTGTTTTCAAAAAGGCATGTTTGAGTCGTTATAAACTGAGGTTGCCAGATTGCCCGGTTTTATCCGGGTTTGTCCGGATATTTAATACAATAGTTGGGAAAACCCGGTCCGGCCCGTTTTCCCGGATTTCATTGAAAAAGTCCGGAGTTTGCCTGGATTTATTCACTTTATTTGCCAAATAATCCAAGAAAAAAACCAATTGTGTTGTATAAAGTTTTTATTTATGCGTCCAAAACCAAATTTTATGAGCAAGTTAAAAATAATCATAAAATTTTTTTGAAACCTCAAATACGATTTAAAATTTGCTGATGAGTGTTTATGAAAAAAAAATTTTTGTCTTGATTCCTGTTAAGTAATTCTTGAATTTTGGCCAAATTTGTTCGGATATTGCCCGGAATTTTGAACGACAATTTCGAAATGAAATGCTCGGATTTACCAGGTTTTTTTAATATAAAATTGCGCAGATTCGTCCAGCCCAGATACGTTCTGAAAAAATCTGGCAATGCAATGCAATAAATTCCCAATAAACCAACTAGGTTTTCTCAGTCCCCGACTTTTCGCTTTTTAATAGTTTAAGAATATTTCTAAAGAAAGTTTATAGTTTTCATGTAAAAAATTCCAACAAATTGGCAGTATTTGAATGACTTAAAATATCTTGGTTTTTGATTGTATAACGTTTCTCCTTATCTTTTTTTACATATATTTTTTTCTATGTACTCTTTTTTTCGTTGCAGGATGTGGTAACTCCAGGTTAGAGTAAGTATTTCGAAGAATTTAGATGAAATTGCTATAAACCTCACTTCAAATAGATCCACATTGAGTACTGGTTTTTGGAAAAGCGTGACGAGACGACGGAAATTTGCGCGGGTGCATTATCTCATGAACCAGCCGTACCGATTTTCAAAAACGGATACTTTTTGGAAAGCTCCCGCCAAGTTCTTGATGATCACAAATTTTGACAATTTTTCACATTTTAAGTCAAGAGAAAACAATACATGTGTACCTGACCGTGACATGACGACGTAAAAAACGTAAATCAGCACCCCTATAGCAACTCCTTTGGTTCAAAATATGTTAATCTAATTTATTTTGCAACTTTCTTATACATCCACTAAACTGCATATGAAGAATTTGAATTGGATCAATTTTGCGTCCTGGAGGTGAGTTTGAAGTTTATGTAACGAAAATGTTCAGATTTTAAAGGAATTTTACCATTTTTGGACACTATGTTCAAAGGTTGTATGAATCATTAATTGTGAAAACTATACATTTTCGAACGGATTCAATCATATCTCAGATTGGGGCAAACAAAAAAAATTAACAGAGTTGTGTGCATTTTGATGTAATACAAGTGCTTAGAAGACAACGTTTATGTTTAAATTCATTTAACAGAGTTAAAATTCTAAAAAAAAGTTAACAATCTGAATGGTTTTTGGGCAACTGCAACTGCAATTTACTGACATATCATTTTTTTAATTGATATGGACCAGTATTTAATGATGAGTTATAATCTATTGTAAACAAAGTTATATAAATTCAATTTGAGAAAAGCTTCGCGGGCCGCACAAACATGTCTTGAGGGCCGCATGTGGTTGCTCATCCCTGCTATGGACTTGGAGGTTGCATACCAGCTTTAAGAATTCTGTTTTCCATTTATTTTACTAACCGATCCGTCTTTAAATTTTCTATTTTATAACTCCTCAATGCATCAATGTCTTTCTTCTACGGAATCAAGTATCGTTCTTATTTTTGGACCATATGAACTTGAATTAGGGGAACATGCCCTATTATGCGCCACCTAAGCGAATCGCTGATTTTCTATGTATTCCATGTACAAATTGTGTTAAAAATGAGTGCAATCGTTGAAGAAAATTGTTTTCTACAAATGCCTATGATTTTTTATTACTCAAATGGCTATAGTTGCTTCAAAAACTTGATTTTTAAAAACCTTATTCAAAAAAACAGAACAAAACTATGTTGCAAATACGCGCCGCCGTGTATTCAATATGCGCCTAGCAGCCGAACACACCCGAACAGAGGTGCCAGGTGTCCTGATTTATCAGGATTTGTCCTGATTTTCGAGAGACCTTCCTGATTTTTCAAAAACTCTCGAATTGTCCTGATTTTTTAAATTTATCCTTAAAATGTCCTGATTTGTCCTGATTTTCATAAAAACTTCTTAAATTTGATCGAATTTGTAGTTAAACTATGAGAAAATCGAATAAATAGATTAGAAAATAGTTAAACTCATTTAACACATGGTAATTTTCGGTTCAGATGATATTCATATGATGTTTTGCGATATGAACTACCGGCCAGCCAATACGCTGCGTACTGATGTTGCATAAATCAAGGCGTTTACAGCACCTGCATTGCGCCTTTATTTATGCAATCTAAGCAGAAATCTTTATTATTTTATGAATCAAGAGGTGTCCTGAAAAATCCTGATTTTTAACTTCGCGTTGTCCTGATTTTTGATGAAACCACCTGGCACCCCTGCACCCGAAAGCAGCCGAAGACCGAAAACACACCAATACTTACAGACACTTTGAATGAAAATAAAATCAAAATGGACTAATCAAAATTTAAAAAAAATATATAAGTAGATTTTTTGGGCTGAATTAACGCTCAAAATAAGGTTTTAGACTTTTTGTTCATTTTCAATGAAAATTGGCCTTTTTGAAAAATTAATGCTATTTTCAGCCTACTATGATTGGCGCGTTATAAAGAGCGCATGGGCCGTGATAAAACATACCCATAAAAAGCATACCATAGCGAGTTCGGTATATTTTTTTAGCATTAAATCGTAGTTTAGATTCTCCTCTATCGATGTGTCAGAAAATATTGTCTTATTCGTTTTTCTCTGCTTGGTGACACCTTATTGAAAGTGCTTTAAAATTTAGATCGAAATGAAGAAAAACCTAAATTGTGAATTTATCACGACACAGGAGCATTTTAAGGAAAAATTCATACTTGCCATGACCAATCACAGCATTTAGAACAAATTGGTAATATTTTGCAGGCTTAAAATGCTTCAGATTCTTCAAAACAAGGGTGGCGCGTATTAGCCACATGGGGCGTTATATGAACTTTTACCCTATGAGCTGCCAGGAACTGTAAAAGTAGGCGAGTTGATTTTTTTTTCAAGTGATGGACTAAGATGAATTAATGCTCTATTATGTGTTGTGAGCCTTCTTGATTGAATATTTCTACTACATCAAAGCAATCATCGAAAGATTCCCTTTAATTCCATTTTTCGATTGCTTTGATTCAGATAAGTTAATATTGCTAGTAGCCAAAGTCATTAAGTTCCGAAACCGGGCGGGCTAAATGCGCATACTTATGTATGTTTCAGGCAATGTTTCAGTTCCACTTACAATATTTTCGTAAAACTTAAATGATAATGGTAGAAACAAATGATGAGCTTACGTCTAAACTGAAGTTTTAGCAAAATTTCAGTTATCACAAGTTCTTTTGCATCAAACATAGTTAGGGATGCCATTTCATGGTTTTTCAGTGGTTATCATTTGAATTTTTATCAGATCAATATAAAACGCTTCTATTGTCACTGTAAGATTATAAATAGATCGTACATTAAATTCCAATGATAAAAACCATAAATTTCTAATGATTAACCTGTTTTTTTTTATTTCTTATTAGAGGCATTTAACCTTACTGACATGGGCATTAAAAACCCGTTTCATATTTCGTTCATGAATATCATTCATAACTTTGCTTAAAGCTTCAATTTGTTGGAATTCTGATTTTCAACAGAATTAGCGAGACGATTTTTAAAGTAAAATATATTTAAAAACAAATGGTTTAAAAACTTATTTATCAATAATATATACGCCGCCGCCCGTGGCGTAGAGGATAGCCTTCCAGTCTTCTAAACTAGAGGGTATGAGATCGAATCCCGGTCACGGCATACATAGTACATTTTCGGTGGGTTGGTGGTTTTAGCATTTGTAAGATGCTAGCCTAACCGTCATATCCTCAAAGGATGTACGCTTAGAGTTAAGAAAAAAGGAATCTCTTCGATGAAACGTCATGTTTCATAGAGATTCTGTATGTGTTTGTGTTCGTTTAAAAAAAAAATAAAATTTATTCATGCCTTGTGTCAAAAGCGTATTGTCCACAACTGGATTTAAATATTGATTTATCAGCCATTTTGTCAAACGGCTGTATGCGCATATTACCCGATATGCGCATTTAGGAACACTTCCACAGTGTTAATGATCAAATTGTATCAAAATTAAGGATACACAACACAGTAGGTTCAGGTCTTTTTTACTGCGTCTTGAATCGAAAAGAAATAGAGTCAGTATCTAAGTTTATCAGCTATCAATTCATAAGATTTGGTTAGAAAATCAAACAGTCTTGAAAATGTTACCAATATACCTGAAAGTTGGAATAATCGTAAAGCAAATGAATATGAGAATCGTATTTGCTTGGTCGGGTTGAGACATTATAATCATAGTTATGATGTACCTAGAATTACCCATAGCATAGATAACGATCGCAATCCGTGTATCGATGGAATCGTATCGTTGCCGACTTTTTTGTCACAGATAGCCCTGAAATTGGTTACAATAGAAAACGAGAGCAATAGCTCGGCCCAAATGCCTGTGAATGAGAAAACGTGCTTGATTTGATAAACGTACAACGATAACGATCGGAAGTATCAAATTACTCAGCTTTTCTTCTTCTACTCCTGACGGTGCAATAGCCAGGTTTTCATCTGAGTTGTTATTGTTCACACCAGTTGGCAGTCCGAATGCGTTGGATTTCCCCGTTTTCTTAGGCATTCCTTGAGTAAGATCATAAGTGGTGCAGCCTAATCCTGACGACGATTCGGAGTTGATTTCCTTGGAGTATTTTTTCATATTTTGTTTCGCCTCATAGCGCTTGCGCAGGATAACATCATAAGTTGTGCCTCCGATTAATAGTAACGTAACCAGACAAGTGACAGAGCTGGAAAATATAAAAATATTAAATCAAATCGACCTCGTATATAAAGCTAAATTGCATTGGTGTTACACGTGGCTGGCCCTGCAGTTTTCATTTCTGTTGCTAATTTAACAGAAAATTTCAAAACGGATCAATCATGAAGGATTTGATTTTGTAATAGAATGAAGAAAAAACAAACATAAAACGTGATAAATTTAGAAGGAATAACAGACTATTTATTCAAGATGGAATAGCCGTTTGTTTCTAGAAATTCATTTCCGAATTGTTCCGTTCCAAGTCTGCAAGGAGTTTGGTCGCAGCCTGAAAACAAATTTTGTTCATCTAAAATGAGAGTAATTTAAAGAAAATGAAAACTGAGGGTCCAAATGTTTTAAAAGTTAATGTGTTATAGATAGTGTTGAAAGAATATTTTATGATATCAATAATTTGTTTGGACTGACTAATAACCACAATTACAATAGAATCTGGAACGTCGAATCTTTCCAAAGGGAATAGTGGTTCAAAGTTGGCGATCTCACGCCCAAAATTTCGAACTTGCTTGATGGTTCCTGCTGATGTCGCGCCATCTCTATGACATCATTCAGTTGGCACGTGCCAGGCAGGCAAAGTCCAATGAATACCGTTCTGGGCTGAAATAAAAGGATGTTGGGCATTTTCGGTGTTACATTTTTTCGCATATTTTACCTACCGCACCCAAGTTTTGTGTATCGTTCAACAGTATTTTTAACATGTAAAATCCAGGCATAAACGGTGGATTCTCATGCATGATCTCTGAAGCACCGAGAAAGTTTCCGTTGATATAGGACAGATCGCTGTTTTTGCTAGTTTTAGTTTGATTCAGTATCGGTTCGTTTTTTCGATGAATGTAAGAACATTGCGTACTCGATCCCGTCCAGTAGTTGTTGCCCCAAAAAAATCCTTGGTTATATTTTCCTGAAGAATCGTCCACTGTAAATAAATGAAAAATTATATAGTATTAGCATTTTTATAACTGTAGGATATTAAAATATCTTCGTATTCGTATCACCTTACGGTCTTTAGATGAAATATTAAGAAAACCAAATTTGTAGAACAATCGATGCTGTACTCAAAAGTTAGATGAAAAAGTGGTTTTGCAGTTCCGTTAGATCAAATGAGCTGGAATTTGGCATGGGGCCTTCTGGCAGCCCAAAGAAGAATTCCAGTCATCAAGGTTTTGATTCTGGAACATAGCAATTTTTTTTGAACACCCTAATCTCTTAATATACATTTTTTTAATTAAGTTATGGCGAGCTAAAAAATGGTTTGAAGTATTTTTTGAACATTTTTAAGGTCAATTTATTATCGTTGAACGTTTTAACTATTCAACTATTTCAATTATTAAAAATAATAGTTGAAAAAAAGTTGGCATGCATTTTTTTATTATAATTTTCACCAACCAAAAGATGCTTTTTTAAAGGCATTTTTAAATTTTTAAATCAGGTTTTTATATAACTAGCTCAAAGCAGTGCTGGTAGCGAGTCACTTTTTAGTGACTTAGTCAATTTTTTTGGGCAAGTCACTAAAAAGTCACTTTTTTCATCATTTGGTCACTAAAGTCACTATTTTCCGAAAAATGGTCACTTTTATCACCAAAATTCACTTTTTTCACCGAAAATAAACCAAAGTAATTTGAATTGCGCGTGTTAATATTGACGGTAGTAACGGTTAATTACTTGATCAGTCAGTTAAAAATTTGTTTCGCCTCCAGCGGAATTTCGGCATGAATCACTCTTGGCTTGAGACATTTCGATCTATGACATTATTCAGGGTGGCCAGCGAACCGGGAAAACCGGGAAAACCGGGAATTTGAAATGAGACTGGGAAAACCGGGAAAAAACCGGGAATTTCAAATCAAAACCGGGAAAATTATTTATAAATCCTATTAAATCCTAAACGGGCGCAACGAGCGAGGTGGTTAGACCAAGTGGAGCGTGATCTGGCGAACGTGGGGTGCCCGAGAAATTGGAGAACGGTGGCTATGAACCGAGTGAATTTTAGGAATTATGTTCGTCAAGTTATGTCGTAAGACGGAATACTATGTAAATAAAAAAATAAATTAAATCCTAAAATACATTCATTTCCTCATGACGGAACTTTCTCTCAGAAACTTTACAACCTATAGTGGTTTATTCCAGAATTGTTATCTATTTGGGAAGAGCAGGAAAATGTCAGGATTTTATATTTATGAGTAAAATGATTTTATATTAATGAGTAAAAAGTCGGGAATGTGTAAAAAAATGAGATTTATCGACCACAATTTTACCTTATTTCTCAGCTCACGCACTGCAGTGAATATAAAAAAGTCTCACAACTGAAGTTCATAGTTCATACTTCAAGTCTTGGAAGTTAACTTTTAAAGCGTTAATTAATTAAAGATTTTTTACCATTGTGCACTTTCTTGCGAATATATGGACAAAATAGAACTGAAATCTGAATAAAGAAATAAGTGAATGGAATTTAAAAAAAAATTCTAAATGCCGCGACTTTATAGTTCTGATGTGAATTCATATGTTGACATCCGACAGTTTTCTTTTGAATTCACATCTCGAAAACTAAGATTGTAGTTTATCATCTATTTTATAACTGGAATTATTACACACCAGTCCAGAATTGATGAACCTCGAATCAGCATCAGGAGCTCATTTTTTTTTTTAGAAAAACACGTTATGCTAAAACGGAATTTGGAAAAATTATCATAAATCTAACCAACACATTTAAACTGGGAGAATTTTTTTGAAGAGTCCGACTTAAATATCGGATTAATTTGATGAAAAAAATTGAATTTTAATAGAAGAGAGATATGAATTCGGTTATTCATGTCTTAACGCGGTCGACATATTTTCTGAAAAGCTATTTTTGTACAAATCTAATGATCAATGGTAGTTTTAAAATGGATTGAACAATGCGATTTTTTAAAGTGACTTTACTTATTTTCAGCCGACTTTACAGTACCTCAAAAATAATATTGAAAAAAATTCTAAAAAAATAAATAAATATTATGTTTGTGTTTTATGAACTAAAACACTAAACATTATCAAAAACTATCAAAACGTAATTTCAAAAATCAAAATTCAGATTGCTGATAGACGACATAACGTCGAAGTTATGTGGTTTCGAAAATATTTTCTTTAATATTTAGCTCAATTTTAACTTTTTTTTCCCATGCAAGAAAAATGCCGGAAGAAAAAAAGCCGCCATTTTATTCGGTTATTTTATAAACGCACAGGTGGCAGAAGATGTAACAAGAGACCAAATTTTTGTGTAATTCTTCTTTACACTATATACAAAATTGAATAAAAACATGCATTTTTGAGATAGGACAAAAAATCATGAATTCAGCGCATTCTAATAAAAATGTTTAAGGTATCCAAACAAAAACATGATCCAGTATTCAATATGAGAACCGAAATAAAATATCAGATTACTTATCATGAACGAGGTTCATCTGAATCTGTTTTAAGAACTTTAGAAGAAAACTATCAGAATATTAATCAGTAGATTTCAATAGAAAAATTTAGTATTTAAACTTGGAATTTTAAAAGTATTTTATTTCATCATATCCATACTATGATTTATCCATGCAAATAATAAATTATAGCAGTTTCTCTTATAAAAAGCGAGGATATTGTGAAAGACTGAGAAAACAACCGTTTTCGGTTTAGGTTCAGGCAACTAGACTAATTTTCTTATCGTATTACGATCACCGTAATTTGAATAACCTGTGAGTTTCAAGATTAAGCTAAAAACAATTAAGTCCTCTTACACTTTTACTTTCAACTTGTATAATTATATCTTCAGTTTTGGTCAAAAAATTTGATGGCAATTTTTTTTGGCGTATTTTGAAACGAGGGAAATCAAAAAATTTCGATCGGGAAAACCGGGAAAAAACCGGGAATTTAAAAATGGAAACTCACTGGCCACCCTGCATTATTTGACGTTCATGAATTGAAACTAACTTTGATTGTAGATTTTAATTTTTAGTTCAATCAACCTTTTGTATTGGAACTCAAAACTTGATATACAAAAACCCTATCTCGTCTATAGAATGGGTTTTTATTAAGAAGTGTAACTAAGTTTGAGATTGAAACGAACCATTTTTTTTTAAATCTTTTATGTCATAACAAATGTTATGTTGATATGAAATATTCTTTGAAAAAACAATTTCATACTCAATTTTATGTCGTGTTTTTTGTTCTTCTAAATACTTAAAAAAGGGTTTTAAAAATTTACACAAGGCCACAAAATTTACATTTTTCTTAGGTACAATGAATTTAAACGATAATTTCAACTAATTTGGGTTCCCCGAATCTAAATATGTATGCAATATTTCTATCAGCTTTTGTTATTGAAATGACTTGAAAATAATTAAAAATCTTTAGAGAAGTTGCTACACTTTTTTTTTACAAAAACTCAAATTAAAATCATTGAATCAATTGATGAGCTTTAAATAGTAATAAACTCTTTATCACCAAAACTAGTTTTCGGCCGAATTTGACCAAATTTCTAGTTTAGGACACTATTTACCAAATGAATAATTTAAAAAAAAATAAGCACCAAAATGGTTATAGTGAAACATGTTTATTGAAAAAACTCTACATGAAATGTTTTTAAAAACTAATCTTTTTTATTTCCATATTGTTTTTTCAATCTTCAAATAAATTTATCGAATTTTAGTGTACAGTTTTTTTTTTCAATTTTCTAATCAACTTGCCGATTTTTTTTTAATCAAACTTTTTAAATTTTAAGACATATTTTTAAATATTGTTTCCTTGTTTTTATATTCTGAATTTTCGTGTTCTTCAACCATAAGCCTTTAACTCCAAATTTTTAATAATAAAACATAGTTTCAACCTTCTTTTCTTTCAGGACCCAATATTTTAATCAAAAGAGACAAAATACTCAGAGCTTGTAATTTTAAGCTTAAAAACCTGCGATTGAAAATTCAAAAACTTTTTATTAGTATTTTTTATATGAAATTATGTTCTTTGGATCGATCATGATTTTTAAATTAATCTAGAAAGTTTGAAAAATTGTTCTGAGTAGCAACTTTAAAATAAATTTTAATACGCCGTGTTAACTAACTTTGTATTTGATTTGTGCTTTCAATATTAATAACAAAAGTTTTGAACTCATTATTTTTAATTTTTCATCAGTTTTTATCATTCACACACTCATTTTCTAACATTTCTGTGTCAGTGTAGTTGAACATGAAGTTATTATTTATGCTTCAAAAACGAAACTTTGATAACTAGAGGATTTTACTTCATTGAAGGTTTTATGTCTGGCTCATATAACTGGCACTTTAAAATAATCATAAATATATTCTTCTTTTTATCAAATTAAATTAAACCATCGAACATTGAATAAATTCTGTTCAAAATTGATTTCTTATTCAGTAATCGGTAGTTCACATTTTAAATCGTGATTAAATATTTTTTGTTAAAATTAAAAAAATACAGCGGAATTTCTCACTAAACTTCCAGTTGAAAATGAGGAAAAGAATTCCAAATTTAGATTAATAAAAATTAACAATTATTATCATTTTCCTACATCTATTCATGGTAAGTTTTGTACAAGATTGGACATTTATTTTAGAATTCAGATTTTTTAAATTTTAAATTTGCTAAGAAATTCTTTTGAAACTAATTTATTTCATACTTTCTTGACTTATCGAAAATTTGATACATTCATTGTACATAATATGTTTCCAAAATTTTGATAATCAGTCTTTTTTTTTGTTTGTGTGTTGAACATGAGTGACTTTTTTCGTTCTACATAGTCACAATTTGGTCACTTTTTTCGGTCCTCAAAGCCACTATTTGGTCACTTTTTTTCAAATTTTGGTCACTAAAGTCCCTACTTTTTCATTGTCAAACCGCTACCAGCCCTGCTCAAAGATACAAAATGAAGTTAAGTGTAAATTTTCTGAAGAAAGAAGATTGGTATAAAAGTAATTTTACTTAGGTTTGCTTTGAATAGGAGGATTATGAAGGCGATTGTGTCTAATCATAGAGTTGATGAAATAAACAATTCTTTCACAACTAACTTTACTAGTACTGACGTTTAACAATTTCATCGTCCTTATAACCCGCAAGGATTTGATTTTAAAGTTTTTGGAAACTATGAAATCATAAATGCAGTTATTTCAATACCATCCAATGCATTGGGAATGGATGAAATCTCAATCAAACTTATGCTTTATCGCATATTCTACCTGCTTTTAACATAAATATTTTCAATACCATATTATAAGAACCTCTAAGTTTTCTTTTCACTTTTCATTGAAAGTTATTCAAAATCCAAAAAAAGCCAAGTGACTTATCAAACTTGAATCGTGCATTAAACTCAAGTGTTATTTCAGTTTTTCGTATATAGGTAGGTATATGAATGTTCAATGACAATGAGTTAAAAGAAAATCGTCCAGCAACATATGCATGATAATAAGGTTGGGAAGTAGGCGTTGCCTTACATGGACGTCAAAATTTTCGCTCTGTAAAATGAGTGTTTTTCCAAGTGTAAGAAATAGTATAAATACAATTAATCAAACGTGAGATCCGGCTGATTATAACTGCGTATGTGAATATTGTGAACTGATTGTGAAGTGCGCTTTATCAAATGGAAGAATCCCGTGGTTATTTCATACACCGGAAAGACGTGCACGCAGAAAAAAGATTTTTTATTTCAAAGGAAAGTGCCGCAAGAACAAAGGATTTTTTCCTTTGATTTTGGGATAAATAAAAATTCCTTTGGTTCAAGGACATTTTCCTTTGTTTCAAAGAATTTTTCTTTTGAAAAATCTTTGAATCAAAATCTTAGTGCAAATGCGGCAAAATGGCTTTAGAAGTTTCGGTTGCCATAGGTCCCAGTATCAAACTGATTCTGCCAACCAAAGACGAACTGATCCGAATCAGTGAAGAATGTGTCCCTTTTTGGTAAGATCTAACCTTTTCGCAGTTTGATATTTAACATTGTATTATTTTTACAAACAAACCTTTATGAAACGTTTGGAACTCCAAGTTTTATTCCTTTCCTTGTTCCAGTATCTTTTTCGCAGGATGCTTACATGTTTTGGCTATGTTAGTAAAAGAAGAACAATAATCGGCCAGAAACACATGCATGATAAAGGTTTTTGCATGATGCATGATAAAGGTTTTTGCACAGAAATTGGAAACTATGAAAAATTACCGCTACCCCTTAATAGTTATTTATGAAACACGTTGCAAAAAGTTGAAATTTTCAGCATAAGCAGTACATTTCAAGTAGTAATAATCACGTTGATTGGTAAAAAAAAAAACGATTTTTGTAACGAGTTGCATACACATTTTTTTGCAATATCGCTAAATACCCGTCCGAATCAAGTTTTACAACCTTAAGAAACAGATTTTTTTTCTTCCGAAATCAAAACAGTGTAGAAAAGTAGCACTTTTCTATTGTTCTGTTTTGAGATTTGAAGGTTAACATTTGAAAATAGACAAACATTCACTTTAAAAAAATTTGTCCAAATTTTTTGCAAAACTGTAGGGGAGGATGGGGATACTTGATACCATTTTCTTATTCTGATCATATCTTTGTTGAAAAAAAATAGAAGCGTTTAAAAAAAGAATCCATGTTAACTTCAGATCTCTATGCCCCAAAAATTAGCACAATTCCTTGTCCCGTACAAGGAGCAGAACAAGTTCTACCTCGCTTATAATTGCTACTCCGTGATTGATCGAGGACATCATTTTATGCAAAGTCCAAAAAAATGGTGTTTAGGATTAACAGTACATTCTCAGTGCACAAAACTCATGCTCTCCCTTTGAAAAAGATCAATAACGACGCCGACCACGTCCTAGTAGTCAATTAAGATGAAGGCAAGGAATGTTAGTAGGATACTCTTTAGGTTCAAAAGCTTAATTGGAAAAGCTCAGAAACAGAAGTAAGCGAGTATCACCAGCTATGGAAAACCGTCTATATGACTGCGAATCCATATTAAAATATCTCAGGAAAGGGTTGTGTTAGTTTGAGAAAGGTATAGATCAGGATCCATTTTGGTAACTGGTATGACCTTTGGGTTGTCCTACACCTTCTATGCTCCTAGACGTTTTCTACCGAAACTTCCTATTTCCTAATGATTTTTAAAAAAGTCATGAATGATAATTAATTTTCAATAGCATTTCAAGAGACCACAACTGAGACGTAATTGAACCTTGATAAAACTAGCTCACTTGCCTAATTTGAATCCTACAACATCTACGAATTTGCAAAACAACTGAAGTAGGTAATCTAATTTAAAAAATAATAATTTAAATAATTTGGAATAAACTAAATTGATGTCAATGAATCCAATATAAGAATAGTGCCATATATAACCATTCCTAATTCGTAACCTTACGCACGTCAAGTCAATACAGTTGTTTGTAAATTCTTCAATGTGTTACAATTTAAATTTCATTAGATGTTTCTAGTCCTAAATAATATGATACGATAATTTGGCAACTAAAAAACCCATCCCCATGTTGATAATTCATAGCGTGTCGTTAAAATTTACCCAAAAATACGACAAAATACACGGCGTGTAAAAATACACGAGTATTTCACGTTTAGCGTGAGGTGGAAAACCCGCGAAACGTCATTTCGCATTTCCGGGTGAAAAAAGTTAAAGTTTGCCAGGAGAGCAAGTGCTAGTGCATCAGTGCATCGGTCGGAAAACGACACCGGAGAAAATCGGTAGAAAACCGTAGAAAACGGGGCAGGACCTCAGCACGCAACAAGCAGCAAAAGGTATGTGGAAATTGAGCTGGTAAAGAACCGCAGCACCTACAAAACGAACATCTCGTTTCAGCTCCGGTAAGGTTCATACCTTCACACGCGTTACGTGTTTTGCGGAAGCAGGAAGAACAGGTGAACTGAAACCTGAACCTGAACTGAAAGGTAAAAGTTACCTTGTTGAACAAATCGTTCATTAAAATTAATGCGGTTCTATCCACTGACTCTAGGTGAATACACGCCAACCTAGAAGAGCGAACTTGAGCGAGGAAAGAAGCTCAAAGCTTCGGAAAAACAGAAAAACAAGAGGGTCGCATAGGTAAGACGACATTTTGCTAAAAAACCGGCAACCTTCTTGCTAACAAGCGCCTTTTTCCTCCATATAGGCGGCCTTCTTTTTACTATCGCCTCAATTCCGCTACATTCGCCGGAGAAAAGGGTGGCAATTGGCCACTCAACATCACCAGTGATTTCGGCCACAACTGCCTGTCTCGTCTCGGCTACAACGCGCTCGCGGTAACAATATTAAAGGTGGCAGTTAGCCACAAAGCATCATCGTAGCGTCTAGGCTCTTCTCTACGGCGTTCGCAGACGTAGCACCAATTGTGGTGGCCAGCCACTTAATATCACCTGCAGCTCCAGCTGCAAATTTCTCGCTGCATTCGTCGGAGGAAAGGTGGCACGTGATAACATCCCGACATCGACGGCATCAACCAACTTGCTGCGCTCGCAGTGGGAACATCAACGGTGGTGTTCAGCCACACAGCACCATCTTCTGGATTCCGCAATCGTAGTGCACACTGTGGTGATTAGCCACTCAACATCATCGACTGCTCCGGCCGCAATTTCTCACTGCACCTGCAGTGCTGCAATCAGCAGTGGCATCGGGCCACATATCATCGTCAGCAGTCTCGTCTGCACTTTTCGGCTGCACCTGCAGTCGTGTAATCAACTGTGGCATTTGGCCACGTATCATCATCGGCAGTTGCGACTGTACTTTCCGATTGCATCGGTGGTCGCCGAATCAACTGTGGCATTTGGCCACGTATCATCATCGGCAGTTTCGACTGCAATCTTCGACTGCACCTGCTATCATCGAATCAACTGTGGCATTGGGCCATTCATCATCAACGGCACTACTCGGCTGCATCGCGGTCGTCGCAACAACGGAACACATCAGTGAAATCATTTGAGGCATGATGCCGGAGGCGGCGAGAGGAGGTTTGCCCACACCAAGGCGGAGGAGGAAAAGCTTCGTGGCCACTCAGTGCGCTGCTGCGCCTTCATGGACGATGCCGTAAGTGCAATAGAATCTGAATGAAAATGCTATGGGGGAAATGTGGGTGAAAATGTTGCAAAAATTATAAACTAAACTCAAATTTAAAGTTTTCGAGCGTTATTCATTTCGTAGCTTCGTCTACGGTAAGCCTCCGTAACAAATGCTTAACTTTTTCCATGAATATCTATTGCACCTTTTTGAATTAATAAAAACACAAATCATTTGATTGACATTTCAAACTTCTCGAGGAGGAGAAAAAATAACTTTATTTGTTCTATTTTAACGGGACACACATCAGATCAACACTGATTTATTATAATATTTATTTATTGTAAACATACATCCAACTGTTGATTCATTTGAAATAAATAAATTTCAGTCTTTCAATAGTATCTTCAAAACAAAAATTGAGATTTTATGAATTTCATGGCTGATCTGTTTAAACCCCGTCCGTCCCAGAAATTTTTACCCGTTACAGTCCCTGGAGTGTCAATTTGACACTCCTGACTAAAACCAATATAAATATTTCTTTCGTTTCCCAATCGCTTTAAACAAAAACCCCGTAATTAAAATCAAAGATGTTTTTCAGACATTATTCACCTAAGGCTACAACTCTTCAATGTTCCGTTATTCAAAGTCTAAGTCTAACATTTTTTCTGAAAAAAAATTTAAGAATTAACCTTTGCTCTGAAATTAAGGCATTCAGTTCATGTCTCAACGATGACATAGTGGAATAAATATTTTTGATAAATTTTGTTCTTGTTGGTAATATTTGAAAATGATGAAAAAAGATCGTTATCACATTTCGTTAAGTTTTTCATA
Organism: Uranotaenia lowii; assembly: GCF_029784155.1. NCBI lineage: Eukaryota > Metazoa > Arthropoda > Insecta > Diptera > Culicidae > Uranotaenia > Uranotaenia lowii. Next base: position 183,630,175 of record NC_073693.1, on the reverse strand, counting down.
AAAATTTCGATAACCCAGAAAATACATTACGTACAATTCAAATTTTCTAAGATAACAGCATTATTTTTTTTTGCTCCATCTGGCACATTTTTTTTTGTTCAACATTCCTGTTAAGCAGGGTGGCCAGCGAACCGGGAAAACCGGGAAAACCGGGAAAAAACCGGGAATTGAAAATGAGACCGGGAAAACCGGGAAAAAACCTGGAATTTCACATCAAAACCGGGAAAATTATTTATCGAGTTTTTTTCCCATAGAAAAATCGATCAAATCCTACAATTAATTCAATTCATCGTGACAAAACTTTTTCTCAGAAACTTTGTAATGATTTAGGCGGGAAGAGCAGGAAAATGTCGGGATATTCATGAGTAAATTTCTAAGTAGTTAATTTCTAAAGCGTAAATATTTAAAGATTGTTTGCCGTTGTGCATTTTCTTTACGAATATATGGGTAAAAAAGACCCTAAAAACCTGAATGAAGAAATGAGTGAAATTTTTAAAAAAGTCTCAATGCTGCGACTTTATAGTTCTGATGTGAATTCAAACGTTGAAATCAGACAGTTTTCGATTGAATTCACATCTCGAAAATTAAGATTTAAGCTCAACATCTATCTTATAATTGAGGCACTTAGGATCAGAGGGGTGCAAGTGATTTTTTATCAAAACTGAGATAAACTGTTTTTTGGATAGTTAAAGTATAGATTAACATTCTGTAGAAGACATAGGTCAAAAGAAAAATTATTTCGATATTTTTAAGCTATTTATAAAAAAACGTGTCAATGAAAATCCTGTTTCGTTTGGTGTCAGAAGGGTGCAAGTGCACTTGCACCCTTCTGACACCAAAGGATTATACTTTTAGGCTAATTTCATTAGAACGTATACATTTTTGTCAGTTGAAAACAACATCATCTAGCTCCTACTAGGATTTTCTACTGGTTCTGACCAGGATAATCCGAAGTCCTCAGATAGAGAAGTGATGAAAATAGATTCAGGTGTAACTTCGTCGGCATGAAAATCTCATTGTTATGTATACCAAAAATTCTAAAATATTTTTTTAATGGCAAATTTAGCCAATGCTAATAGGGATAAAAGGCAAACACAAAACGCACTTAACAATAATTTTTTGGCAAATATATCTAAGAAAAATCTCTCGGATGAAAGCTCAGAGGATTCAGAGTTTTCGACAGGCTCTGATCATGATGTCACATACTATCCCACGGAACAAAATGAAACTTCGAAAAGTTCAGATGGGTCGTTGCGACAGGTAGTTTATAAAAAATTACATTAAGTCTTTTAAGGAATATTTACATAACTGTTTAGGAAAGAGGCCTGGTATAATTAGACCAAAAAAAGAAAAATTAAACATCACCGGTTCTTCTGGAGAATCAGAAGTTGCTAGCGAGAATGAGTCCATTCCTGGAGAGTCAACTGGCCATTCATCAAGACCCCAAAAACGCCAACGAAATCAGGCAGTCTGGAAACTCATCTTGCGAAAAAAGCTACGAAACCTAGGGGAAGCGTACGTTGGTTCTACCGGAAAAAGCGACCAGCTAAACAGTTAATTTCAATGAATGAACACATATGCAGGTATTCTTGTGTATCCATTAAGGAAAAAGAGAGATTGAAAGTTTTCAACAAATTCTGGGAATTAGGATAGTGGAACTTGCAAACCTCGTTCATTATAAGTTGCATAGAAATTTGAAGCCCGAAAACGCAGAAAATTAAATGTGTGAACAAAAACAAAACATCTAGTTTCGTACTGAAAATACTCGTTACATACAGGTTCCAAAAGGATGCTATCATATTGTTTGGAGTCAGAGGGGTGCAAGTGTCATTCTTGGGATCAGAAGGGTGCAAGTGAAAAATATCAATAAAAGTAGTTCGCCGTTTTAACATAAATATCGCAAAAAATTTGGTTTTTCTTTCAGAATCGTTCATTTTAGACCTCATGAGACACACTCCATCGAAAATTTAGTAGAAAAATTGATTCGATAATTTTGATTTAGAAAAAAAACTTTGAGGCCCGTTTTCTCGAAATCATCATTTCGGCACTTGCACCCCTCTGATCCTAAGCGCCTCAATTGGAATTATTATACACTAGTCCAGAATTGAATCTGTATCATGAACTGTTTTTTCAGAAAAACATGATATGCTGAAACGGAATTCGAATAAAATATTAGAAATCTAACAAACACTTTTAAACTGGAATAGAGTTGAAGAGTTCGACAAAAATATCGAACTAGTTTGGTGAAAAAAAATCGATTGTTAATAGAACTTTAAAAGAGAGATACGAATTTAGTTATTCAACCTTACTCGGTCAACTAATTTTCTGCTATTTTTTAAAAAGATGTTATGATTATTGATTTTTTTAAAAATAAATGAGAATTTTATGAAGAGATTAACCACCGTAATTTTTGTTTGTTACTTTGATTTATCGGCCTAGCGGTGAAAAGTGATGTCCTTTTTAGTAGGGACATCTAAAGATTATGAAATTTTTTTTTTTTTTTTATATAGATGGATAGAAGGTTAGAAGAAATGAAAGATGGTGAAAATGAGCGGGTAGAATTTGTCTAGAAGCATTACCATCACATACCAAATTTTTGTTCCTCACGAGCCTACTACTATGTAGGTATTCATAGTAGTAGGCTCGTGAGGAACAAAAATTTGGTATGTGATGGTAATGCTTCTAGACAAATTCTACCCGCTCATTTTCACCATCTTTCATTTCTTCTAACCTTCTATCCATCTATATAAAAAAAAAAAATTTCATAATCTTTAGATGTCCCTACTAAAAAGGACATCACTTTTCACCGCTAGGCCGATAAATCAAAGTAACAAATAAATGAGAATTTTTTTTTGACGCGACTTTACTTATTTTCAGCTGTTTTCAAAGAAATTTACGGTACCTTTATAAAAATTTTAATATACTCATAACCATACTTCAATTTTTCATTTGATTAATAAAATGTTTAAATAAAAAATGCTAAAAAATAATTTTTGTTTGTTTGTGTTATATGTACTAACACACTACAAATTGTTAAAAACTATCAAAACATAAGTTAAAAATCAAACATTAAATATCTGACAACGATTTAATCTCGAGGTACTTATCTATTTGTTTTCGAAAATACTTTCTTCTAATTTAGCTCAATTTTAATTTTTGAAAATCAGGAACTATCCCTTGCGCGAAAAAATGCCGGAAACAAAAAAAAACAAAAAGATGCCACCATTTTATTTGGTTAATTGATAAACGCACAGAAAGCAGAAGGTGTAAAACGATACCAAGTTTTGTATGTTTCTTGTATGCATTTTTTACCTTAACCAGTAGGATTTCAAATTGAAAATTCGAATAAAAACATGCATTTTTGAGAAAGGACTGAAAATTCAGACTAAGATAAATTTAACAGAATTTATATAAATAGATTCACTCACTGATTAAGTATTCAAATGAGAATGATGTTACGGAACCTGTTTTAAGAACTTAACAAGAAAAATATTAGAATATCAATCAGCAGCCAAGCTATAAAATACAACATGATTTCCTATTTAAAAAATAAAATAAGTGTCAGAAATTTAAATTTTAATTCGAATAATTTAATTATTTAATTCATTATTAATTTGAAATTAAATTGTTTTATAAATCGGTTATTCCATACGCAATTCATCGCCCATGATTATGTTTCCAATTTCAGAATTCAGAAGCAAGATTTCAATATTAAAATTCAGTATTTCAACTTGAAATATTAGAAGTATTATGTAAATGTCATGCATCATATCAAAACTATAATTTAACTTATGCAAATAATGAAAATAAAGCATTTTTCCGTATAACAAGCAAAGATGGTGTGCAAGACTGAAAAGAATGTAACAATTTTCGGTTAAGGTTAGGACAACTAATTTTATTTTTCTAACGTATTACCATCACCGTATTCTGGATAACCTTTGAGTTTGAAGATTAAACTAAAATTAAAAATTAATTTAAGTCAACTCACACTTTTACGTTACACTTGCATATAAATTTTATTTGCGGTTTTTGGAACAGGGAAAACCATAAAATCTCAATTGGGAAAACCGGGAATTTGAAAATGGAAACTTGCTGGCCACCCTGCTGTTAAGCGATAAAGCTGAGTAACCCCAGGGATAAAGTGTCCTCATTCTACCCTATAATATTTTAAAAATGTTGAGAATATAGGTTTCAAATCAACAATCAACTTTCTCGAAGACTGCGATCAATTTCGACTCAGGAAAAAGTTTCGGAAGTTTTCTGTCTGTTTTATTTAAATTTCATCAACTTTAAACTCATTCCTCATCAACGATTCAAAATGATAACGTATGTTCTAAAATTTAAAATATGAAATCTGAACACCAATTTTGATTTGGAAATTTATTTTGGAATCTGGTAGAATATTTGATGTTTTTTTTCATCTCTCAAAAGTGAGAAGTTTTTTAACAATTGTATTTCAAATGAAATTTCGAGCATTTAATATAAGTTTTGGGCTTGTGATATAGCTCAGTTGGCAAGTCTGTTGTCTCTTGAGCCAATGTCCGCGAGTTCGAGCCCAAGAGTAAACATCGAACACAGTTGTACCGGATAAGTTTTTCAATAACGATCCGCCAACTGCAACGTTGATAAAGTCGCGAATGCCATAAAGATGGTAAAGCGACTATAATCGAAACAAAATAAAAATATAAGTTTTGAGTCAAAATCAGATAGAATCTATAAATATGCTTTAAAACAAGTGTATAAATAATTTGAAAAAAAAATCATTAATCATGTTCAGCAAAGTTTAAGCGCGTTTCGATAATATCGAAAAAAAATGCCACAATTTCAAAAATTTATAATGTTTAGTCTGGAATCTGTAACAAATTTAAAAAACATAATATTAAAATAATTTGTGCAAATTTGTTTAGAAAGAATTTTTTTTAAATATATATGTTTGAAATCGCCACGGTACTTTCAAACTTTTTTTGTTTTTGTTAGTGTCACATTATCGTCTAATGTACAACATTTACGAACGGTACTGTAGATTAATGTGCCGCTTCAAATTGGCAAATTAGCAGCAATTGACTGCTGCTTAGCTAATTTGTAAAACTATCATCAGTTATTGTTTCCAGTTCAGGTTGGATTGTTGTTGAACCTATTCAATTTGATAATTTTCTTGAAAAATGATCGCTATCATTACATGTGCTAACATTTCCTTTCATAACGACAGTCAATACGACAAAAGGTGACTTAAACTTCTGTTTACAACAGTTATTTTTTAATCTTCACTTTTTCTTTTCACAGTTTCATACAAAATTCAAGGTATTTGAGGGTTTCCATACAGTTATCCGATAAAGCTTAAATGTGGTCATATTTTTTGTTATTGATAAGAGAAAGGTTTGGAGTAATAAGGGTAATTTCAATAAAGTTCAAATTTAGAGCAACCCATTATGCAAACACTTCCTCTATTTGGCTTCGAGTTCTGAGTTTGAATTTAGAAAGTGAAAGAATGTAATGAATCAATGATTTCTGAATTTTGAACTCTGCGTTCCGCATCCTGAATTTTGAGTTCTGGAATTCTGAATTGTGAGTTCTCTATCAAGAATTCTGAATTCCTATTTATGAAGTTTTAGTTCTAAATCCTAGATCTTAATTCGAAAAACGGTTTTTTCAGAGTTTTGAATGCTGTAGTTGATTTCGGAAACCATTATTTTGAATATCGAAAGCTTCTTCGCAATGCAATGCAGAAATAAATTTGTTTGTTGTACTAGTACATTTATCAACAACAGGTCAATTGAATCAATTTATTTTCCAGTAAATTTGCTCGAAAATCGTTGACACGTGTATAGCAATGTTATATCAAATGGTCACGAGCGCAATTTTGCGAAACGACTACCCATTTAATTTCACTTTTCTTTTCATTCTCTCAAGGTCACTCGAGCTGTAGCGCGAAATTGCAGGTATTACACCGCTTGTTTAGTTTCGTCGGCTTCAGCAGAAAATGTGCCACTCATATGTTGTCCCTCACAAAAAAAAATCTTTGCATGCTCCACTGACCGATGGAAAAAGTGCTCGTAGAAAAGGAATTGCATAATTATTATCGCTGGTGCAGACGTCGTATGAATCAAAAAAATCGAAAAATGTTACGTCTGTGTGGTTGAAATGAAGAAACCGGTTACCTTGGTTATTTAACAATAAATACGCACCGGCCTCAATGTGGCCCACTGTTGAGCTGAGCCATTGCTTGCTTCTGATCATGATGATGACGATGATGTCTTCAGAGCGTAAGCAGCGCAATCCAAAACATTCAACAAAAGCAAAATTGTGGAGTAAACTGGAAAATGAAGCAAAACATTTGGCAATGTCGAATAGTTGCTGGACGGAGTGAATTATACACAGTGGAAGCTGCTCATTCAGTGATCGTCACAATGTCATCATTTTCTCATAAGTGAAGACGATTCGTGGAAAGGAAATGGGTTGTTTATACAAAAATTATATTAAGATTGTCCTTTATGAAAATAAAAAGTTGAAAAATTCAATATATTTTTTTAGGCTACATTCTTTTTAGATAACAGATTTTAGATTTTTGATTTATGAATTTAGGTTTCAGGTTTTAGATTTTAGATTTAGGTTTTAGATTTTAGATTTTAGATTTTAGATTTTAGATTTAAGATTTTAGATTTTAGATTTTAGATTTTAGATTTTAGATTTTAGATTTTAGCTTTTAGATTTTAGATTTTAGATTTTAGATTTTAGATTTTAGCTTTTAGATTTTAGATTTTAGATTTTAGATTTTAGATTTTAGATTTTAGATTTTAGATTTTAGATTTTAGATTTTAGATTTTAGATTTTAGATTTTAAATTTTAAATTTTAGATTTTAGATTTTAGATTTCTGATTTTAGATTTTAGATTTTAGATTTTAGATTTTAGATTTTAGATTTTTGATATTAGATTTTAAATTTTCGATTTCAGATTTAAGATTTTAGATTTTAAATTTTAGATTTTAGATTTTAGATTTTAGATTTTAGATTTTAGATTTTAGATTTTAGATTTTAGATTTTAGATTTTAGATTTTAGATTTTAGATTTTAGATTTTAGATTTTAGATTTTAGATTTTAGATTTTAGATTTTAGATTTTAGATTTTAGATTTTAGATTTTAGATTTTAGATTTTAGATTTTAGATTTTAGATTTTAGATTTTAGATTTTAGATTTTAGATTTTAGATTTTAGATTTTAGATTTCAGATTTTAGATTTTAGATTTTAGATTTTAGATTTTAGATTTTAGATTTTAGATTTTAGTTTTAGATTTTAGATTTTAGATTTTAGATTTTTGATTTTTGATTTTTGATTTTTGATTTTTGATTTTAGATTTCAGATCTTAATTTTAGATTTAAGATCTCATTCTTTTTAGATTTTAGATTTTAGATTTTAGATTTTAGATTTTAGATTTTAGATTTTAGATTTTAGATTTTAGATTTTAGATTTTAGATTTTAGATTTTAAATTTTAGATTTTAGATTTTAGATTTTAGATTTTAGATTTTAGATTTTAGATTTTAGATTTTAGATTTTAGATTTTAGATTTTAGATTTTAGATTTTAGATTTTAGATTTTAGATTTTAGATTTTAGATTTTAGATTTTAGATTTTAGATTTTAGATTTTAGATTTTAGATTTTAGATTTTAGATTTTAGATTTTAGATTTTAGATTTTAGATTTTAGATTTTAGATTTTAGATTTTAGATTTTAGATTTTAGATTTTAGATTTTAGATTTTAGATTTTAGATTTTAGATTTTAGATTTTAGATTTTAGATTTTAGATTTTAGATTTTAGATTTTAGATTTTAGATTTTAGATTTTAGATTTTAGATTTTAGATTTTAGATTTTAGATTTTAGATTTTAGATTTTAGATTTTAGATTTTAGATTTTAGATTTTAGATTTTAGATTTTAGATTTTAGATTTTAGATTTTAGATTTTAGATTTTAGATTTTAGATTTTAGATTTTAGATTTTAGATTTTAGATTTTAGATTGTAGATTTTAGATTTTAGATTTAAGAATGTTAATTTTAGATTTTAGATTTTAGATTTTATATTATTGAGTTTTGATTTTAGATTTTAGATTTTGGATTTTGAATATCAGATTTCAGATTACATATTTCAGATTTCAGATTTTGTTAGTTCTTGAATTTTTAATTTAACTGATTAGACTCAACCGATTGAACTCACCGCCCCCCTAAAAGTAATTTTGAACAAATTTGTGCCGGAATGCATAGAAAATTGGTAGCTCTGAACCCTTCCACTGCCCCCTTTTAGGTTCTCAACGCCTCCCAGGGGCAGTTAAGACCACTTTGAAATCTCTGGTCTAAAAAATGCCACAGCTGCGATGAATAACGTTAAATGAAAATTTCCATTCTTAGCAAAATCATAAAAATATCGAAAAAATGCTTGCCCTTACACCTGATTGTAAGCCGCACAGTTAACATTTTCTCGATGCGATTTTTAAAAGAATCTTTCAAACCGTAGAGCAAACGCAAAATTATCTTAGAATTATCTTATCTCAGATCTGCAGATGCAGTTGATTCAAATTTCGAAAAAAAAATCGTATGATTTGAAGATTATCTCATTTTTATCCTATAATCGAAAAGTTCGATTGAAGGCCTAGGTGTTGATTTGCGCGGTAAATGATTTTAATTATCACGCCGGTAGGTTCTTACTTAAGTGATATGCCTTTTGTGTCTGTAAAACTATTTAACGATTTTTCTGTTTGATTAGAGGAACTATTAGCTATATAGTTTATTCACACAGTCTTGGAAGAGGATTTTGAAGATGTACGCGGTAATTAATCATTTGTCTAGCGACTCCCTTGTGGCGTTGCTTGTCGTTTGACCTTTCCAGTAGACAACCATTACCAAGGTGAAATTTTATTACCGTCTCGTCGTGTGGAATCTCCGACGATCACTAGTCTTTTAGATTTGAATAAAGTAAGAGAACTATATTTGTTGGTTGTGGTGGGCCTTATTCCTAGAATGTTTGTTTATATGAATATATTAAGGGTGGTCGCGTCCAATGGTGACGAAAAATGTAAAACCGATCATGTATGTAGATTGCCGGAGATATAGGTATAGATACGAATTTTCTTAAAAAATTGGAAAACCGGAAATAATTGACAAGATTGGCAAAAATGAGCAAAAATGAAAAAAAAACAATGACAACAATAATATCAATGACAAACATGACAAAAAATTACAACAATGACAAAAATGAAAAATATAACGAAAGTATCATAAAATGACAAAAAACGAAAGAAATGACAACAGTGACAAAAAAACCATAAAATGACAAAAAAATTGAAAAATTGCAAAAATACTAACAAAGTAAACTATGACAAAAATGTCGAAAATAACAAACATGACATAGATGACAAAATGGACAAAATGAACAAAAATTACAAAATTATAAAAATAAATAAAATGATAAAAGTAACAAAAATGAACAAAAATGAAAAAAAAAGTGTAAACAACAATAGCAACAAAAATGACAAAATGACAAAAATGAAAAAAATGACAAAATTGACAAAGATGAAAAAAAATGGCAAAAATGATAAAAATTACGAAAACGACAAAAATGATAAAAATTACAACATTGAAAAAAATAACAAAAATGCAAAAATGACAAAGCTGACAAAACTGACATAAATGACAAAAATGATAAAAATGACAACACTGAAAAATGTGGTCAAAATGTCAAAAATGGTAAAAATGACAAAAATGACAAACATGGCAAAAATGATAAAAATGACAACATTGAAAAAATGACGATAATGACAAAATTGACAAAAATGATAAAAATTACAAAAATTACAAAAAATGACAAAATTGACAAATTTGATAAATTGACAATAATGACGAAAATCACAAAAATTTCAAAAATGACAAAAATTACATAAAAGTTAAAAATGATAAAAATGACAACATTGAAAAAAATTCAAGAATAACAAAAATGCAAAAATGACGAAAAAGACAAAACCGACAAAACAATAAAAATGACAACATTGAAAAAAATGGCAAAAGTGACATAAATGATATAAATGACAAACATTGAAAAAATGACAAAAATGACCAAAATGATCAAAATGACCAATATGTATAACCAAAATGAAAAAAATGACAAAAATGACTGAATTGACAAAAATATCAAATTGACAAAAATGACAAAAATGACTAAATTGACCAAAATTTCAAAAATGACAAAAATTACCAAAATGATTAAAAATGACTAAAATGACTAAAATGACTAAAATGACCAAAATGACCAAAATGTCAGAAATAACAAATTGACAAAATTGACCAAATTGACAAAAATGACAATATTGACCAAAAACGACAAAAATTGCTAAAATGACCAAAATGTCAAAAATAACAAATTGACAAACATGACTAAAATGGTTAAAATGACTAAAATGACCAAAATGACAAAAATGGCAAAACTGACAAGAATGGCAAAAATGACAAAATTGACAAAAATGACATTAAATGACAAGAATGGCAAAAATGACAAAATTGACAAAATTGACCAAATTGACCGAATTGAAAAAATTGACAAAATTGACAAAAATGATAAAAATAACAAAAATGGCAAAAATGACTAAAATGACTAAAATGACCAATATGACAAAAATGGTAAAAATTACAAAAATTTCAAAAATGACCAAAATGACAAAAATGGCAAAAATGACAAAAACGACCAAAATGGCAAAAATGACATAAATGACAAAGATAACAAAAATCACAAAAACGATAAAAATGCCCAAAATTTAAAAAAAATGACTGAAATCACTAAAGTGAAAAAAATGACAAAAATAGCAAAATTGACAATATCGACAAAAATGATAAAAATGGCAAAAATGACAAAAATGATAAATATTACAACATTGAAAAAAATTACAAAAAAGCCAAAAATTACAAAAATGCAAAAATGGCAAAAACGATAAAAACGACAACATTGAAACAATAGCCAAAGTGAAAAAAATGACAAAAGGGGCAAAAATGAAAAAAATTATATAAATGACAAACTTGCCAAAAATGACAAAAATGATAAAAATGACAACATTGAAAAAATGACAAAGAAGACCAATGTGACAAAAAATGTACAAAATGACAAAATCGCAAAAATGACAAAAATGATAAAAATGACAACATTGAAAAAATGACAAAAATTACAAAAAAAGACCAAAGTGCCAAAAATGACCAAAATGCCAAAAATGATCAAGATGACCAGAATGATAAAAATGACAACATTGAACAAATTTCCAAAATGACAAAAATGTCAAAAATGACTAAAATGACTAAAATGACCAAAATGTCAAAATGACAAAAATGACTAAAATGGCTAAAATGACTAAAATGACCAAAATGATAAAAATGGCAAAAATGACATAAATGACAAGAATGGCGAAAATGCTAAAATTGACAAAATTGACAAAAATGACAAGACAAGAATTGCAAAAATGACAAAATTGACATAATTGAAAAAATTGAAAAAATTGCCAAAAATGATAAAAATGACAAACATGACATAAATGACAAGAATGACAAAAATGATAAAAATGACTAAAATGACTCAAATCACTAAAATGAATAAAATGACTAAAATGACCAAATGACAAAAATGGTAAAAATTACAAAAATGTTAAAAATGACCAAAATGACAAAAATGGCAAAAATGACAAAAATTGCCAAAATGACAAAAATGGCAAAAATGACAAAAATGACATAAATGACAAAAATAACAAAAATCACAAAAATCACAAAAATGATAAAAATGCCCAAAATTGAAAAAAATTGACTGAAATCACTAAAGTGAAAAAATGACAAAAATGGCAAAAATATCAAAATGACCGCTTCGTAAATATAATAATGATTGCAGGGTGGCCAGCGAACCGGGAAAACCGGGAAAAAACCGGGAATTGAAAATGGCACCGGGAAAACCGGGAAATAACCGGGAATTTGACATCAAAACCGGGAAAAACCTTATGCAGTGGAAATAACTTTTTATATATAAATCCTACGTATAGAAAAGGTTGAAGTTGAAGTTAATTAAGAGTAAACTTTTAACAAAAATTTGACATAATAGATAATAATTGTTTTCTCTGATGAAAATACGAAATGGGAAAAGTTTATTTGTGTTTCCATTTTTCAATGTTCGCCTTTTCCACCGAATATTAGAAATTAAAGCCGAAATTGTTCGGATTGTTAAATCTTGGTCTTAAAACCTGATTTCAGAATCCAAATTTTGTATTCAGAATTGATATAGAAAAATTTGATTAAAAATTCAGGCTCAGTATGATGTTTCAAATTTAGATTTTGAAAACAGATTTGATTCAAAATTCAGAATTATGAAAGTCGAATTATGATTTTAATTCAATAATTAATTGCATTTCGGTGAACTATACATTCTAATAGGAAGAATATAAGAATGTATAGTTCACCGAAATGCCATTAATCATTCAATTAAAATCATAAAACCAGCGGTGATAATCTGTTATTACGAAAGTCGAATTAATTTCTCTATGTTAAGACTTCAATCATGCATTCAGAAGTGGTACTGAAAATGCAGATGAATTATGAGACAAGATTCTGGTGTAAGTTTTAGACACAATATGAAATTTTACAATGTTAAAAGCTTGAGATTCGATATTCAAACTCATTACCTGGGTTTACCGTTCCTATTTTAGAACAGAAGTAAAACAAAAATTAAGATACTAATAATCTAAATCCATAAATCAGTAACCAGTACACAGTACTATGATAGAAGAAGTAATTTTAATAATTAATAATAATTTTTATTCTTACATCATTCGAAAATCATATATCCAAATTCAGAATAAAAAGAAATTGAACTCAAAGTTCGAGTTTGCAATTAAATTTTGAAACTAATATCGACATTCATGGATTAGAATTTTATTACCAAGTTGGTATTTCAGAATTTAAGTTCAACATTTTAAGTCCGAATTTAAAAGTAAAATACATAAACAGCACAAAATAAGTTTGTTTGTTTATCTGAATATACTGATTTATCGAAATTATCTAAAATTTTCAAATTTGGTTCATTCTGGCGATTTTTGTAAATTTTATTTTTTGAGATTTTCAAATGCACATAACTTTTTAACTTTCCAAGTGAAATCAAATAAAAGCATTGAAGTTTTACCATATTTTGAATAGTAAACTTCTATATGAGAAACCTAAAGAAATGTTATATCACCAAATATTCGACAAAATATACAATTTTCCAGCCCTTTTGATGTTACAGCTTTCATTTTAAGACGCCATAATGGGTTATTCGTTCGTTTTAGAGTTATGGAAGAAATAATGACAATAAATCTCTATTTGCGCGTTCAATCTTAGTTAGAATCTTAGTTTTTCGAAGAATTAAAGAAAATTTAAACTTTATTTTTATGCAGTTTAAAATGACAAAATATCTGCATTTCAAAATTGCTTAATTATTTTCACGAAAAAATCGAGCCTTTAATGTATCGGTAAATATATTTTCTTCATTATTATTTTAGAGATCATAGAAACCCAAAATTGTCATTTGAACCCCAAAATTGTTTTATTGACAAATGGAAGATTCAGTTCTGATCAGAGTGGATTAATAATTAATACTAAAATTATTTTCTTACCCTTTTACATTTCAACATTTAAATACTTCATTATCGGCACAAAAATCAACAAACCTCATCGCAATATTCGCAGATGTGAATAACTTTCGAATTACAAAATTGGTTCACTGAACATTTTCAGTTTTCACCACACACTTTCACGTTCAAATATTATATAATGTTTATTTGTTCGGCCAATAAATCTTGTAACATGTATTTAACAGTGTATCCTTAAACCTTGAAAAACATGAAATCTCACTAGGAAAAACCGGGAAAAAAACGGGAATTTAAAAATGGAAATCCGCTGGCCACCCTGTGATTGACATGTTGTTCGGCGAAATTTTGGATTCATTTTATAAGGCAACTCTTTCATTTATAGCCACCGGTTTAGGCTGAAATTTAGCACAGGTCAGTGTTTTGAATCAATCGATAATATGTTTATACAGTATTTGAGTATTTGTACATTATTTACAACTTTTATTAACCCATTGGAAACAAACCGTTTTTTTTTTAAATAACCCGTCGCGCCGAGAAGTTTGAACATTTGTGAAAACACAGACTCCCAAGTAGTGTGGTTTATAATCAAAATCAATATCATATTTTGATTTTTTAACAATTTCCAAATTTTATCAGTATGAAAATGTTAGGGTTTTGAAGAATAGTTATTTCAGAAAAACTGCAATATTCGGAAAATAAATTCAGCCTCCCTTTTTTCTCCCTTGGTTTTTTTTAAGTTTGTTTTGTGAATGAAAGAATGATTCAACGGGTTCTATGCCTAAACAACTCCTTTCAAAAAGAGAAAAAAAAATCCAAAGTCACCCCTAAATCTTTTTAGATAAATGCCATCATTCCTTTTCTGATACATATAAGATTTCTTTTTTTTTGCTAATATGTCGAGTCGCCGCAAAAAAATGTCGGCTTCCCTCTTCTCTAAGATAGTTATTAGTTTTGAAAAGTGGTTACCACGACACATAAAACATGGTTTAGTGGCCAATAACTAGGTACATATTGTTAATTTTTAAGAAAATTGATCTTGTACACGACATTGAGTTGAGTAGTTCAGTTTATTAGGCCCTTTGTAACATGGAGACAGCGAGTTTACCCATTATCTATATTTATTAGAAAATTTTTCCAACAATGCAAAATAACAAAAATAAAAATAAATCATTTGGGTTTTGAATTTGAATAAATTACCAAAAATATCATAAAATATTTTTCAAAATTGACCGTACAGTCAAAATACATGAAATTGTTAATACAACTGACGAAAAAAATTCAAAAACAACCAAATCAACCGGTGCAAAAAATTGCCTTTTGCTTCCCATATGTTGTTTCGATACCTCTAAGCATCAGTATACAATATGAGATGATTCGGATAATTGCTGAATAAGCAACATTGCATGCTCACCTCCAATATTGACAACTTTTAGAGCAAGTTCACTCGTACAGACCTCGTTCGATTTTGGCAACATTCGATTTTGGCAACATCCGAGCAAAAACCGTTCGATTTTGGCAACATTAAAAAATTCGGTTTTTTTTTTGTAACTTTTTAATTTTTTATTTTCATTTCAAATTAATAAAAATTAATGTAAAACGTATATTAGCATGAAATTTTTCAATTTGGCTAATTTATAATAGTTTTAAACTGTAAAAACACGATTTTTTCCATATTTTACTGATTAAAACTAATATAATTGAGCCAAATTTAAAAATTTTATGCTTATATAAGGTTTTACATCAATTTTGAATAATTTGAAATATAAATTTGAAATAAAAAAGTGACAAAAATCCGTTCGATTTTGGCAACATTCGATTTTGGCAACATAAAATTTACGAGCGTGTTGCCAAAAACGAACGGGGTCTGTATTGGGAAAAAGTGGTAGAAATTTTGACACTTTTAGCACATTTTGAAGCAGTTAATATTTGAATAACAATCATGTCATTCAGGAATAGCAAATTAAATAAACCCAAGTGAGGAAGATAGATATTTGTTGCATCATTTTTTAACTTTTCGGCACAAACTGAGTTTTATAAAAAAGATATGATGAAATGTGTACACCTGTTCAATGCAAAACTTTCTGAAAGACTTATGTAAAAAAGGTGATCATTCAAAAGTTATAAAATTTGAACTTTTGCACTGACCGGTGATTTGATCAGAGTAATTTGACATTCGAAGATTGTTTTTGCTTAGTCAAAGATAGCTTCCTTAGTCAAAGATAGCTTCCTTACTTTAAAATACACGACCAGTATATTCATCCAACAGTCTCCCTGTTGTTAGCAAAAATTTTTCAAGGTGATAGAAATTTTTTAAAGAAACATGTGCGTCAAACAAAATATACAACGGCTCTCCTACAGGACTTGAACCCGCAATCTCCGCTTTTAATAAAATTTCATAACCAGAAACTCAGAGGCAAATGTAGAATAAGAATAGAGAATATAGAAAACACTCTCCGATATTTTCCTTTTTTTTTCATTCCATATATTTTTCTTGCAGTTTTCATTCAACCCATAAAATTGAGGTTAGAATAAAAAAACCGAAATACACTAGTTGAAGATTAAAATATGAAAAGTCGTCCAGCATTATTAACTATTATTATTACGCCTCATTTCAATAGAATTGCCAAGATGGTTGGTTTCATTTTTTGTTCATATTTTAGACCTGTAGATTTTGTCCTGCAAAATATAAATATTGTGAATGTTTGAACAAGATTTTAATTGCTGATTAATATCATCTTTATGACCTTCTATTTAGAAACGAATTTGTATTCAAGGCAATTCAATCCAATGGTACGTCTATGAGGTTTGTTCAAACTTTGTGATCAGATTTTTTTTAGTCTTGGTTTTTATGAGTAGGTATTTAAAAAAAGTTTAATATTTCGATTTTTTGAGTGTTTTTTTTTTCCTGTTGGGGAGAGAGTCCACTGCGACCATTAAGTTGATCTATTGTGGTATTACCCCGTGTTATTATTTTTACTTTGCTATGCTACTTGACACCCCTGCACTATTGGTTGAAGTTGCAGTTGTTTACCGGTAGCACTACGAGCACACACATAACTAGGTAGGATCTCCAAGTGCAATCTAAGTTCCCTTAAAAAGATCCATCCACATGCATGTGCTGCATCATTGAGGCGTACAATTCCAAGGTATACCCGGCTAGCATTCCACTAATGCTAAAACCGCCAACCTTCATCATACTATGTGTGCCAGGTTATGTCACGACCGGGATTCGATCTCATGAACGTTGGCTCCTCTAGGCCACGATCTGCTGGCTTTTGAGTGTTACTTAATAAAATGTATTTTTTTCAAGGTGCATCGATTGATACAAAAAAAAAAGTTGGAAATCTTTTTAAAATTGATAGGAATTTGAGTGATTTGGGAGGCACTCTGAGCACTTACAAAAATTTACGATATAATCTTGAACCTTAAGTTTTTTGACAATATCATCGAGTAATGGCTGATTTTTCATATAATCTACCTAGAGGGAACGGTGAGCTGGGAAGTTCAGAAAAAAGTTGCGATGGGTGAGAATTGTTTCAAATCCGCTGTGTAGATTGATAGCACTCTCAGATATTCTTAACTGTTCTTTCTAAGTAGTTCCGTATTGTTCCTAAGAATTTTTGTCTTGATGAATCCTTGTGCATAATATTGTTTTCAACATAATTCTGTGGAATAATTTGATGAGCTGCTATTATTTAAAACACTACTGTACATGATTCGCCTTCCTATAAAATTTATGCGATTTTAAATAATTACGAAGGTTTTATAGCCTTAGCACAGTAGCGAGGATGTCGAAACAGTTCAATCTAAGACTCCGTACAAATTGATATGAAATGTAATTGTTGCATGATTATGGTTGCCAGATTACGCGGTTTTATCCGGGTTTGCCCGAATATTTAATACAAAATTTGAAAAAGTTCTGTCCGGTCCGGTTGCCCGGATAGCATTGAAAAAAGCCCGGATTTTGCCCGGATTTTTGGTCGACAATTTTGAAATCAAATATTCGAATCGGATACGTGCTACAAAAAATCTGGCCACCTTATACATGATGCAACTAGCTTTGGAATTATTTTTGGCCACAACATTTCAAACCAAGCGATAAAGAACGAGTTAGCTACAAAGGGTATTAGAAAGGCGGCCCGTTATCCAAACATACGGGAACATTGTGACTATCATTTTTTTTTTCACAAATTGGAAAATCATTTTCATAATTTTTGGTTTCAAAAGGATGAAGAAATTGGATGCATAGAGTAAAATTTTTGTCCCTATTGACGCCATTTTACGATAGGTAAATACGATAGGTAATCCTTTTTTTGCATTTTCGATGTTTAGATTAAAATCAAGATTGCTATTTTCAATCATATTGTCCTCTTATATTTTAATGCACACACTCACACACTATGTGCAGTATTTCTATGTATTTTGTGTTGTCATCTTAAGACCAGTTCAATGACCCAGTATATCAATTGGAACTATTTCTGATAGGAATTCTTATTCTTATAACGTTTAAACATTTCTTAAACTGATTACCAGCGAGAAGAGATCTCCGGAAAAAATAATACCCAAAATCTTGGATACTTGGGATCAAATATCGAAAACCTCGTACGCAATCCAATGCCTTGGTCTAATGTGACTTAAATTTGGCACGTGATTTATTGGGCTGGCAAGTAAAAAATCAACCTGATACCTAAAGATATATGATTTTCGACCTTCAATTGAATTGAGCCACACGTAGGTACGAACGGTCGTGCAGAAAATGTACCGAAAAAGAAATTGAACTGACAGCTGACAGCATTCAAATGTTTAGTTAATGGCCAGCCCCAGGACATGGCTCACTTTTGTAGCTGACGAATGGTTTTTGATACTGGCACGGTCGAGCAGAAATTTTGTTTCATAAATAGAATGTGTGTCAAGCGTCATTGAACCGGTAAGTTGCATTTTGAAGCGTAGCAATCGGTGCGTGAAATATATAACGTTAATTGCTATTAGCTCAATGTTTTTTTTTAAAACTGTAACCCTGGATTCGACATTTGTAATTGGTTACACCGTTCCTATTAGTGTTAACTATTGTTTTTGTGTGACACATCGCAATTGAGACTAATTGATAACATTCGATGGATCTTCGTGTTACTTAATGTTTTTAAATATGTTGTGATGATTGTGATGAGTAAGGTTCAATGCAGGTAACATCTTTATTTACTTTTCAGAACGCTTTCATCCTGAGACTCTTATCATTTTTACTCTATCTATGTACAGTAAATGATCTGAAGCGGAACATACTTGGAAACGCTATATTTAATATCGTAAATAGGAAGGAAACAATCCAATTAAAATAGATTTCTATTATACAACTTCCGTTTTTGGTTCACGGTGTTGTTGATTACTCCAACGGAAACTTATTTATATCTTCTATTCATTCTTGGCGCTGTTCAAAATAGGGTAACGGACTTATTTTGGACCGGGTACATATTGTGATAAGTTTAACAACTACAAATATGTTCACAGCTATGATAAAACACTTGAAAACTAGTTTGTAAGCTCGCAGAATCAAAAAAACTTGTTTTAATCGCAATTCGAGCCATGTCGAAAATAGGTCCTACTTATTTCCTTAGGGACTTATTTTGGACCACCCAACATAACCTGCGTATTAAACTTGTTGTTAAATGTTCATTAACGCATTAAAACGTTGTACGGCGATATGAAAATTATTATGCACAGTATTTCAATCGCTAAAGCCCAAAACCGCCCTCAGACCGGGTTCATTTCAATTGGCATATAATTAAGCCATTTATTGTTTTAATTCATCAGTGTTTTAACTTACTTTTTGTGCATTATGCTTTAAACCAAGTTAATCTTACAATCTACATTAATGGCAACTGTTTGATAAGCAGTTGTCAAAACTACAGCTTAAACAAAAACATGAAAAACTGGACATGCACCAATTTTTTATTAAGTCATTATTTGTTCTGTTTCATGAATTTTTTTTGACAGTTTAGTCTAAAGCTTACAAACATACAGGGTTGATTTTCGAGAATATAGTTGATTAGGTAGAAAGACGAAATATAAACCCCGTTTAAGAGAAGGGTTGGGAAAAAACCGACAACAAATCGTCAAATATGTAACTGAGTTTAAAATTGGTAACAGTTGAAATATCTCAGTTAATAGCAGACTAATTTATATAATATATTCAACTATAGCTATGAGATAGTCTTAACGTGATTGAAAACTTAGGGAAAATAATTGTTGAAATGTGTAAAAATTACAAGCGAAAAAGTACTAAAACTCAAGTTTTTCTGCCCCTGTGGTTATGCAATTATTAAAAAAGAAAACTGTTGATTAATTTACTCCAACGATAATTTATTTCGTAGCACAAAAGTTGTTTCAAAGATAAAACTGAACTTTTGCGAATTTTTCAGCGAAAAGAAAACTGGCTTTTAGATGGTTACAAAAAATCGCATAATTCTCGCACATTTGAATCTTCTTGGAATCTACGAATTCTACAGAACTGAATCGAAACCAAATCCACTGAGGTTTTGGAAGTCATAATGCATCAATTTGATGTTGTCAGACTTTCTTAACTTATCATTGGGTCGTCTGAAGAAGATTTGCGTTTAAAAAATTGATCCTAAAAATAAGCCAACTGGCCAGTATTTAACACAGCAGAACAAATTTCGTCGAGATTGCAGTGTGCTGACGGAATTTTCAAAACATTTCAATACACTATATAACGGAGAACTTTTTTTGTTTTTACTCAATTCTTATCGAAAATTACTGTTTTAAAGCATAATTAGTTGTAGAAAAAACAGATGGTTTTAGTAGGAGATATTCAACATACAAGTGTACTCAAATAGAGGCTGGGAGAAATTGAAGAAAGTTAGTTCAGGGATGAATTAACATGAACAAACAAAACTTGACTGCAAGAATAAGAAAGCAAAAGATAAACTGAATTATTGGCATAATTGCGAAAAAAAACTTATTTAGTTTAAGGGTGGTCCAAAATAGGTCTAAAGGGTGGTCCAAAATAGAAACTTGGTGGTCCAAAATACCGACCAGAGCAATGTTCAAAGAAATGAGTTTTTAGGCTTATATCTTGTTTCATTGCAACAAACGACGATATGTTTTGATAGAAAAAGCCTTGATCTTCGTAATGAACGGATAAAGTAGTCAAAAATTGTAACATGTACTTTTTTATTTCAAAAAATAGCATAGCCACTTCCCAAAGCGGTCCAAAATTGGTCCGTTACCCTAGTATAAAAAGGGTCGGGTGATTTTTATTGTTACTCAGTAAAAACAGGAAATAATCACGTGTGACAATGAACTATTTTATATCAAGCTTCTAAAAATAAAATTATATTTTTTCATACTTCATTCTTCACTCTTCATTCTTCACTCTTCATTCTTCAATCTTTCATTATTCATTCTTTATTTTACAGTCCTCATTCTGTTATTATTGTACGGTCATGCGGAGTGACAATTGGTTAAAAAAATATGATTTTAATTTTTTTTCTCAGTTAATCTCGTTAGCGTATCGTTGAAAAATTTTGATTTTTGAAAAAGTTATGGTCAAATTAAAATTGACCCTTCGTCACGTAGAGTGGATGGCTGTGGGTCAATAGACCGCTGCTAAAATTGACTTTTTGCTCCCATATGTTTTTTTTATGCCTTTTGGGTCACCAAGCATCAGTTTAAAATTTGAAAAAAATTGTTGAATTTTGTCTTTAATTATTGGTTTTGCATATTCTTAAGCTTCATTTTTGGCTAACATTAAAAGAAGCTAAGTAATTTATGGAAAAAATAATAACTGTTTAAAAATAATAAATCTTAATCATTGAAAAGTGTTCAAAAATGGAAGTATTTGATTTCTAGAGTTTTTATAATTTCATGAAATATTTTTGCAAGGGTTATATAAATCAACAAACTTATTGGCTATGTAAAACAGTTTTTTTTTGTGATTAAATTTTGTAAAACATTTTTTCTCATAACAACGAATATCTTTCAACGATACAGGGTTGTTTACATAAAATTCACTGCATGAATCAAGAAATATTAATCATCCAAAGTTATACTTATCTGAACTTCCAGTACATCTCTGGTGATTTTTGAATGAAAAATTATGTTTTCCCATATTAAATTGAAATTCGTTGCGTTAATTCAGGACCTAATGAATCGCTTCCAAAATTTTTATTGCTATTTTCAGTTGTTCAGTTCAGTTGAGCAAGTTCACTCGTGTTAGGAAAAGTGGTAGAAATTAGAAATAGCACATTTTGAAAATTTTACCATGAAAAAATGTTTTCAAGATCTTTGGGCGTTGTATTTTTTACAGCACTGTTTCTATTTCAGCCGTATGTGATAGGAATATCGGTATTTTTGCATCACAGCGTGCGAAAATAGAACACGTTTTCTAAAAAAAACTTTAGATATGCGTCTAGTACACGAAGTGTGAATTTGAAATGAATGAACGTGGACACATCATTCACCAATAGAAATATAATTGCTTCATCGTGGAAAAATCCGTTCAAACATGCAAAATCCGTCAAACATGCTAAATCCCCAATCAATGTTGTAAGCAATAACATTTTTAATCTGTGCTGTGCTATGTCACCCCCATTTTACACATTTCGAACAATGTTTCAAAAATTCTAATCTAAATATATAAAAAATGAATGTTTGTCTGTCTGTCTGTATGTTCCCTATCGACTCGGAAACTACGAAATCGATCATCGTGAAAATTGGTATCTGCAGGTTTTTGGGGCTGGAAGGTTCCTGTAATAGTCTAGGACCCCTACCTTTCACTGAAGGAGGGAGGGTATCTCTCAAACAAAAGTTGAAAGGCTCCATAACTCGAGAACTGATCATGCAGATGGAACCGAATTAGGCATGGGGTTGTATTTTGGTACGAGGAATGTTTCTATGATGGTTTGGTAACCCATCATTTTTCCAGTGGGATGATAGAGAAGAGGAGAGTGGGCTCTTTTACAATTTCTTACATAACTCGGAAACTAATCAAGCAAATAGAACGAAATATGGCATGTAAGGATATTTGTAATCGAGACACCCTCCTTTTTCCAGCGAGTTGGGGAGCGGGGAAGGGAGGGGCAGCTGCCATTCAATTTTATTGCTCAACTATTATAACTGCAAGAACTATTCCAGCAAATCCAATGCCGAATTTGGCATTGCAGGGTATTCGGTACGGAAATGCTTTTATGAATATTTGGTAACCCTAACTCTTTCAATTGGGCGGATGGAAATGGGAAGGGTTGGATGCTGCCTAATAATTTTCAACATAACTGAACAGCTGATCGTGCAAATGGAACCGAATTTGGCATGTAAGGGTATTCGAATACGAGAAATGTTTCTATGATAAATTGAAGCCCCTCCTTCAAAAATGCCTACAAAACAAATTCCAAACAATAAAATGTTAGGTAATAATTTTTAGGAAATTTCATTTATTTTTGAAAGGTCAGCTGATAACTTATATAGATATGTACTCTTCACTTTTGCAGCAGCTCAATGTGCGCCAAATATTTAAAGGGTAGGAAGTTACCAACATTCGTCAGAAAATAGTTCTGATTGGAACTTTATCTGGAGCAATACACTTTCGACCTAGAACGCAATATGTAATTGGAAACTGAAAGTTGTCCCGGTCATACAAGATAATAAGAACACTCACATAAAATCAAGGCTTTGTTCTCGCGTGGAGTTCCTCGTTTCCACTATCATTGAACATTCTCGGCCAAAGCGACTAAGTGAGTGTGGTAATACTGTTTCATTCTTCAAGGCGGAAAATGAATCAAGACCCTGGAAGCTACTGGTAGGTCGGCAGGTTGATATGCGCATCCGGCTGACTCAGAAGCATATTTCTAAAATTATGTAAATGCATTTTCGCGCGCGCTGTTTTGGACAAACGTTCGGAACACCGAAGAGCGTTTTTGTTTCTTCAACTTCTCTTCAACAAGTTCTCAAGGCAGTCGAGATTTTTGGGTGATGCTCCGTCTCAAGGTTTTCTAGTAAAAAAAAACCGAAAAAAAACAGATGGATTGTGACATTTGGTATTGACTCAATGCCGTTTTGTTTGTACATCACTCTTCCACTTTATAGCCAGTCATCGGAAATAGTAGTGACATAAAGTTTCGGGGTGTGTTTTATATAAACTATTTTCTTCGTTGAAGAAAAACAACTAAGGATGGCAATACTTAAAGTCGGGCACTTTAATGATAATCTTTAAAACAGTTCAATATTTAAATTTTAATATTAAGAACAAAAAGTATTTCTGTATTTTTTTAAAACGATATTTAAAAAAAAAAAACCCACAATATACCGTTTTTTTTTATTTCAGGCTTTCGAATTTTTTACATTTTTTCTTATAAAGTACGTTGAATTGAAAAAGGTTTTGTTGTGTAGAGTCATTAAACATGGTTACATTGTTCTTGAAATACCTATTATTATTTTCTGCATCGAAGAACTTCTTACTATTCAACTAATTGTTGCCATAATTGCTAGAGGATATTGACGAAACATTTTTTTTCATAACCTTCGTTCAAAAACCAATCATTCAATGCACACACTTTATTAAAGCACACACTTTGTGTATGGTTCACTTACTTTGAATTGCCCAATTTTTTCCGCCTTGCAATCCACGGAAATATTGCTCCATATTCGCAGAGCAGTTGTTTGTTAACCGTTTCGATATATCATTCCATTTGGATCCAACATTGCGCAGATCAAAAATATCCAATATTTGATCTAGCCTGATGAGATTTCCAAACCCCGTAGCACTTGATTGCTCTTTTTCTGTTGATTGTGCATTTATGTTATTGGCACATACCAGAACACAAAGTGTAAAGATTGCGATTGCGGTAGACATTTTCATTTTAAAATCGTAAACACTCCAGCAGGTATCACAATAGCACTCAAAATAATTTTATAACCGCAGTGCCGCACACTCTAGTAGTACATCATCGGCCAATTAAGAAGCTTCTCTTAGTGGCACTTTTACATTTCGCACAGCACGATCAGCTCAACTTCTAAAACGTGTTAAAGTTCAAGATTCCAGTGTTATTGGCGCGCACACCCTTTTGTATCTGCCCGTGGGGATTTTGTGTTCGAACGAATGACTTAACATAGAGGCGGACAATCGCAGACTAAGCCAGCGCTGAGCCAGCAACCGCCAACGAACCATTCTGAGCGTTTCACGTGTTGGCTTATTTTATTACAGCATACCCAAGAGTTTCATAAAAATTGGCTGACGAAAAAACTTCACGGAGAGCTGTGAGAGCTATAATTTGGTCTGGTGAGGTGCTCTATGAAAGTATAAGTTAAACAATTTTCAAAATCTACAGTTGAAACTTTCTTTTCCCCTATTTGCAGACTAAGTAAAGTTGTATGCGATCGATGCTACATGATGTGTTATACAATAGTCCAATACTTGTACACACAATCACAGTGACACAAATATCAACCAGCTGTGTCTTTATCTATTTATTATATGTGGTAACACGTGATTTTATGGTTGCTTATTCGACCATCATCCGAACAGTGCCTTACTCGAGGTTTTCGTCCGTCCCATCGTCATGCATTGGTCCAAGAGCCTATCGAAAGTGATGTCACATCACATCACACAGCGCAGCGCACTGTCTCAGGTGAGAGGAAAAACTGCAAACTCTGTTGTTGTCATCTTTGCCGGCATACGCTCAAGCCACTCGTAACAACGTGCAACAAGCATCTTTAGGTGAAAAAAAAGGCATCAGCTGGTTTCAAGTTTCCAAGCGAGCAGAGAAAGATTGGTACCTACCAGCTACCTACCTACATTCACTGGAGCCGTATTTTTTGCGGAACAAATAATCCAATTCATTTACTATGTTGCTTTATATCTAGGCTGGCTTACCTTAATTGATTTTTTAACTTAGATACCTAATTGTTTACAAATACGCCAGACGCTGACAGGTTACGCAATTGACCGTTTTTCTTGTACTCGGCACCTGGCCCAATTTCGGCACAGATCATTCGATCAATTTGTTTATTAAATGCTGTGAAACTGACAGCCCACGATGATATCCCGGAAATGATTTATGATTCGAAAATTCAGAGCTGTTCCAGTGAAGACGGAAAAGAGCAAAGTTTCAGATCAATTAACATTGTGGTATTTTAATCGTTCATAAATGGCATGAAGCCGTAGGGACAAATCTCTAAAAGGTATGATTGGGTAAAAGTGTTTTCCAATTGTATATTTCTAAATGACATGAAGTTTGAAATAAAAATTGGTTTGATTTTATAATTATTCATTTAAAGTTTGATATTATAATTATTCATTTAAATTGTTTAAAAAAATTACACACCAACAATCAAAAAAGACTTCACACAACATAATTTATTAGGCTTTGATCAACTTACGCATTTCCAATTCCATGATCGCTGGTGGTGTGGCTAAGCAGAACAAGTTCTACTTCACCAATGGTTGCTACTTCGTGATTTTATCGATACCATGAATTTTGTGCAAGGTCCAAAAAAATGGTGATTGGGATAAGCAGTACACAAAACTGATGCTCTCCCTTTGAAAAATATCAATTACGGCGCCGGCCACGTCCTAGTAGTTAATGGGGAAATAGGAAGGAATGATAGTAGGATACTTTTTAGGTTCAGTCAACAACCTCTTACCCCTATATATTTCAAAACCTAGTTTAGGAAAATTAAGAAACGAATGCAAGTCAATATCATCAACTATCGAAACCGTCTATACGTCTGCGACTTTATTCAAATATCCAAGGAAAGGGTTGTGTTAGTAAGGGAGGTTATAGATCAGGATCCATTTTTGGAAATGGTGTGATCGTGATTTCCTACACCTTCTATGGTCCTAGGTATTTCTTAAAGAAAATCCCTATTTCTATCTATGAAGCAGTGATAAAAAGCTCTAAAACTTTCGGAAAGACAAATGAGTTTTCGGTAATGATAATTGGAAAAAGTCTATTTCAGAAATTCATCAATGTGAATCTACTCTTCGTCTCATATTGATTTCGATTAATGGAGAAAAAAATATATGAATCAACTAGTACAAAACTTAATAATTCAAAACATACAAATGAGATTTACGCTCAAATAATGGATTTAAGACATCGGTCACGATACTTTCATTTTACAATTAAGTATGTAATGTGAATATTTTTTTTAAATTACAGATAAGAACTTGCTTTTCGGCGATGGATCACTTTGAAACGGTCTGTATCAATTTTAAATCAGTCTTCTACTAGATTGTTCCATAGATCAACATATTGACAGATGAAAATGTAAACATAACATCAATTTAAAAAACAAGAGCTAATAAGAATGCAAGTAAAACTGAGTAAATTGGTTTCGCATGATTGGCTTGGATTTGGATTATCATGTATAGTTTCTTACGTAAGATTTTTCGAAACCCCCTAACCTCATATGGCTTTTTATTTTTTCAAATTAAAATAATTAACTCCGTTTGCATTTCCTTAAATTTAAAATGTCTTTCATTAGAACTTAAAAGTTATGTTAAATCTATATATATATAAAGCTATTTCTGTATGTTTGTTTGTTTGTTTGTTTGTTTGTTTGTTTGTCCTCTATAGACTCAGCCGTCTTAAGAGCTAGAAAGCTGAAATTTGGCATGGATATTCATTAGGACCAGGATTGATGAAAAATGTTTTCAGATTTGTCGATGACCCCTTCTGAAGGGGGTCGTCCATACAAGACAAATATTGTTTTCAGGATATTGACGTTATTTTTCGTCAGATTGTGTTGGAAATTTGCACATGAGTGTGTTGAAAGACGAGAAATCGATTTCAGGTGTCAAATTTTGTGTAAGGGGACAACCAAAGGGGTCGTCCATATTAACTGTTCACTGTTTTTGCGATATTGACGTTATTATACATCGTATTCAGATTAAAATTTGTACACGATAGTTTTGAGTGACGTGCAATCGATTTGAGGTATCCAATTTAGTGCAAGGGGTCGGCAAAAGGGGTCGTCCATATTAAATTTTCAGTATCTTAGTGATATTGTCGTTTTTATACATCGCACAATGGGGAAAAAAGTGTACAAACCGCGAAGAAATTCAATATCTTTCGTGCTACATGACCCAAATCTATGAAAATATACTTTCTTTTGTAAAAATTTTCGGAGAATCGATTGGACATAGTTTCAAACGCCGCACAAGCTTACGAACGGAGATATAGTGCCTTTTTAACCCCTTATTCCCCTATATTTTGTAAACATTCCAGAAAAACACTGATTCGAACCAGAGAATTTTGAATGAAAACAGACCTATCGTGTGTAATTTTTTCTGAGGAATCGAATGAAGGCTGTTTTGGCCTCCGCACGCTTCAGAAAATGGAGTTATGGCTGTTTTTACCCTCATTTCCCCTATATTTTTCAATTATTTCAGAAAAAAGCTTATTCGAACTTGAAAATTTTGAACCAAATGGGTTGTATTTTGTGTGATTTTTTCCGAGAAATCGAATGAATGCTGTTTGAGCCCCCGCACGCTTTGGAAAATGGAGTTATGGCTGTTTTACCCTAAATTCCCCTCAATTTTTCAAATTGTTAAGAAAAAGCATGTTCGGACTTGAAAATTTTGAATCTTTTGGGACGTATCTTGTGTAATTTTTTCCGAGGAATCCAATAAAGGCTGTTTGAGCCACCGCACGCTTCGGAAAATGAAGTTATGGCTGTTTTTACCCTCAATTCCCCTACATTTTTCAATGATTTAAGAAAAAAGCATGTTCGGACTTGAAAAATTTGAACCAAATGGAATGAATCCTATGTGATTTTTTCCGAGGAATCCAACGAAGCCTATTTGAGCCACCGCACGAATTAGGAACAGGAGTTATGGCTGTTTTACCCTAAATTGCCCAACATTTTTGAAAAAGCTCAGAAAAAGCATGTTGAGACCAGATAATTATGAACCAAAAGTAAAGTAACTGGTGAAGTTTTTTTCGAGGAATCGAATGAAGGCTGTTTGAGCCGCCGCACGCTTCGGAAAATGATGTTATGGCTGTTTTACCTTCAATTCCCCTACATTTTCAAATTGTTAAGAAAAAGCATGTTCGGACTTGAAAATTTTGAATCTTTTGGGACGTATCTTGTGTGATTTTTTTCGAGGAATCCAATGGAGCCTGTTTGAGCCACCGCACGCGTTGGAAAATGGAGTTATGGCTGTTTTTACCCTCAATTCCCCTACAGTTTTCAATGGTTTAAGAAAAAATCATGTTCGGACTTTAAAATTTTGAACCAAATGGGTTGTATCTTATGTAATTTTTTCCAAGGAATCCAACGAAGCCTATTTGAGCCACCGCACGGATTGAAAACAGAAGTTATGGCTGTTTTACCCTCAATTTCCCTACATTTTTTCAAATAGCTCAGAAAAATCATGTTCGGACTTGAAAATTTTGAACCAAATGGAACGTATCATGTGTTATTTTTTTTTTCGGAGAATGCAACGAAGCCTATTTGACACACCGCACACATCGGAAACAGGAGTTATGGCTGTTTTACCCTCAATTCCCTTTCATTTTTTCAAAAAGTTCAGAAAAACCATGATCGGACTTGAAAATTTTGAGCTAAACGAGACTTATCTTATGCAATTTTTTCCGAGGAATCCAATGGAGCCTGTTTAAGCCACCGCACGCTTTGAAATAGTGAGTTATGGCTGTTTTTACCCTCGAATCCCCTACATTTTTCTGAAATCATTGAAAAATGTAGGGGAATCGAGGGTAAAAACAGCCATAACTCACTATTTCAAAGCGTGCGGTGGCTCAAACAGGCTTCATTGGATTCCTCGGAAAAAATTGCATAAGATAAGTCTCGTTTAGCTCAAAATTTTCAATTCCGATCATGGTTTTTTTGAACTTTTTGAAAAAATGAAAGGGAATTGAGGGTTAAACAGCCATAACTCCTGTTTCCGATGTGTGCGGTGTGTCAAATAGGCTTCGTTGCATTCCCCGAAAAAAATCACACATGATACGTTCCATTTGGTTCAAAATTTTCGAGTCCGAACATGCTTTTTCTGAGCTATTTGAAAAATGTAGGGAAATTGAGGGTAAAACAGCCATAACTTCTGTTTCTAATCCGTGCGGTGGCTCAAATAGGCTTCGTTGGATTCCTTGGAAAAAATTACATAAGATACAACCCATTTGGTTCAAAATTTTAAAGTCCGAACATGATTTTTTCTTAAACCATTGAAAACTGTAGGGGAATTGAGGGTAAAAACAGCCATAACTTCATTTTCCGAAGCGTGCGGTGGCTCAAACAGCCTTTATTGGATTCCTCGGAAAAAATTACACAAGATACGTCCCAAAAGATTCAAAATTTTCAAGTCCGAACATGCTTTTTCTTAACAATTTGAAAATGTAGGGGAATTGAAGGTAAAACAGCCATAACTTCATTTTCCGAAGCGTGCGGCGGCTCAAACAGCCTTCATTCGATTCCTCGAAAAAAACTTCACCAGTTACTTTACTTTTGGTTCATAATTATCTGGTCTCAACATGCTTTTTCTGAGCTATTTCAAAAATGTTGGGTAATTTAGGGTAAAACAGCCATAACTCCTGTTCCTAATCCGTGCGGTGGCTCAAATAGGCTTCGTTGGATTCCTCGGAAAAAATCACATAGGATTCATTCCATTTGGTTCAAATTTTTCAAGTCCGAACATGCTTTTTTCTTAAATCATTGAAAAATGTAGGGGAATTGAGGGTAAAAACAGCCATAACTTCATTTTCCGAAGCGTGCGGTGGCTCAAACAGCCTTTATTGGATTCCTCGGAAAAAATTACACAAGATACGTCCCAAAAGATTCAAAATTTTCAAGTCCGAACATGCTTTTTCTTAACAATTTGAAAAATTGAGGGGAATTTAGGGTAAAACAGCCATAACTCCATTTTCCAAAGCGTGCGGGGGCTCAAACAGCATTCATTCGATTTCTCGGAAAAAATCACACAAAATACAACCCATTTGGTTCAAAATTTTTAAGTTCGAATAAGCTTTTTTCTGAAATTAATGAAAAATATAGGGGAATTGAGGGTAAAAACAGCCATAACTCCATTTTCTGAAGCGTGCGGAGGCCAAAACAGCCTTCATTCGATTCCTCAGAAAAAATTACACACGATAGGTCTGTTTTCATTCAAAATTCTCTGGTTCGAATCAGTTTTTTTTTCGGAATGTTTACAAAATATAGGGGAATAAGGGGTTAAAAAGGCACTATATCTCCGTTCGTAAGCTTGTGCGGCGTTTGAAACTATGTCCAATCGATTCTCCGGAAATTTTTACAAAAGAAAAGTATATTTTCATAGATTTGGTTCATGTAGCACGAAAGATATTGAATTTCTTCGCGGTTTGTACACTTTTTTCCCCATTGTGCATCGGATTGGGATGAAAATTTGCACATAGGAGTTATTAGGGACAAATAACTGATTTCACTTATGCAAACTAAAATCAGAGGTCGGCCAAAGGGGTCGTCCATGTTAACTATTCACCGTTGAAGCAATATTGTCGTTATTATACATCGGATTCAGACGAAAATTGGTACACGAGGGTTTTAAGAGATGATCAATGGATTTCAGGCATTCAATTCAGTTTAAGGGGCCGGCAAAGGGGGTCGTCCATATAAACCTTTCAATATTTTTGCAATTTCGACGTTATTATACATCGGATTGGGATGAAAATTTCCACACGGTAGTTTTCAGGGACGGATAATCGATCTCAGATGTCAAATATATTGCCAGGGGTTGACGAAAGGGGTCGTTCATATAAATTAATTTTTCACTATTTTTAGCAATATTGACGTTATTATACAATGGATTGCTTTGAAAATTTGCACACGGGAGTTTTGAGGGAAGGGCAATCGATTTCAGATATCAAAGTTTATATAAGAGCCCCCGAAAGGAAGGGGTTTAGCTTTTTGGCAATAATTGCGTTTATTTATGCTTTATTTAGTCGAAATTTATACACGAAGTTTTTGATTCCTGATTTCATATTTAGTAGCAGACGACAGACGAAGTGATTGTCCAATATTTTTGCAATTATTACTTAACAATTAATCTGGAAAAGGCTTGGCAATTGACTTTCATACAAACTGTTCATGACATATTCCAAGTTGAAAGCGAAACGGAGTTCGTATGGGATCAGCTAGTATATATATAAAAAGCAATTTCTGTATGTTTGTTTGTTTGTCCTCTATAGACTCAGCCGTCTTAAGAGCTAGAGGTCTCAAATTTGGCATGGATGCTCATTAGGACCAGGATTGATGAAAAATGTTTTCAGATTTTCAGATGACCCCTTCTGAAGGGGGTCGTCCATACAAGACAAATATTGTTTTTGCGATATTGACGTTACTTATCGTCGGATCGTGATGAAAATTTGCACATGAATGTTTTGAGAGTTGGGCAATTGATTTCAGGTGTCATGGTGTGTGTAAGGGGTCAGCCAAAGGGGTCGTCCATATTAACTGTTCGCTGTTTTTGCGATATTGACGTTATTATGCATCGTATTCAGCTGAAAATTGGTGCACGATAGTTTTGAATGACGTACAATCGATTTGAGGTATCAAATTCATTGTAAGGGGCTGGCAAAAGGGGTCGTCCAAATCAACTTTTCAAAATCTTAGTGATAATGACGTTTTTATACATCGGAATGGTTTGAAAATTTGCACATAGGAGTTATTAGGGACAAACAATTGATTTCACCTATCAAAATTAAAAACAGGGGTCGGCCAAGGGGGTCGCCCATATTAACTATTCATTGTTAATGCGATATTGTCGTTATTATACATCGGATTTAGATGAAAATTGGTACACGAGAGTTTTGAGGGACGAGCAATGGATTTCAGGTATTAAATTCAGTGTATGGGGCCGGCAAAGGGGGTCGTCCATATTAACTTTTCAATATTTTTGCAATATCGCCGTTATTTGACATCGGATTGTAATGAATATTTGCACACGGTAGTTTTCGGGGACGGGCAATCGATTTCAGATGTCAAATATTTTGCTTGGGGTCGATAAAAGGGGTCGTCCATATAAATTAATTTTTCACTGTTTTAAGGCAATATTGACGTTATTATGCAATGGATTGCTTTGTAAATTTGCAAACGGGAGTTTTGAGGGAAGGGCAACCAATTTTAGACATCAAAGACTGTATAAGAGGCCACCGAAAGGGGTTTAACTTTTTGGCACGGTCAGATGTTTCCTAACTTCAAATTTAGTAGCAGACGACAGAAAAAATAATCGTCCAATATTTTTGCAATTATTTCTTAACAATGAATTAGGAAGTGCACCTGGGAAATTTTCGGCAATTGACTTTCATACGAACTGTTCATGACATATTCCAAGTTCAAAGCGAAACGGAGTTCGTATGGGATCAGCTAGTAATTGATATAAAATGTCAAATTATATCATTCGAACATTCTCCAGTATTGAAACTGAGGATTATTATTTAAAATGAATGAAATAGTTTCTAGAATACAGAAAGAGTTGAACCAGTTGAAACTGAAAATGTTTAAAATAGAGATATTCCTTATAATAAAAATAACTAAAACATTTGCATAATGTACATGTATGTCAATAAATTTTCATAACTTTCTCAAACTAATGAACGTAAAAGTATCACCTTAAAAAAATATTTCAAAAACCCGGTTTAAAACAACTTTTAAAAACAATAATTTGCATAAATTTAGTCGTTTTCTAAATTCTCATGTATGTCAATAAATTTTCATAACTTATTCAAACTAATGGACGTAAAAGTATCACCTTAAAAAATATTCAAAAAAAACCTGTTAAAAAAAACAACTTTTGAAACAATAATTTGCATAAATTTAGTCGTTTTCTGCAATACCGTGAAACGGGGTAACATTGATCACCGGGGTAGGTTTGATCAACATGAAATTGTGCCAAATAATCATAAATAACTTAGTCTATAGTTTGATTTTTTGAAAACTGTTTTCTACGTTTGAAAGCTCAATATGTGAGTATCAAATAGACAAAATTTGGTTTGTGTTTGAAATTTGTTTTCTGTAAGCAAAAATGTTATTTCAAAATCTTAAAATATCTATCTTTTCCAAGGCTGGCAAACAAACAGCTCTCCTGATGATACC
Source organism: Uranotaenia lowii (assembly GCF_029784155.1). Classification (NCBI taxonomy): domain Eukaryota; kingdom Metazoa; phylum Arthropoda; class Insecta; order Diptera; family Culicidae; genus Uranotaenia; species Uranotaenia lowii. Next base: position 183,596,443 of record NC_073693.1, on the reverse strand, counting down.
AAAAAGCATTTAGAAGCAAACGGGTTGTCGAATGTGAAAGAACAACATTTTTTGTTTTTATTTGTGAAGTTAAAGTGCTATTTTTATAGTAATTTAATGATATTTTTTTTTATATTTAAAAAGGACGTTTTCCAAAAGTAAGCCCATATTGTAAAAATGGATAGGAACCCTATCAAATGGTTAACTTTGAAGAAAAAATAAGCCTAGAAGCACGTGTGAAGGTAAAATTTCATTTGTATTTTGTAGCTAAAACTATTTAGCAATTGTTATAACTTTTGCCCCTAAATGTATGCAGCATCACATTTCTTTTTTCGATTATAAATGTTTTTTTAAAGAAAACGTTAAAAACTAGGTAAAATTGATGAACAAGAATTTAAAATTTTATTATGATGGTGTTTTGTATCCTTTATGATCAAGAAAACTCGATAAAACCATCAAAATAGAGACTGATCAATGTCACCCCAAAGCATCAAATTCTGAACAGAGACTAAATCGATTTTTAAATAAAATATAAAGAAGTCTTATAAATATCTGCAAGCATGTTTTACGTTCATAGGAGCCCAGTACTGGTTTTAAAAATATTAAACATGCCACATTCCCCTTAACAGAAAAAATAATCGAAAAATATTGAAAAAAGTGATCAATCTTACCCCGGATTACGGTACTCCTGAATATATAACTTCATATTTAAACTTGCACATAAGTTTTCATAATATTGAGGTGAAATATTTTACAACAGCAACACAATTTGCAGTACCACTTAAACTCTTTTCTGTTTAACTTATTAAAAAGATTAACGCACAATTTCACGTGTACTTCACTTTTCAAACTTTTTTTTTCTATATTTAGCTACAACAATTTTTATAACTATTCCAGGTCTATGGAAAAAAATCGGAAAACATCTTTCGGGAAAAAAGAATATAGATCAGCTACCAAATATTAAAAAAAAATATCACTAAGTAGATATTGTCAAACGAGGCTTTATGCAACAGCTGAATTAGATGCAACATTTGTATACCACAGCACTGATTCAATTTTTAATTCAATATAATGTGATCACATGTAATCACAGTACTCAAAAGTTTGAATTATAATCCACCATTTGATATTGATGAACGGTTGTTGATGGTTTTTATTTCATAAGGCAAAACATTGTACTTAGCTGAACCAATACATTAGATTCTTTTTTGACCTAAGGATGTCATGGATCGGTTTCGTTATAAAAAATCTGACTGGCGAGTGCTAGGAGAACGCAATCCCGTTGAAAAATGAATGTTTTGATTACTGAAATTTGCGTTTTACAAGGAGGCTTAGTATTTAAAGCATTTTACCCACTCAATAATATTTCCATCTGTCGTTGAGTCATTCACGTTTGCGCCAATATTCTTCTCTATTCAAAAAGATTTTTCGAGCCCAAAAATTAAGCCATTTTCCAGCCACACAGGCACACTTTATTCAAACCCTATAGCCCAGCTCAGTTGATTTTATCATTCATGTGTTTTAATCACTTAACACATGTGAGTTCAACCATTCCTCAATAAATCTACGAGAGCAAAAGTTTGCGCATTTGTGGCAGCACCCAACTCCAGGTGCGAAACAAATGCAATACAAATTTCGAAAAAGTCAGGGTGGCCTGCCAACCGAAGGTTTGCTAGCGAACTGGGAAAACCGGGAATACCGGGAAAAACTTTGGAATTTTATAGCGTCACCGGGAAACCGGGAAAAACCGGGAATTTCGGCACCTCACCGGGAATATTGTCATGTTTGAAATTTTTTCACAAAATTTCAATAATATTTTTAAAATTATTTCTATATTTAAGGTACGTCTCGGTGGTCGAGTGGTTAGCGTGGTAAGATGTTAATCGCTGGTCCACTGATGGCATGGGTTCGATTCCTATCTCGGTACTGGGTGTTAAATGTTAATCTTAAGTTGTCCACGTCATTTAATTCAGTCTGTAAAGCCTAAATCGGCTAAGACGGTGTATGTCTTTTATAAAAAAGATTAGTTTTTGACAGTCTCGATATAGATTTATCTCATAAACGCTTATATTCTTTCATAAGTAAACAAACGAAGTTTGAATCGCTTTTTTTAACTTATTGCGGAGCAATAAGAGGTAAGGTACACCGGGGAAAGTGCAAATGGTTTTCACCATAGTCCAACTTTCACATGTCCTAGACGAACATTTACATCTTCAAAAATTATCAATTATCGTTCGTTGCATCACTAAAATAGTTCTCAACCAATTCCCGTTGAAAGTGAAAAATTAAAAAATGTTGGTAAAAAGTAACGGTAGTTTTGTTAAAAAAATTCTAAGTTTGCAATTGCCCCGTTTATGGGGGCAAGTGCATACGCAATGCTTATTCTAAACGAATTCACAGATGCGTCAGTTTATCGGTCCTAAAACGATTCAATACATGTTACGGTATGTTTTATCAACTTTTATTGATATATTTGCCAGTCTTCTGCAATATGAATTACTTTTTGGAACTCCATTCTTGCTGACTGTTGTTTTGAGCAAAAGATCTTCATTTACCAAGACATTACGGAATTTTGAATATCCCTTTCTGACCATTCTGATATAATGCTGAACCATTTTGGAGTTTATTTTTCTAAAATGACTGATGGCCTCAAGGTGCGTTTGCACTTGCCTCGAAGTGTGGGTTGACAAGAGTGAATATTTTGTTCACAATTTTCAGGGTGTATTGACACTCCAAACCCAAACACTCACCTTTCAACGAAAAATCGGATTCGAATGCCCTTTTGTGTAGCCAAAATATGCAAAACAAAAACACACTTTTCATGTCTAGTACGTACTTGAATTCGTGTGTAAACAAACAGTGCCGTGTTTTTAGTGAATAAGGTTTAGTTTATCAATGTCAGATTGTTTGTTTGGGCCTAAACAACAATTTCTAGAAGAAGAAATATTTTTTAATTTTTTTTTGTAACAGAGAAAAGTTGATCGTTTGCACTTGCCCCGAGTTTGCACTTGCCCCGGTGTACCTTATTTCAAAAATCCTGATAAAAGTATGCATTTCTGTATTTTAAAACTGGGAAGCTCATAATATCTCGATCAAAAAACCGGGAAAAAACGGGAATTTGAAAATGGAAACTCGCTGGCCACCCTGAAAAGTGCAACCCATTTCATAAGCCACCCGTCTGCTAATTCGTCAGCCATTATTTTATTTTCTAAAATGCCCTGCTCATTCCCCATGCGAATAAACATCCATTCTTTCAAATCATTTTTACTTTTTCAACCCGATTCACGAAACCGTAACCGCACAACCGAACTGCACGCGGCGAGAGCACGACGCAGACTGCTTTACATTGGTTTTATTATATGTACTATCCAAAAATTGTAGGTGTAAAAATGTTTTCCGGGCAGATTTTTTTTTTTTAATATTATTTTAATTCAGTTACCTGTCTCGTAAGATGCAACAAAATGCAAATCAAAGAAACACCTTGTAAATCTCGTTTTCATATACTGAATTATGATTGTTTTGCATCAAGCGTTTGTCCACATTGAAATCCAAATTTCATGATTTACCATGATTCAGCTAGTGGACTTTTGTAGTATTTTTTACACCTAAATGTATTACTTACTTACTTACTTAATGATCCCGCGCCGATCCTCCGGTGCATAGGGCCGTGGTAAAAGACCTCCACTGTTGACGATCCGGAGCCAGCGTCTTCACCTGGTCCCAGTCAAGATTCTCGTCGACAGTTCGGATTTCAGCGGCTAGGCTTCGCCGCCACGAATTTCTGGGTCTGCCTCTTCTTCGATGACCTTCTGGATTCCAATCTAGCGCCTTTCTGCAAATCTCGTTTTCATCTTTTCGCAGCGTGTGCCCAATCCATCTCCACTTACGTTCCCGAATCTCGATTTCTAGCGCCCTTTGATGACACCGGCGATGTAATTCCTCATTCGAGATCCAGTTGCCAGGCCACCAAGCGCGGATGATATTCCGCAGGCAGCGGTTTACAAATACTTGCAGTTTTCGCGTCGTCACCGCATATGTGCACCAAGTTTCGCACCCGTACAGCAATACGGATTTGACGTTTGAGTTGAAGATTCGGATTTTAGTTCGTAGAGAGATCTGGCGTGACCGCCAGATGTTTCGGAGACTCGCAAACGCAAATCGGGCCTTTCTGATCCGGGTTTCGATGTCTTTCCTGGTACCACCATCAGGCGTTATCTGGCTACCAAGATACTGGAAGCACTCCACTTTCTCAACTTGTTGCCCAGCTACCATGAAACTGGAGGGATTTTCTGTGTTGATCTCCATCGACTTGGTCTTTCCAACATTGACTTTGAGACCTGCTGCCTTGGAACTTTCGGTGAGGTCGTCGAGTTTGCTCTGCATATCTGGTTGTGTTTGGGCTAGCAAAACAATATCGTCAGCCAGGTCAAGGTCGTTCAGTTGCTCCATTGTTGAAGGATTCCACGGCAATCCTCGGTTCGGTGCACAGTCAATCGATCCAATCAGAATCTCATCCATTACGATTAGAAAAAGTAGCGGTGATAGAATACATCCTTGTCTCACTCCAGCAGTTACCGGGATTGGTTCGGACAAGACACCGTCGTGCAAGACCTTGCACGAAAATGCCTCATACTGTGCTTCGATGAGATGGACTAGTTTCTCTGGGACCCCTCGTCGCCTTAGAGCCGCCCAGATGTTTTCATGGTTAAGTCGGTCGAATGCTTTTTCGAAATCAACGAACACCAGCAGAAGAGAGTCCTGGAATTCGTTGATTTGTTCCAGTATGATTCGTAGCGTTGTGATGTGGTCCACACATGATCGTCCGGATCGGAATCCAGCTTGTTGCCGTCGGAGTGTAGCATCTATTTTCTCCTGGATCCTGTTCAGAATCACTTTGCAGAGTACTTTGAGGGTTGTACAGATCAACGTTATGCCTCGCCAGTTACCGCACTCTGTCAGGTCTCCTTTCTTCGGGACCTTTACAAGGATACCCTGCATCCAGTCGGCCGGGAATGTTGCAGTATCCCAGATGTCAGCGAAAAGACGGTGCAACATTTGTGCTGATAGGGCAGGGTCGGCTTTCAGCATTTCAGCAGGGATGCAATCGATCCCAGGTGCTTTGTTGGATTTCATGTTTTTGATTGCCGCTTCTATTTCAGCCAACGAGGGCGCTTCCGAGTTGACGCCATTAATGCGACTTACTGTTGGCGCTTCGAGCTGCGGGTTTTGTTGGCCATCGCTATTCGTGACTTGGAAGAGTTGTTCGAAGTGCTCAGTCCATCGTTTGAGCTGATCTGTTCGATCGGTCAATAACTGACCTGCTCGGTCTTTCAGCGGCATTCTTGCATTAGTCCTTGCACCACTGAGGCGGCGAGAAATGTCATAAAGTAATCGGATATCTCCATTGGCGGCGGCTCTTTCTCCCTCTTCGGCTAGGGAGTTTGTCCAGGCTCTCTTGTCTCGTCTACAAGCTCGTTTAACTGCCTTTTCCAGCTCCGCATATCGTAAGCGGGCGGCTGCTTTGGCTGACCCGGTACATGCCTGCTCAATTCCGACTTTCGCCTTTCTCCGATCATCGACCATCCTCCAAGTTTCATCCGACATCCATTCACTCCTTCTTCCACAAACTTTACCGAGAGTACCATGGCTCGTCGTGATAAAGGCATTCTTGATTCCACACCACTGTTCTTCGACTGTTCCGTCTGTCGGCAGCTCCGAGGCTCGGGATTCTAGCTGTTCAACGTATGCCCTTTTCACCTCTGGATTCTCCAACCGGCGGACGTCGTATCGACACCCGACTTTCTCCTCGCGCCGTTGGACACGCGCAACTCTCAGTCGTATCTCGCCAAGGACGAGGTGATGGTCAGATGCAATGTCTGCGCTTCGTTTGTTGCGGACATCAAGAAGGCTCCTTCTCCATTTTCGGCTGATGCAGATGTGGTCAATTTGATTTTCTGTTCGGCCATCTCGGGATACCCAAGTGACCTTATGTGCTGGTCGATGGGGGAAGAGCGATCCGCCGATCACCATGTTGTTGTTGCCACAAAATTCTACAAACAGCTCTCCGTTTTCGCTCATCTGTCCTAGGCCATGGCGCCCCATGATGCGCTCAAGGTCCTGATTGTCGGAGCCAATATTTGCGTTGAAGTCGCCCAAATGGATTTGAATGTCACCCTTCGGAATTCTCTCAACCACGCTGTTCAGTTGACTGTAAAACTGCTCTTTCTCCTGCAAGTCGGCAACGTCAGTTGGCGCATAACACTGGACCATTGTAAGGTTTCTAACCCGTGTTCTGAATCTGGCTACGATTATTCTTTCGTTTATCGGTTCCCATCTAATGAGGGCCGCGTAGGCCTGCGGGCTTAACAGGAAACCAACTCCTCGTTCCCGAGTAGCATGTTCTCCTCGTATGCCAGAGTAAAGCAGGACTTGCCCGGATTGTGTCTTGTGTTCTCCAGTATTAGGCCAACGGACTTCGCTCAGTCCCAGAATTTCAAGCTTGAGGCGGCTAGCCTCTCTAGCAAGTTGTTCCAGTTTGCCTTGTTGGGCAAGGGTTAAAACATTCCAAGTTCCAATTCGTGTCCGTGTTTTCATGCTAAAAGTCGTCGCCAAAGTTCCAGGTCGGTCATTTCTTTCGGATTCCGTAACAATTTCAAATCGGGAACAGTAGATTGTTAGCCTAAAGTCCCTATCCCGCGATGGGGCTGCCATCTTGGACTTAGCTGGCGGGAGCCGCATTTCATAAATTCAGCCGCTTGCTGCAAGACAGACGCTGTTTGAGCCGCCCCTGACCTGGAGAACAGACGCTCGGTTGTTGTTGCACGCCGCCCCTGACCTGGGGAACAGACGCGTGCGGCCACCTTCTCAGTCTGCATGCGACCAAAGCATCCACCGGGGTTGGGTACCCGATCTCCGCTTAGGTTACTCGCACCCCAGCCGGCACCGCGGGGAGGTAGAGATAGGAGTTGTGAATAAGAGGTGATATGACCACTATGGGGTCTCGTGTTGCACATTATCCACCGTTTACCAGCCACCTAAATGTATGCAGCATTTTTATGTTTATCGAGAGAAAATAAATGTAACATTACTGCAATTGGTGATTTTATGCGTAATTTCCTTTACGGCATTCGAATTTATTAAAAAATATAATTTTTTATTATACTTTTCATTAAAAACTAAGTTTTTGCATGAACTCCTTTTTCCGAGTAGGGTGAAAATCGCAAGTTTGAAGAAAAACTGTTGCAACCAATAAATCCTATTAACCTTAAAACTTTTGATGCATAAGGGGTATAATTATCTGTGAATATAAGTTTTTAAGAAGCCATTGAATTTGAAAAGTTTTGCATGTTGCCTCAATTGACGGTACCTTAGAAAGCTGAAGTTAGAAACTATATGTTGCACACAAAAATATATTGTTTTGATTTTTTTTTTAAATCATGACCACAAATAATCTAAACAAGTGGTGTGAAAACTGTATGGGAGAGTGGGGAATCATGGGCCACTTTTTTTCGTTGTTCCATAACTTCTTTATTTAAAAGATAAAATGAAAATAAAAAATTATATGGTTTTCTACATTTTCAAGGTATCATAAGGTTTTTTTTTTTAATTTTTAATAAGTTATTTTCCCCAAATTCTGACTGTTTGAAAAAAAGCAATATTTTTTGAATTTTGAAAAATGGTGGGGAATCGTGGGCCACCAAATCCAAATTGACCAAATAACACGCAAAGTTTATGAGTTGACCCAAAACTGTGATTTCCTAATTCATTTCGTTGTTTTAAAGCAATTTCAGATGATGAAATAAAAAAGAGAGCTGTGTATGATCGCATAGATTCCAAAACCTGGCTCGCGAACGTTTTGGAAAAATTTCTTATATAGGATGGACAAAATATTTTTCATAACTCGTCATGTGGCATAAGAAAACTTTACAGATAGGAAAAACGTATTTTAAGTTCTGAATGTGTATAAAAACATAAAAATATAGGTGATTCAAGATGTGTGGCCCACGATTCCCCATAAGCTATGGTTTGCAAATTGGTTGCGTTTGTGTGACTTATTGATGTTTCATCAAAAATTCCTTTTCCACATGAAAGAGCATGACAAAACTAAGATCATAAGTGTATGAGCATATTTTTGTTATGCACTTTAGGTTCCCCATCGATGAAATTAGCGGGTGTTTTTTTTAATTATGTAAGTAAATTTTTCTAACTTTTTTTAGCTTGATAAATAAAAGAAGCATATGATGCGTATTTCGGTCAACAACATATAGGAATATATGCTCACGCAAGGCGACGACGATAACAGTTGGTTTGAGATTTTTATCTCAACACACATTTGAGATATTAAAAGTGGCCCACGTTTCCCCATGGCCCACGATACCCCACTCTCCCCTACTTTTAATCAATGAATCGTCCAAACTGTTTCAGTTACAGTAGGAATAATTTGAAAAAATGGATTAGAAAGTTGACGTTATTTGACACATGCTGACATCTTAAGATTTTTCTAGAAGCTAAATTTGACATTGCACAAGATTTTGAGTTTATGAACGCTAGATTTTCGCAGTCAATTTATATTTACCAGAAAGGCAATTTAATACCGGTTCTTATGAAGTAAATACATGCGATGCTTTTTTTGAGCACTTGCACTGCTGATTTATAGTCTATTTTTCGAAGTTTAATGATTTCAGCCCTGGAAATCCTTTAAATTGAGTGTCAAATAGGCAAAATTTGGTTTGTTTATGGAAATGTTTGCTGTTAGTAAAAATGTAATTTTAAAATCTTAAAATATCAATTTTTTGAAGACACGTAAACAAACACCTCTCCTGATGAAACCAAAGCATTTAGAAGTATACGGGTTGTTTTGTGTGAAAGATCAACATATTTTCTTTGTTTATGTATAATTATTTCTACTGTCATTATGTGGTTAATTTTTGCTATATAAAAAAGTGAACAAAGAGTGACCCTGTATACGACAACAGCTAGGAACCCTACTAAAATTAAAAAAAAATCGAAAAAACGGGAAAGGTGGAAGGGTCTACAAAATTGAATGAAGGCAAGATTTTGGGGCTTATTCTGCGACGCGAGTGACGTGACTTACGAAATTTCATATCATTTTGCTGGCTTCAATAGCCTCTCTAGCCTCGAAATTTTCGTTCGGATGAGCTGTTATTGATCTTCAGAGCTTATCGATACACAAATTTCTTTTCTTAAGCATTATCTGGAGTCAGGACGAAAAAGTGAAATTTCGTGAGTCACGTTATCCGAGTCGCAGAATAAGCCCCTTTATTTGTTTCCGAAGCTAAAAAACATTCCGCAATGTAAATAATTACTGCCCGTAAGTTTATGCAGAATAATTGTCAATATTATGTTTATGAACATTTTCACAAGAAAAAGTAGAAAAGGAAAAAAATCTCTACTTGATGTTTTTATGCCTTGTCTCCTAAATGACACCAAACAATAATTTTAAAGATGTCAACCAAGATAAGTTAAAACCATGCTGATCTAAGTAGATAACCCCGAAACCTGAAATCTTGTTTTGTGATAATTTTTTTGTGTAGCCCTTAATGTCGTTTAAATATTCTGCAATCAATGATCATGTTTTATACTTCTTTCCTCAGGAAGTGTTTTGAAAATTTTGGGTGTAACGAAAAAGCAACCCTTTCAAAAATATTAAAAAAATAAGTGAAAAAAAGTGAACAAAGTTCGCCCAGTTTACCGTATCTAAATTTTCATAATTATGAAATATTTTAAATCAATTCTGAGCCCTGCATTAGATGAGTTTTGAATCTGAATTCTGAAATTTTTGTAAATGTCATTTTATTCGTCTACATGTTTTTAATAATGGACGCTTCAGTTTGTTCCCCTGTTGTGTACCATTCAAGGAAATGGTTTTTTATGTGCATCAGACATTTTTGTAATTCGCCTCAACCAAACAAAAACCGTAATTAATATAACGTACATCTTCTCTGAAGCATCATTTTTTGCGGAAAGGTATGCCCAATGACACAATAAATGCAGAGTTTGCTTAATTTCTTCCAAGGACATCTACCACAACATCACGCGAACGAATAGCACAAAAGGTGTGCCTGGGGCATTTAAAACACGCTGCTGATTGTTGCAATGGACACAACCCCATGTAGTAAGTAAATTAGTATGTGGTGTATAGAAGCACTATTTCAACTGCTTCAAGCTACTCGCCAATAGTGTATGCAATAGGTATGTGCAGTGCATACCAGACCAACAGTTAGAACTGGATGAATTACATTCTATTAACTTGGTAAGTACACCTTCGGCTGTAGAAAGCTAAATGAATAACTAGGTATTGTGACATAATGGGTCTTTCCGTCTTATTAATCGAAACCGAAGAGTGCGAAATTGAATTTTTCCAACACATAAGGTACAACCTGAAGAGTGGGTGTTAGCTGGATTTTTTTTATTCATATCTTCAATGCAAATTAGGGAAACGGTGTCAGAAATAAAAAAAAAATCAAGGATAATTTTGTCGTTTTACAACTGTTCCAGACTCTTTATTTCCTTTCAAATGATTTGTTCTCTAAAGATTTTTTTTATGGTGAACAACATGAAAATGTGAAATATGTTAATTAATAATATGAATTAAAAAACAATATAACAACTTCGTGGCACCGTTTTTCCTAAATTTTAATCTATATATAGGAAAGTGTGGAAACTATATCTCATTTAATTGTTTTCGTCATAACAGTTTCTTCACCATTTGATACCAAGTTACTATGCTCCAGAAATACGGGCAATAAGGTATCTCGAAGATGAATTAAAAAGGTTTTTTTTAGGTCGGAGGACACTTTGATCCTTTATTCAGCGGACCTCAATCTTTGTACTAAGTCAATTAAAAAAAAAGCTATTTTTAGCTGTATTGCGTGGTATTGCTTTTCGTGTTACACTTCTGTTCTTCGGTTTTTCACTTCCGTTTTACAACTTCTGGTTCCAGTTTCCTACTTACGGTTCCGGTTTCCAATTTCCGGTTCTAGTTAAAAAAAACCGTTTCCCGCTTCCGGTTCCATGAAGAGATTAATCAACTCAATTTATGTTTGTTATTTAATTTATCGGTCTTATCGGGGAAAAGTGATGTCATTTTGTATAAGAACATCTTAAGAATTTGATATTTTATAGAAGGATAAAAAGAAATGAAAGATTGTGAAAATGCGTGGGTAGATTTTTTTTACCGTCTATAAAATTTAAAATTCTTAAGATGTTCTTACTAAAAAAGACATCACTTTTCACCGGCCGTTAAAGGCCGATAAATCAGACGTCCGGTTCCGGTTATCAATTTCTAATTCAAACTTTCATTGCAATCTGTAACTTTCGGTATCGGTTTACAACTTCCGGTTTTTAACTCCCGGTTCCGTTAGTTCAACTTTAAATTAGGTTTTTTTTTCTTTGTAATTTTTCAATTGAAGTTGTAAGCAACACTTTGAAATGGAAAATCGAAAAAACTTGAAATGCCTGATGAGCGTTTGCAACAGTTCCTACGCGACAAAATAAAGTACGCACTTGATATCAAAATTTTCATAGAACTGTACCTTTTTTACATTAGGAATATCAATTCAAAATATTCCGATGAATTGTATTATTTCTAATACACTAAAGACTGGTAAAAAATGTTGTCGAAAAATTTAATACGTTCATAACACTAAGCGTTGTTGCAGTAAACATCGCAGTTTAGCAGTTTTCGCTTGGACGAAATAACTCAGAAACCACTGGACAAAATTCTACAAATTTATTATCTTTGAAATAGTTGTATACCATTTTGTAGAACTAAGTTTCTTTATAAAATGTATCACATTTGAGTTATGCTTCTCAATGAAGCGCACACGCCTCAAGCGAAAAAAACGAGATATCTTGTATTTGGTCCGGCAAGTTGTAAAAACCTTAACAGATCGCTATTTCTCTGTGTTGTTGTTGTTGATGAATATTCTCCAGATTATCTAAATGAAACACTTCTTCAAATTTAATTTGAAGGATTTTTCACAATTTAATTTGAAGGATATTTAAATAAAGGTCATTAATGAGTTAAATTCCTATAAAAAAGAAAAGAAAAAAACTTCAACCTTGAAAACCTTGAGAAGCTCGACCACTTTGACTGACTTACCAAAATTATTCATTCGAGACTTCTCCGATTAGGGGAGAAGCTGGCTATATGCGCCTATTTAGCAGAACACTGATTTAATCAAATATCACATCGAATATGTGTACAAAAACTATATACGCGTGAGCAGGCATCTGTTTTCTATACATTGTAGTAGTTTTTATTTTAAAATTTTCTACTGTTTCCAAGAAAACAATTTTATAATAAGTGTTGTCTAAAATGCCGAACCTCAAACTGTGCGGGCTAAATGCGCCTATTTAGGTTTTGAACAAAATTTCTGTTTTTTGAGCAATAATTCTGTATAATTTCATTGAAACTGCTAGAAAGTAATAATTTCCGTACGACAAAGCTGAAGTTTTATAAAAATCTATGTATATTATAATTTTGTGGAATAAAACAAAAGTTAGGGTTGCCATACTATGGAGGCAGTTCATCCATGAGAAAAACTTTATCAAATCTGTTTTTAGATCTTCGATTTTCTCTTAAGATGTTATTCAGAGCTTAGATTTGAAGGTTCAATGATAAAAATCATTTATTTATTCCATTTAACCTGTTATTTTAGGATGGAGGCATTTTACAAACATGATGGGGGCATACAAAAACACTCTATTATTCCACTATATAATCATTATTAAACCTCCACAAAAGCTGAAATATGTTTAAATAATTTTAATTTATTTGAGTAAGAAACAAAAAACCATCCTAGTTTTTGTTCTAAGCTTGTTTACGTATAATTTTTAAAAGTCGAAATATTACATCAAAAAGTATCAAAAACATTTATGATTTTTTAAATTTTTTTGAGTTTGTAGATTCATAAAATTCTTTCATGCCTTATGTTCTAACCGTATCACTCTCAAAATGCATTGGTCATATAAGCTGTCTAGTCAGCCATTTTCTCAAACAGCCGTAGGGTCATTTAACCCGATAGGCCCTTTTAGGAAACCTTTCCCCTACGATCACTATCGAAAATTGGAAACTACCACACTCTGCATGGAAAATGGTTCCGGCTTCTTCTAAGAAAGGAAGAGTTCAATTCTCTGCAAACTTCGTCAAAAGTAATGGTTTGATTATATGACACATTCCACGTGCTTGTACTGCTCACCAGTGATTTTTATCCGGTCTTATATAAAAAAAAATCTCAAAATCGTCAACAATTTCGATAATTTGAATCACGAAAAAAAACGGAAAAGTTTTTTTACCCTGTTTTATAAAGTTTTGTATATCAAATTGTTAGATGGAGAAATTGTAAATTTTGACAACTTTAAAAAAATAATTAATTCCAAATATATGGATTGATTTTTTCGCAAATTTAATAATACGTGTTGAAGCCAACAAATTACTGCTTCAGTGTGTAGAAAAAAAGAGTTTGTTTTGAATATAAATTGTAAAACTGTAAAAAGCGATAAAAGCAGCCGCAAATGAGTGAACACACGTCACGAGAATGGAAACTGTTTAATTTTACGAGGAAGTTTTTACATTTTCTAACAAAAAGTATATAGATCTTCTTTGAAAATGATGTGATAATTCTGAAACACTCAATTTTATATATATCCGTAAAGATCTAGCTGAGTTGCAACAGCGCATATGAGTGAATTCATGTAACCAAATTCAATTTTTTATTTAAATTTTTAGTGAAAATTTGTTCTGAAAGAAGGAGGATGAGCTCGAAGAGCTGGAGCAGTTGCATCGTTCCCAAGAAACACGAAAGTTCTATCAGAAACTCAGCGCATCCCGCAAAAGCTTCGTGCCGCAAACCGAAATGTGCCAGGACAAGAACGGAAGCATCCTGACGGACAATCGTGAAGTATTATAAAGGTGGAAGTAATACTTCGATGAACATCTGAACGGCGTAGTCAACGACGAGGTGGAGCCACTCCCAACGATGAGTGAATTCAAGGAAGCCATTCGCCAGTTGAATAGCAGCAAGTCGGCTGGGAAGGATAGCATCGCTGCTGAACTCATCAAAATGAGTCAGTTGGCTGATTGCCTACTCGGTTAATGGTCCGGATCTGGTTCATAGAACAGCTACCGGAGGAGTGGAAGGAGGGGGTAATATGTCCCATTTATAATAAGGACGACAAATTGGTCTTCAATGCCGCCTATAAAATTTTGTCCCAAATCCTACTCCGCCGCCTAACGCCACAAGCAAACAGATCAGATTCGTGGGAAGTCATCAGACCGGCTTCATGAAGGGACGATCTACGACGAACCAGATCTTCACACCACGGCAAATCCTCCAAAATGCCGTGAATACCAAGTCCCTACGCACCATCTATTCATCGAGAACGGCTTTTCTGGGAAGGTGACAAGACTGATCAAGGCGACGTGCGATTCGTGCTGCGGAAAATGTTCTCAAATAGAAAAAAATTGATTGAATTTTTAAAAATTTAAAGCTCAAAAGTAGAAAATTGTTGTGGAATTTTTTTTATCATTGATTGCAGTAAAACCGAGTGTTGTGAATGCCTACATTTTGTCTTACAAGGACCAGTGTTAATTTTATGTCTGAACGAGATCTAGATTGTTGAAGGAGTTTTTCCGACCTCGCCATTTTCTCATTTGTGTTCCTGAAAATACAATGATATTTATCAAGCTACTTTTTCGAAATATGTGTAAGCAAAGCAGTGTGTTAAACAAAATATCAGCAGAAGAAAAGAAGCACTCAAATCCCGAAAAATGATTCAAAATCACTTGCTGGATTATCAAGCAACAGTGACTGGAAAGTGCAGGGATGATCACCATTTGTACAACAGGGCCATCAAATATAAATCAACCAATGCTGCCGCCTTCCCTCATCGCCTTTTAATGAACTTCGGTGAGATTGTTTCATTTTTTTTTTAAATTATATTTATACATATGTATTTCGTCAATCCTATTTGCCATGTAGGATTTTCCACTTAAACATCCCTTCCCATTCCGTTCTGAAACAGCTTTATGGGTCGTATGAGTTCTCTGCACCTAAAGAGTTATTTTTGTTGTTTCAGATAACCCCGTTATGATTACATTGACTTGTCACGGTGTGCACCATGGTACCACACTGATCTTCAAGAGCAGCACTTGGAATGAATATTGAATCCAGATACTCATTTTGGCATCTTGCGTTGCTCTTGATTATCAGTTGTACCTCGTGTATCAGCCAATGCAAGATGTGTGTAGTCACCCTATGCTATGTTATGCTATGCTATGTTAATATATTATTGTAAAAAAAATCCCTTGGCTTCCCTTAAACTAAATACCTAAAACTTCGTTTTATGTTCTAGCAAATGTGAGCAATGTGCTACTTTATGTATACTTTTATTAATCATACTCCATTTAAAAACGCGTTCCATGCTGAAGTAAGAATTGGACTACGAAATCTTTACTCCCGATTTAAAACTTTATAGTTTATAAAAAGATTTGCCACTTTTATTCGCTGATCATTAATAACTACAGTATTGTTCCGATTTTGTCAGCTCCCGATTTTGTCTACCCCCGATTTTGTCTATCCCCGATTTTGTCAGCATTTTATCCCGATTTTGCCAGCCTTTAAATTTAGTTGAAATTTTATGCTTTTGAACTAAAATTCCCAGTCATTTAACACTGTATGTTTTTTTTGGGGTTGTCCTGACCCACGTAGAGGACCACCCTTAACCACTTGGTATTTTAGGGACCATTCAAATATTACGTAGCGCTTTCAGAGAGGGAGGGGGTATAGCAGTTTGTTACGCTTTGTGGATTTTGCTTAGAAATTTTGAGACGATTGTGTTACGTAGGGGGGAAGGGGGGTTGAAAATGCTCGAAAATTGCGTTACGTAATATTTGAACGGCCCCTTAAGGGTTGGTATTTTAAGGGTTGAGGGTGATTGAAGGTTCATAAGAGTTTCCATTGATGACGAATGGAAGGAGGTTGAAACTTGACCACATTTTGATCTCATGGTTTATGGATAGCCCTTAGGGATCATCCATAAACCACGTAGACTTCAAGGGGGAAGGGGGGGGGGGGTTGGCCAACGTCTACGCACCATACAAATTTTCGAAATTTTATATGGACAAAAGTATACGAGGGGGGAAGGGGGGGGGGGGGGGGGGCCTGAAATGACCAAAAATGAGTCTACGTGGTTTATGGAGAGTCCCTTAGGGAACTTTATCCACAAACCACGTGGATTTGTCGTTTTTCATTAAACATTCTTTTTTTTTTTGTAAATTATTTTTCGGCATATCGGTGAAATGTATATTCTTGGAGAGAGAATATCAGAAAATGAAATTTTATGAAGATGGATAGAAAAGTGAGAAGAAAATTTGACAAATTTTCTTCTCACTTTTCTATCCATCTTCATAAAATTTCATTTTCTGATATTCTCTCTCCAAGAATATACATTTCACCGATATGCCGAAAAATAATTTACAAAACTTAATTAACGGTTAACTTATCTTAAAAAATCATTCTTTTTTTTTTAATTCAGAAAAATAAAGGACGGTTCAAAATAAAACATTTATTTTTGTAAATCAATAAAAAAGTACCATTACATACTTCAAATTAAAACGTGATCAACAAATTCAGCTGTTTTGCAATTGCATATCAATCTTGCAGCTACGCACCAACGGTTTTCCAAATGGCATGTACACAATCCATTGTATGAAAGGTGTTTGTAAACAATCACTTAGGGTTGAGTTCTTGAACAGGTCCTCCATTTTGCTATTTGCAAGACGTTTCATTTGACGCCTCAAGAACTCAAATCGGTCAAGCGGTCATCGAGAAACGTGTGTGACATTATTTTGTAACATACACACACACATATATACACATACATACACACATACATACACACATACAGACATCTTCCGATCTCGATGAACTGAGTCGAATGGTATATGACACTTGGCCCTCCGGGCCTCGGATCGAAAGTTGGTTTTTCAAAAGACATGTATTCCCTTCTTTGTAAGAAGGGTAAAAAATAAAGAAAAGGGGTTAATGTCACCCCTTATCATGGTATTGACATAAAATATTCCAATAACAAGTAAACGGACAATTATCAAATCAAAATTGAAATTGTTTTCAAGAAAATTTTTTTTCCCGATTTTATCAGGTACCCTGTTTTGTCAGCCCTAAATTCAAGATGGGGCTGACAAAATCGGAACAATACTGTACATAAGATTTTTGGAAAAGTTCTTCGTATTTTTTTATTTTGAAATGCAATATATCTCATGCCAAATTTGGGCATGCAAGATCTCATGCCAAATTTGGGCCAGATCGGAGCACGGGAAAGGGTCGCTCGACGAGCCTGAAGTTTGTATGGGTTTTTGTTCGAAAAAAGGTCGGTATTTCGAAATCAATATAAAGAAATGATGAGCGATGATTCAGAATTTGACTCATAAAACGCGATGAATAACATAAAAAATAGTAAATACTGGTAATTTTAATTTCTAGGCTATACATAATTCCAACTTTTCCATCCCTTTAATGTATCTATACCATAATTACTTTAAGTTGAGTTAGTGAGTAATAATATATTATGCTGTTTGTAAATGGAAAAAAATTGGTTTATTGCATTTTTTATTTCACATCCACAAGAAATTTGTTTTAAAACAGAAAGAAAAAAAACATCAGAATGTGAATCTTCTGTTTCCTAAAATGCAAATAATAAATCAACCGTAATTAATTTTCTGGATTAGAAATGACCTATTTACTCATTCTTGTTCGTTTACGAACTTTATGAATATCATCTGAAGGTGAGATTGATGAAACTCAAGTGACTACTGATGGCATTCACATTCTAGTCGAACGCTTACCAATACATATTTAGACATTTTTACAATACTCATTAAAATTTTACTTTACGAAAAAACGGAAGTTAAAATTCAAACTTGATCAAAATAATGAAACATTGTTTTGAAGTTTTGTTCTCCGCAGAGCATATTTTTGCCCCTGAATGTATTCAGCATAAGGGCGATGGAATCAAAAAGTTATTCTTTCTCTTCTTATGAGCAAGTTCACTGGTGTTGTAAGAAAGTGGTAGAAATTTTGACACTTTTAGCACATTTTGAAAACTTTACCATGCGAAAACATTTCAAGATCAGTGGCTTTCAAGAGTTTTTACAACACGTGTTGTATTCTCGCATGCTGTGATGCAAATTACGCAATATACGGCTTGTTGACAGCAGGGTGGTAATAAAAGAGATGCACTGGCTTTGATAGCAATATATTTGTTGTGATAATAAAGATGTTTTGATGCTTCAAATCTATGATACAAAATTGCGCATTAGTCAACATTATGTTTAAAATAAAGTTTGGTTATGTTACTCACAAATCAGTGATCCTATACGCATCCACTCTTCCCTGACTGACAATTGATTCTAATCAGCTTTAAAAAGAATTCCCTGTAAACAAGTTCTTGATTATAACCAAATCGTTCGGAGCAAATCTATAAATTTTACCGTAATATTAGTTCTGCGATCTGATCGACAGAAATCGGCGATCTATCACTAGCGTTTACAACTTTTCCTGCAAATACAAAATAGTTCAACAAATGCACTGATGGTAAACTCTAACTAGACCTACAAGTGCATAGATCCCGCGCACAACCAACAAAATCTAATTCGGGAATTAAAATCGGATTTACAAACAAATTTGTAACACTTATACTTCAAGCCGTCTGTACTTTTAAAATTCGACGCGAAAGATGGCCACGATGGAGAAAATTTTCCTCGTGCGGTTCCTTTTGGCGGCAACGATGACGTTTAGTTTTTGCTCTTATTTCTCAGCGACTTTCGAACAACCGCGAACTGGCACGGTGGCCAGTTTTCCAACACGGCTTGAATAGAAATAGTGCTGTAAAAAATACAACGCCCAAAGATCTTGAAAACATTTTTGCATGGTCAAATTTTCAAAATGTGCTACTAGGGTAAAAATTTCTACCATTTTCCCCCAACACGAGTGAACTTGCGCTAAGAAAAACCCGTAAGATCTTTCTTTTTTTTTTCAAATTGTTTTGAAAAAATCAGAAAAAAATCAATAAATGTGTGAGGAGGTTTCATGCCTTTGGGAGAATGGTTTTTGGAAATAAACCAACTCCCAGGGGCTTTTCCCTGCTCAATTAAAAAAAAAAGTTGGGTGAAATTTTCGCTGCATTCCATTGCACCAATGCAAAACCGTTACCCAAATTCGGCAGCGCTTCCATAGCCTATTAACATTTTTTTTTCGAATATTCCATAGACATGGACTCGTGAAGTCGAGGCGTGGAGCCGTATTGAGCTGGATTCTCATGCTGCATAAATTTGCCCTTGTTTGGGACCGTAGATTTATTTTTCCAAATCTAAGCATGCCACGCTTGGAGGAATTTATTTTTCCACATAATGGTACCTACATCAGCACCGTGAAATTAACAAAAACCAAAAAAAATTTTTGTTAGATGAGTGTTTCGCGATCATACTTTTTTTTACTTTACCATGGTTGAAAATTGATTTTGTTCACATTAATTTTTATTTGAGAAAAAATGTTTTTTTTTTACATTTTTGTGAGTACATGTTTCGGAATTGGCTTACAAGGAATTTATAAATAAACATATTTTCTCAGAAATAAAACAAAGGTTGTGTGGTTAGTGCATTGATAAAGCATTTATTTCCGTGTTAAATTTGTATCTTTAGGCATTTATTGTTTTTTAAAACACTTGATGTTCGCTTTTCAAGTGTGTTCTAAAAATTATGTAAATTAAAACCCACCACCACTGGTAAAAACGATATATTGTGATTCAACAACCTTTCGATAATACTATGCAACCTACCGATATTCAAAGGAGGTTTAAAATGATTGAAACTTTCGAACCATGTTCAATCAATCAATAGCGTGGAACTTCCTTTACGTAATAGAACGGTTGATTATCACAGCTGATACATCATTTATTTCTTTTCATGTATCCCCAGATCAAGGTGATTCCCAAACATAAATTCGTTGATGGTTATTAAACTCAATTAATAAAACATTTTTCTTAGATTAAATTTATTCTAAAGTTCAGTAGATAACGAGCATATATATTATCTGGATTATTCTATACACATATACTTTTTTCAATCCAAAATTAGCAGTAAACTGGGCTTAGTTTGATCGTAAGGATACATGATACACATTTGCAGTTAAAATAAATGTTAGAAGTACGGAAGACGATTTGTTAGTGATAAAATCCGGTATATACTATGAATTATTGGCACATATCATTAAAATTGTCGCTATTTCTTGAATTCTGCAAACATCACCATTCGTTATTTCGATCGGAAGCAACTCGGTAATTAGTTTGTCGTGTTTCAATATATTGTGTCTGACTTTCGCGTATGATGTGATGGTTTCCTCCAACATCGGAAACATTAGCTTCAACCTGGAATCGATAGTTGTATTAGCTTCATAATTTGCTGCGATGTGAAAAGACACTTACCATAACATTTCTTTCTCGACGGGCCATATGAGGACTGGGTTCAGGAGTAGATGAATCCATCTCATCCGGTGCTACCCATCGTTCAGTAAATTCACTAGCTGATCTTGCCAAACTCGGATGGCTGGACGATCGTTGCATTGAACGATGTTCAAACTGATCGTCTTCAAAATACTGTTGCGCAGAATACGAGCTTCCATCCGAATAACTGTCGGGGTATTTCGGTTTTGCAAAATCTACCATAACTTCGGTCATTGAACGGTAGTCGACATTATTGGAACTGTATGAAGATCGTGAAGTTTTTCTAGAGCGAGGTCTTGAGCTGCTGCTGTAGCTTTCTCTGTTTTGAGTTGTAACAATTATAGGATCTTGAGTGATAGTACGAACAGAGGATCCGCCGTCGCTGTCATATTCATATAAAGTCGGCAAAGAGCTTCGACGAGAGCGAGTGTCCCAGGTTTCACGTTTTTTCCGTTTGGATCGGCGAAGTTCTACATCATCTGGTGGAGCCAAAATGCGCATAATGATCTCCCATGATTGAGGTTCAAACAGTTTCTCGTAGCGTGCATCTGATCTTATTTTTTCAAAATCTTCTCGAACAACTGCTTCGGTTAACATTGTTCTGTAATTAAAAAAAAATAACGATAAATTTTAGGATAGGTATACATCTTTTCTTCAACCGATTTCAATGTAAGTCGGTTGAGTCCCAAACATGAAGTAGTTATTTAAATTAAATAAGATAGCGCCCATTTTGCTTGGGGGTTCTCAAGAAGTGCTCCAGTTTTCCAGGATGAAGTGGTGATGAACATAAATGCATATGTCCCATTCCACGCGCCTGTCCTCCACGAAGTCATATATTTATTAGCTTTAATAGAGGACGGATCAAGAGAGTTGTATGAAACAAAACTTCCATATGTTTTTTTTGCATTTGCATGAATAGTTGCCTAAAACTTTGGTTGGCGCTATACGTCAACTCTCCATTTATCAACCTCCTTCTTTTCTACGGTGTTACAGTTTTGGCTTGTAATATCAAAAGAAACAAAGACTTCCAATTCGTTGCCTAAGATTTTAAAATCTCTTGAATTGAAAAACTCGCCCCCAAAGAATGTTCAAGGTTCCCTGGCCAAACCCTGCGAACTGTGTGGGGAAGAGGAAAGGGTATTTTTTATCGCGTAAAATTACTTACGTTTATTTAACAGGTAGATGCAAAGATCTCTATCCATAAACGTGGAAGATTTAAGTTCATCTATAGTTTAAAAGAGATTTTTACTCCTAAATTACAAAAAGGAATCGCTCCGAAAATATGTACCTATTAGAAAATTACGAAAATAAATGGATCAAAGTTCTCCCAGTTCATGGTAGGAAAAATTTTGTCGTTTACAACTCGTAATCTATATATATATAAAAATGAATTTCTGTCTGTCTGTCTGTCTGTCTGTCTGTCTGTCTCCCAAACAAAAGACAATTTTTTGCATAACTCGAGAACCCATCAAGCAAATGATATCATATTTGGCATGGGGTGGTATTTGGGAACGAGGAATATTTCTATGAGTATTTGGTACCCCTCCCTCCTTTCAGTGGCTTGATAGGAAGGGGGGAGGGGGCTACCTTGCAATTTTTCATATAACTCAAGAACTAATCAAGATATTGGATCCAAATTTGGCGTGTGAAGGTATTTGGATACGAAAAATATTTCAATGATTATTTGAGACCCCTCTCTCTTTCCAGTTGAAAGGGGGAGGGGCCTCTTTCATATTTTTTTATATAGTTCAAAAACTAATAAAGCAATTTGAACCAAATTTGGCATGGGGGGGTATTTGGATACGAAAAATATTTCTATGATTATCTGAGACCCCTCCCTCTTTCCAGTAGGGAGATATAAAGGGGGAGGGGCCTCTTTTATAGTTTTCAACATAACTAAGAAAGTAATTAAGCAAATGGAACCAAACTTGGCATGGGCGGGTATTTGGGAACGTGACATGTTCTAATGATTGTTTGAGACCCCTTCCTTCTTACAGCGGGGAGGAAGGAAAGAGGGAGGGGAGTTTCATACAATTTTTACTGCATAACTTAAGAACTAAAACAGCAAATGGAACCAAATTTGGCATGGAACGATATTTGGGTACCGTAAAACGGGGTAACATTGATCACCGGGGTAAATTTGAGCAACAATAAACTTATCCACATTATCATCAATAACTCAGTCCATAGTTTGAATTTTTGAAAACTTTTTTCTACATTTGAAAGCTTACTAATTGAGTGTCCAATAGCCAAATTTTGGTTTGTTCATGTTTTTTTTTCATGTTAGTAAAAATCTAATTTCAAAATCTCAAAATATCAACTTTTTTCCAAGGCTCGCAAAAAACAGCTCTTCTCATGATACCAAAAAGCATTTAGAAGCAAACGGCTTGTTTAATGTAAAAGAACAACTTTTTTTCTTTGTATATGAATAATTATAGTGCTATTTTTATAGTCATTTAATGATAAATTTTTGACATTTAAAAAATAAGGACATTTTTCAAGAGTAAGCTCGTATAGGGCAAATGGATAGGAACCCTATCAAATCATTAACTTTCAAGAAAAAATGAAAATGGAAATAGTTGGAAGGCCTAGAGGAATGTGTGATGGTAAAATTTCATTTGTATTTTTAACCTAAAAGTTTTTTAGCAATTATTATAATTTTTGCCCCTAAATGTAGGCAGTATCATAGTTATTTTTCTATTATAAGTATTTTTAAAATAAAACGTTAAAAATCAAGTGACAATTGATAAATTAGCATATGTAAATATAACGAAGGTGTTTTGTATCCTTCGTGTTCAAGAAAATTCATTAAAACCGTCAGGATAGAGACTGATCAAAGTCACCCCAAATCACCAAATTCTGAAAAAGAGACGAAAACGATTTTTAAATAAAATTTAAAGTAGGCTAATAAATTTCTGCATCCATGTTTTACGTTCATAGGACTTCAGTACTGGTTTTAAAAATATAAAACATGCGAAATTTCCCTTCACAGAAAAAATAATCGAAATATATTGAAAAAAGTGATCAATATTACCCCGGATTACGGTACGAGAAATGCTTCTATGAATATTTGGTATCCCTCACTCTTTCGAAGCGGTGGATGAAAAGGGGGAGGCGAGGTCTCCCTTACAATTTTCAGTATAACTGGAGAGCTGATCAAGCAAATTGAACCATATTTGACATGTGAGTGTATTTGGATACGAGAAATGTTTCTATTATAAATTGAAGCCGTACCTTTTAAGCGGTAAGATATAAAGGAAGAAGGGGGGGTTTCCATTTTTTTCCATAACTCGAGAATTAATCGAGCAAATGAAACCAAATTTGGCATCAAAAAGTATTTGAGTACGAAAAATACTTTTATGATTATTAAGTTATCACCCCTCTATTGAAAGAAGAGAACGGAAAGGGGAATGGTACTCCCTTTCAAGTTTATACAAAACTCAAAAATTTACTACGTAAATAAAACCAAATTTGGCATGGCATGGAATATAGGAAGGGAAGAGGGAAGCTTACATTTAACTTTTATTTTACAAAATCCGAGAAATGGACTTAACATAGAAAATCATTTTGGTATGACTCTTTGACACATCATCCTCCTTTCAGTGAGAAAGTACATGGGAGGAGGGAGGTGAGCCCAATACAATTTTGTTAGCATATGTTCTCAATTTATGCTTAGGAAGCCAACAAATGGAAACAAATATGGCATGGAAAGGTACTAGGTTACGAGATATGTTTCTACGATTGTTATAGACTCTTATGCTTTACAGTGTAGAGAGGGAAAGAAAGAAAGGGGCTCCATACAATTTTTGTTGTAAAGCTTAAATACTTATCAACCAATTGCAATGGAACTATATTTGATATAAGAGGATTTTTGGGAACGAAAAAAATATTTATTAAAGATTACAATCTCCATTCAGCAGGGGGTGAAGGGAAGGACGGGGGGCTCTCTAATCAGTTTTTTAGCATAAATCCAGAACATATCAAGCAAAAACAACCATACTATATAAGTTAGATTATTTACGAACGATTAATTTGGGACCTTTCTTTTTTAGGGCGAAACTTAAGGAAACAGATGAAAATTATCAGATCTTTAAAACAAATTTATAAATCAAGATTCAGAATATAAGTTATGGTTTGTGTTGCAATTTGAAACTCCAGCTGAAGCTCTCATTTTATAGTGGTTGCTTATTAATTTCGTCATAATTTGATTTAAAATAATACCAAAAACAATAAAAATTTGAATGATTTCTGAAAATATCATTTGATTCTGAAAGGTGTAGCAAAGCACACCGGGTCAGCTAGTACATCTTAAAAGTGGGAGAAACTCAAGTTTTCAAAAGTCATCGAAAAAAATCGACTTGCTCCTTTTGGAAAAAAGATTACTTACACAAGTTCGCCATAGCTTCAAAACAGACAAATAATCGAAGACAAACCAAAGACAAATCCATTTTCCATTAAAGATACGCTTTAAAATTATTTAAAAAAAACTTATAAGCAAATACTTTAAAACAAAATAATGTTTAAACCAGGGGTGAGCAACCTTTTGAACCCACGGACCAATTCAAATTTGAAATCTTGACGGCAGGCTGCACTTAAAATATTTATATAACTACATATTTTTGGCAAACCAATCTGAAAAAGGAAAGATAACACGAATTCACATCACTAAATCTTTGTCATTTTTAAGTTCTCTGAATTTTTTAATAGAACTTCTTGGCGAACATCCATTCTTACAACATTCTTGTTGAAATCGATGATTATGGCTTTGATAATGTGGAATGTGAATCATAAGTGAAATAACTAAATTGATCGATGTTTGTTTTACATTTACATCCAATTTCTGAAAAAAAAACATAAGAGATAATCATCAAAGACCTTTTAGGTCGAATCACAGAATTTCAAATATCTATTGTTTTTATCAATAACTAATAATTTTTGTCGTTAGCTCTGATGCCGACTGGTTCATGTATTCAGAAATAACTCTCATCCCTATCCTAAACTTAGGTTGCCAGAATTTTGTAAGCACGTGTCCAGGGCCGGACAAATCCGTACTATTTTATCTATAAACCTGGCAAATTCTGGACATTTGAGTTCATAACAATTATTGTCGACAAAAAATCCGGGCAAATTTGGTCAAATTCAGGAATTATTCAACAAAAATCTAGAAAACTAACTTTTTCTCATCAAAACTTATCAGCAGATGTATAATCGTTTTTAGGCTTCCAAAAAACATTACATGATTATTTTCATAAAACTTGCTAAAAAATTTTTGTGTTGGACGCATAAAATATTTTTACAACACCTTTTTTTGTTTTGATTTGTCAAATAAAGTGAATAAATCCGGGCAAAATCCGGCCTTTTTCAATAAAATCTTGGTAACCTGGTCGAACCGGACTTTCATCAATTTTTTTATAAATATCCGGGAAAACCCGGATGAAATCGAGCAATCTGGCAAGCTTATCTTGAACTAATGATTCCAAAAATAATAGGAGTTTTTTTTTATATTCATCAAAAAAATGTCTTTCTCAAATTTCATGTTTTTGTCACCCTATATGAATCGTTTTAAAATTTTTCGAGTAATGGATAGACGTTTTGTTTTTTCGACAAATTTCAGTAAATTATTATGTTTATCTTATTACATATCTTTAAAAAAAATTACTAACCACTTTATTTTTGTTTAAGTCAAGTTTGTAGTTTAAGTAGAAGAAGGCAATACTTGTTCACAACTAATTTTTAATCCGAAACCACTGTGGTAAAGTTTTGAATCCAATAAAAATTAAAAAAAAACTTCCAGACCATAGCGTAGACGTTTTAAAAATTTAAAGTTCATCAGTTTTAGGGGTGAAATGTGCAACAACTCACCTCAATGTAGATTCCGTTGTAATGATTTCTTTCCATTTAATTTTGTCATCGTAACTCAACGAATGGACCAACGGAACGGCAACCCTATTGTTTTGTAGAGAAGCTGTCGATACTGCGGTGTCAGGCATTTCAACTTCTTGCAAAACGCGAATCAAAACATCCCAGTTCGAAACGGTTTTATCCTCTGGTGGTATATCGATCGGTTTCATATTGCCAACCAATTCGGGACTCTGAAGCATCACGGCATTCTCCGAAATATATGTCGAAGTAGGCACTGCCATGTGGATCGGGGCAACACGTGGAATAGTCATACCGGAGGCGCTTGATATGTCAGAAAAGTCCTCCCATTCCGGTTCGTTGTTTTCTCGATAATTCCTGATAGTAACATCCCAGTTGGGATCAACCACAGGCTTGGCTTTGTATTCGGTCACCATACGCTTGTGACGTTCTACATCTTCGATTGTTGTTTTTTCCGTAACTGTTTGCATGAACACGTCATCTACAATATGGGATGATATTTGATTTCTCTTGACAACACTAATCTGAGGCTCAGGAAGATCATCCGTTTGATGAAGATCGACAACGTCAGAGTAAGTTGAATGAGGATACAAATGCGAGGAATCAAGAATTTCAGTCATTGAATGAGTATCGGTCATTTCAGTGCCAAGTGAAACAATGCTACGGGTAGATGACACTTGATGTCCATCTGGATAATTTTCTGGCCAAGTATCTCGAAGAATCTGTGAAGTTATGTTAAGAGAAAATGTAAGATTGCCAATTGTGCGTTGAAGTTAAAAATGTATCAATTAAATAGTGTATTACATGTTTCTGATGGTTTTTAGAAATTTTGGATACTATCGGTGCTGGTTGAATGTGTTTTGGCACAGTGTGCAGCTCGGGAGTATATGTAAATTGAGTGTGTCCTGCTTCTTGGAGTGATTCAACTGTTAGTACGCTATCGCTTCGAGCATCCTCGTGAGATTCCATGATTGTCGAAAGGTTGTTCCGTTCGTTTCTGCTGACCGTCGTATTGCTTTCGCTATCGGATGTTAGTGGTGAAGGCAATGGAGGCGGTGTACGTTTGACACGAACATGAATGTCAAACTTGGGCGATGCTTCACAAGCAGCTACGTTGCGAATCTCTTGAGTAAAACCGTAATGTTCACTGTAAATACTCGATGCATCCTGAATGAATGCATTATTCTCGTAGCTGCCATGTGAACTGACTGGCAGAGATCCAGTGTCAACCTCCTCATTTTCTGAGTGGGATTCACTCGGGTAATCGGATGGTATTAGAGGGCCATCGCTTCCAGAGATACTTTGAGTTTGGTGCAAAGCGACATGTGCATGTGGTAGTTTCAATCCCGATATGCTTCCTAGATGACAAAAAAGTCGTCAAATAAAATACAATAAATTAGAAACAAAGAATTAATAATGTGCAATTAATAACATTTTAGTTCAAAGTAGAGGATTAAAGATGTACACTTGGCCAGAGAGCATGGAAGTTATCATTCTTATACCTATGCTTCCGGTTTCGAGAGCTGTAATTTCAGAACCGCTTCCAACATGAACCACTCTTCTTACAATCGGCATTGGCTGTCTACGGAGGCAGTAGTAAGAAACACCTAAACCTATGAGCAACAAAGTGAGGAACATAATTGCACAAATAATAAAAATAATTTGAATTCCTTTCAGTGGTGGTTCCAAGGAAGCCGGTATTATATCCGTCAGGCTGAAAAAAATCGAAATTCAAAAATGGTAACTTATTTTTGTTTTATTTTTTGTATAATTACATAGGAGCTGGAAGACCGGCAGGTATTGGTGCTTCAGGTGGCGGGTAACGGCAGACTATTGTTATAATCTCATCACCATCCATTTCTAAGCCAGGGTGGAAGCGAACTACAATATTATTAGTGAACACACGTTGTGGTTCCTGCAAACAAAATGACAAGCATCGTAATTTGTTGGACCTTTAAGACCGTAAATTTAAGCGTAAGTTTAACTAACCTGCTTCGTTCCACATCCCTTCAGAGGTAGTTCAATGCTGTAAGTCATTTGTCCTTTGCCAGTTATCTGACAAACGCTGCTCCGGTCAAAATTCGCATATACAGTTCCATAGAACTTTTCGTTAAATTTGAGATCCACCAACATGGATCCCGCAGCACAGTTCAGGGCAGCTTTTGTTCGATTCAAGAATATTATTGGGCTGAGATCGTCGAGTTTCGTCACCTAGTAAGGGGAATTAGTTAGTAGAGGTTTGAAGGAGGATAACTTTCAACATTTATTGCCAATATTTTTATGCCTATCGGTCAAGTTTTATGTTATGTTTCCCTACCTTTCCATCAAGGGTAGCTTCTTCGGGAAGTCCATCTCCCTGGTATTCAATGCTATTGGCGTGCGATGCATAATTTGATTGAGCACGGGATTCACAAATGCATAACGCTACAGCTAAGGCTACCACAAGAGTTATTTTAGCCATCTGAAGATAAAGATGATAACGTATATGTATGCAATATGATTAGAAATGTGTACCTGCGTATATGAAATAAAGCATATAATATCGCTTAAAAAATATACATATATAATCCATTCTCAAATAATGTAATTATTTGGTAAACCTGTATTTTGTTAATACTTTGTCCGTGGAGCTATGTATATCGAAAAATGATATCAGACACATATCGAAAAAGTTTTCTATTCTTACTATAACATTATTTTAGTAGCTTTGAATAGTTTTTTTTTATATACCTAAGTGGGATTTATCTTTAATAAAAAAAAACTACATCTATTAACATACGACTTGGGCAAGTTGTCTGCACAAAACAGCTCACTCGCTCGAGGGAGATTTGTTTCGCACCTTTGGTATATCTTGGTGAGATCAAATCATTGATACTGCAGGCAGCACTTGTTTATTTGTATAAAAAAAAAATCAACGGATTACATGTTGATCCAAATGATAACTTAATCCTAAATAACTTTTTAAAATTAAAATCCACTCTACACCGTTCTGGACACGTCTAAAATTTCTCGAAACGTCAAAGTCAAAAACGATTGAAGTTTTTTAACATTCCGAAAAAAGCGCTGTTGTCCCCATAGTTGTTCATGCGAATGGAAACGTAGAGCTGCAAATGCTGGTTTCTTAATCCTCGGGGTCGTACACTGAGGGGTTCAGATTCTCTTTGCCCGCAGGTCAGCCACGGGCACAACCAGAGCTCGAGTAGCGTTTCTACGAACTTGAAGCGTATCCACATCTATGAGGCAGCAACGATCTTCGTAGCTTGGCAGACGAAACGGGTTGTGCCAATTCAAGTGATGTAGGGCATACCGCTGTAAGCGCCGCTGAATAGCCTCGATTCGTTCAGTTCCGTTCTGATAGAAGAGGCACCAAACAGCTGATACCTACTCGAGAATGGAACAAACTATGCAGCAATATAGACTTTTAAGGCAGTACACGTCTTTGAAGTCTTTGGTCATGCGAAACAGGAATCCAAGGTTTCTATAAGCTTTGTCAACAATATAGTTCGTATGAGTCTTGAACTCTCGCCGTTGATCGAGAATAACTTCTAGATCGTTGATGTGGTCCACTCGGATGATGGTTTCGTTTCCAAGGATGTACTCCGCATGAAGAGTATGCCGCTTACGGGAAAATGATATAACCGAGCATTTGCTGCGGTCAAACGGCAGGGAGTTAATGTCGCACCAGTTAGCAAATACGGAAAATTGCTGCTGTAACAAAGTCGATGTCGTCTAATTTGTTTATGGCGTGAAAAGTTTCAGGTCATCAGCATAAGCGAGTTTTGTGCCGTCAAGAAGCGAGAGTGCGTCA